>NC_060954.1:9395252-9424331 GCF_022045245.1 Lucilia cuprina
TAGTTCTGTTCTAGTTCTGTTTTAGTTCTGTTCTAGTTCTGTTCTAGTTCTGTTCTAGTTCTGTTCTAGTTCTGTTCTAGTTCTGTTCTAGTTCTTTTCTAGTTCTGTATTAGTTCTGTTCTAGTTCTCTTCCAGTTCTGTTCTAATTCTGTTCTAGTTCTGTTCTAGTTCTGTTCTAGTTCTGTTCTAGTTCTGTTCTAGTTCTGTTCTAGTTCTGTTCTAGTTCTGTTCTAGTTCTGTTCTAGTTCTGTTCTAGTTCTGTTCTAGTTCTGTTCTAGTTCTGTTCTAGTTCAGTTCTAGTTCAGTTCTAGTTCAGTTCTAGTTCTTTTCTAGTACTGTTCTAGTTCTTTTCTAGTTCTGTATTAGTTCTGTTCTAGTTCTCTTCCAGTTCTGTTCTAATTCTGTTCTAGTTCTGTTTTAGTTCTGTTCTAGTTCTGTTCTAGTTCTGTTCTAGTTCTGTTCTAGTTCTGTCCTAGTTCTGTTCTAGTTCTGTTCAAGTTCTGTTCAAGTTCTGTTCTAGTTCTGTTCTAGTTCTGTTCTAGTTCTGTTCTTGTATTGTTCTAGTTCTGTTCTAGTTCTGTTATAGTTCTGTTCTAGTTCTGTTCTAGTTCTATTCTAGTTCTGTTCTAGTTCTGTTCTAGCTCTCTTCCAGTTCTGTTCTAATTCTGTTCTAATTCTGTTCTAGTTCTGTTCTAGTTCTGTTCTAATTCTGTTCTAGTTCTGTTCTAGTTCTGCTCTAGTTCTGTTCTAGTTCTGTTCAAGTTCTGTTCTAGTTCTGTTCTAGTTCTGTTCTTGTATTGTTCTAGCTCTGTTATAGTTCTGTTCTAGTTCTGTTCTAGTTCTGTTCTAGTTCTGTTCTAGTTCTATTCTAGTTCTGTTCTAGTTCTTTTCTAGTTATGTTTTAGTTCTGTTCTAGTTCTGTTCTAGTTCTGTTTCTTCTTTAGTTCTAGTCCAGCTCTAGTTTAGTCCTAATTCAGTTCTAGTTGTGTTCTATTTGAGTTCTAGTTCAATTCTAATTTAGTTCTAGTTCAGTCCTACTTCAGTTCTAGTTTAGTCCAAGTTCAGTTCTAATTGTGCTCTAGTTCAGTTCTAGTACATTTCTAGTTGAGTTCTAGTACAGTTCTAATTAAGTTCTTGTTTAGTTCTAGTTCTAGCTATGTTTTAGTTATCTTCCAGTTCTGTCCTAGTTCTGTTCTAGTTCTGTTCAAGTTCTGTTCCAGTTTTTTAGTTCTGTTCTAGTTTTGTTCTAGTTCCGTTGTAGTTCTAATCTAGTTCTGTTCAAGTTCTGTTTAGTTCTGTTCTAGTTCTGTTATATCTCTGTTTTAGTTCTGTTCTAGTTTTGTTCTAGATCTGTTCCAGTTCTGTTTTTAGTTCTATTCTAGTTCTGTTCTAGTTTAGTATTAGTTCTGTTCTAGTTCTGTTCTATTTCTGTTCTAGTTCTGTTCTAGTTATGTTCTGGTTATGTTCTGGTTCTGTTCTAGTTCTGTTCTAGTTCTGTTCTTGTTCTGTTCTTATTCTGTTCTTGTTCTAGTTCTGTTCTCTTCTAGTCCTGTTCTAGTTCTGTTCTAATTCTGTTCTTGTTCTGTTCTAGTTCTGTTCTAGTTCTGTTCTAGTTCTGTTCTAGTTCTGTTCTAGTTCTGTTCTAGTTCTGTTCTAGTTCTGTTCTAGTTCTGTTCTAGTTCTGTTCTAGTTCTGTTCTAGTTCTGTTCTAGTTCTGTTCTAGTTCTGTTCTAGTTATGTTCTAGCTCTAGTTCTGTTCTAATTCTGTTCTAGTTCTGTTTACATCTGTTCTAGTACTGATCTACTTGTTCTAGTTCTCTGGTTCTGTTTACATCTGTTGTGGTTCTGTTCTAGTTATTTTCTTGTTCTGTTTTAATTATTTTTTTGTTCTATTCTAGTTCTTTCTAGTTCTGTTCTAGTTTTGTTCAAATTCTGTTCTAGTTCTGTTGTAGTTCTAATCAAGTTCTGTTCAAGTTCTGTTTAGTTCTGTTATAGCTCTTTTCTAGTTCTATTCTAGTTCAGTTCTTGTTCAGTTCAAGTGCAGTTCTATTTCAGTTCTAGTTCAGTTCTTGTTCAGTTCTAGTTCTGTTCTAATTCTGTTCTAGTTCTGTTGTAGTTTTGTTCAAGTTCTTTTTATGTCTAGTTTCAGTTCTATTCTAGTTCCAGTTTTGTTCCAGTTTCAGTTCTATTCAAGTTCCGTTCTAGATGTGTACTCAGATCTAGTTGCGGTTATTACTAAATTTATTTGCAATTAATATACATATATTAACTCAATTATTGAGAACAAAGAATAATAGCAAATAAATTTGTATTATATAGTTTTGTTTATAGCACTAAAACACCATTACGAATAAAAAAAATTGTGCGATTTAAAATTATAAAGACAATAGAAACGCATAGTTTTTTTTTTGCTTTTTTTGATAATATCATTAAATTGTTTATAATTTTCGCATATTTATAAGTTTTTTTGTTTATTATTATAAATAGAGTTGATTTGTGTAATTAATAATCTATTCATGTCTATAATTCTCATTTTGAAGAAAAAATTATTTGCATTCAAATAAATACACACGCATATTTATGTATGAAAATTAAAATAATTGAGTTATTAAATGAATTTTTTTTTTTAATTTTTTTGTTTCGTTACAATTATAAAAATGATGAAGGAAATGAGAGAAGGAAACAAACTAAAACGAAGTTTAGTTTATAAAAAGAAAATGAAAAGAAACTTAAAACAAAAGTGAAATGATTAGAAATGTCTGTCTGTCAGCTTAAAATTTACTAGTAAAAGCTTAAAATGAGAATTAAAAAAAATAATAATGACAACAAAACTTTGGAAAATGCTTTAATGAGTTTCACTTAAAGATGAATTTGTGTTTTTCCTTTTTTTGTTAATGAGTTTAAGGAAATAAGTAACTTTTTTTTCTGTTCGTTAAATTAAACAAATTTCGGAATGTGAATGTGAAAATGTCGTTAAATATAATGAAATATTATATGTTTTTTTCTATAAGTAATTCGTTTGTGTAATATAAATAGTTAAAAAAATAATAATAATAATAATAATTTTACGTGATCAACACGTATGTAAAACTAAAAAAAAAAAAGAAATTAATGATGAAAATTATTAAATTACCCACATTCTATAGAAGTTTAAAAGAAAATTAAACGATTATTTATAGGTCCTCATCCTATAAACACGAGATTTTCATTTTGTTCAAAATGTTATTCATTCGTTAATAGCACGTTTTTCATTGAGTAAAAGTTCATGTATTAAAATATCATCATCAGTGGTAACATCAATTAATTCCAGTTCGAGTATGGGTGTGGCCGGTGTACAATCCTTATCGTATTTTATATCTTTAATAACCGATACAAAAGTTTTACCCACCGTTAGTTTACGGAAAAATAAACAATCATCTAAGGTCCAGTCACCATTAACAGCTTTAATGCCTATTTTTTTGTTTAGGTTTGATATTTTTGTAATAATTTTTAATAAAAAAAAAAATAAATAAAATAATAGAAAACTTAGGAAACGAGACTTACCATAAAGCTTGGCTTGTATAGCCATTTTGGGTAATTGACGGAATTTCAAAGGCAATGTCTTTAATTGACTGCTATCTAATGTTGCTATATCGCCGAAATCGCAGAATGATACATGCATCATATCGCCATATTTTTTAACAACAGTAACTCTGTAATTAAAGGAAAAAAGAAAATTATTTTTTTAGTTTAATCCTAATTTTATTCTAGTTTTGTTCAAGTTCTGTTCTAGTTCTGTTTTAGTTCTGTTTTAGTTCTGTTCCAGTTTTGTTCTATTTCTGTTCTAGTTCTTTTCTAGTTCTGTTCTGTTCTAGTTCTATTCTAGTTCTGTTCTGGATCTGTTCTGTTCCAGTTCTGTTCTCTTCTAGTTCTGTTTTAGTTCTGTTCTAGTTCTGTTCTAGTTCTGTTCTAGTTCTGTTCTAGTTCTGTTCTAGTTCTGTTCTAGTTCTGTTCTAGTTCTGTTCTAGTTCTGTTCTAGTTCTGTTCTAGTTCTGTTCCAGTTCTGTTCCAGTTCTGTTCCAGTTCTGTTCTATTCTAGTTCTGTTCTATTCTAGTTCTGTTCCATTTCAGTTCTAGTTCTGTTTTAGTTCTGTTCTAGTTCTGTTCTAGTTCTGTTCTAGTTCTGTTCTAGTTCTGTTCTAGTTCTGTTCTAGTTCTGTTCTAGTTCTGTTCTAGTTCTGTTCTAGTTATGTTCTAGTTCTGTTCTAGTTCTGTTCTAGTTCTGTTCTAGTTCTGTTCTAGTTCTGTTCTAGTTCTGTTCTAGTTCTGATCTAGTTCTAGTTCTGTTCTAGTTCTGTTCTAGTTCTTAACTCACCTATGAAAGAATCCATCGGGATTTTTGGCAGCATATGCCTCACCAATTTCTACCATATCAGTTGGTATAAATTCATCACTATTTTCACAAAATTCTTGTAATTCTTTCATTAATCCCCTCAAATTGGGATAATCTTTATAGGGTTGTATCTGGAAATATTCCAAAAATAAAACAATTAGAAACTTGCAATATGTACGTGAAGTAAAACTTACCGTAAAGTTTGAAGGATTTGCTGACATTGTTATGCGTACTTCAAAGTATTCATTAATTTTTGGTATGGCTGCATAATTTTGCAATTTAGGAAGATCCGATGATTTTTGTGGTGATCCGGGTATTTTAGTTAAAGTAAGACCACGTGTTACATCGATGAAAGGATTAGATGTGGGTGTAGTGGGTGAGGCTAGGGAAGAGCCACTGGTGCTGTGTGAAAGTTTTTTGCCAACATCTTGATTGGATTTGTTAATAGTATTAGTTTCATCTAAAGCACAACCTTGTAGTAAATCAGAACATCTGAAAGGAAAAGGTAAAAGAATAAAAGTGAACGTGTTTTTTTTAAAAATGTAATACACACCCTTCTAGCTCATGTTCTATACGTATCACATCGTTAATAGTACATAATGTACCAGGTCCCTCCAAACGTGTATAAATTGTTACCAACGGAGGAGTAGAACCGGGTACAGACAGTCTTACCTATAAAGAAGAGAGAGAGAGATGTTTTTAAAGAATAACTTTTTCCTGAGGTTGGTTTTTACTCACTAAAGCTTCACAATCACTGGGTAAAAGACCACGTATACGTCCCACAATATTGGCCGTTATATCGGGTATATTATGCAGTCTCACCTTAATGGCTTGAGCTGGGAATTTACTCAAAGCCATACTTAAACTATCCAATAAAAATATCTTCGATAAATTTGTTAATTTAGTGCGACCATTGTCCACATAATACATTTCATAACTATCACTGCCCGGTTGTATATTTGAGTTGGTTAAGGCAGCACGATACCATTTAATATTGGTGGCATCTTCATCATCACAAATTAAAAATAGATTGGAACGTTTTAAATCCTCAAAGGAGATTTTATGTTGATCACTATTGAATTTAGATTCAACAATTTGTTGCAAAAGTTTCTATAAATAAAAGAAAAATAAATGATCTTCCTTTCCAATTACTCTTCCTATTCTTTACTTACTTGCACATATTTCAATTCAGCATTATTAACTTGCAGATAAATATCACCCTGATCGGTAATATGTGTTATAATGACATTGGTTACGGTACTTTGTTTAATTTCCGGTACCAATGTCTCACTGCAGATGGTGTTCAATAGCTGATGATTAAGATTGAGATCCTCTTGGGTGGAAGTATCAAATAGCACCAATTGTATTTTACCGTGACTCTTGGAGTTGGTATCATAGAACTCTGATTCTTTAGTGAAAATACGACCCACCAAAGATTTGGTGGGTAGCAGATCATCTAAACATTTGCGTGCATAAGGATTGCCTTCGAAATCTTCCAAACCATACAATGAAAAAGGCACTGCTTGTGCCGGCAGTCTTAGGAAATGTGTTTCACAGATGTGCAATTGATCGACCGCCAACCAGTCGGCATCACCGAAATCAATAAAGAAACACAAAGCACTACCCTTAGATTTATCCAATTCATCTACTCTTACACGATGCCAGCATTCGTTAATGTGTACAAGATAGATATTTTTGCGTGCTATAGATACAGGACGTTCCTTCTTCGTGGCCATATAAGCTTCAATATCATTAACCAAAGCACTAAAACGTACATTATATTCCTGACCAAACAAGCGTCCCCAAACCTCTACGGTAGAGGTACAGTGCGTAATGAAAACATTCCAATATTCATCGGACCACGGTAAACGTATAGGATCGATTTGTATAGTCTTAGTGGTCTCACCAGTACATAATGCCAACGTATCCTTATCAGCATCCTTGTTGGCGAATATAATCACTTTACCCAAATTAGTTTCAGTAGTAAATAAACTAGAAGTCTGCACCAAGGCCCACCAATTATCGGGCAATTGTTGCTGGAACGTTGTCTCAAATGTTTCGGGTAAATTTTTAGCAAAAATACCATGTGGATGATTTAACAATTCGGTATAAAGTTTATCCAATAGTTCAGTATCTGTTAAAGCACAAGTAGGTAGGGGTCTTTTCTTTTCTAGCATTTTAGTCTTTTCCAAAGCTCGCTTAGCGCAGGCTTCTTTAGCTAAATACTCAGTCTCATATTCATGAGGATATGTGGAGAAAATGATGTCATTTATGTGTACACTACATGAGTAAGTGCCACGTGAAAATTTGTCTTTGAGAACATTAAAACGAGGAGCTGGATAGTTTTTAGAACGACAATATTGTATAATAGAAGCTATAGCATCCATCTTAGGAGGTTGATTACTGAACTGATGATGTGGAAAGGCATTGTAATCGATTTTGGGTGGTGCATTGCTGAACTGATGATTGTAGGTAATGGGCTAAATATACAATTAGGAAATAGTTTACAGATAATTACAAACCGAAGAGAACTAGAATAGAAATAGAACTGCTCTAGTACTAGAACAGAACTAGAGCAGAACTAGAACAGAACTAGAACAGAACTAGATCAGAACTAGAACCAGAACAGAACTAGAACCAGAAGAGAACTAGAACCAGAACAAAACTAGAACAGATAATTACAAACCGAAAAGAACTTAAATAGAAAAAGAACACTACTAGAACAGAACTAGAACAGAACTAGAGCAGAACCAGAACAGAACTAGAACAGAACTAGAACAGAACTAGAACAGAACTAGAACAGAACTAGTACAGAACTAGAACAGAACTAGAACAGAACTAGAACAGAACTAGAAAAGAACTAGAACAGAACTAGAACAGAACTAGAACAGAACTAGAACAGAACTAGAACAGAACTAGAACAGAACTAGAACAGAACTAGAACAGAACTAGAACAGAACTAGAACAGAACTAGAACTAGAACAGAACTAGAACTAGAACAAAACTACACTAAAAACAAAAAAACAGAACTAAAACAGAACTACAACAGAACTATAACAGAACTAGAATAGAACTAGAACAGAACTAGAACTGACCTAGAACAGAACTAGAACAGAACTAGAACAGAACTAGAACAGAACTAGAACAGAACTAGAACAGAACTAGAACAGAACTAGAAAAGAACTAGAAAAGAACTAGAAAAGAACTAGAACAGAACTAGAACAGAACTAGAACAGAACTAGAACAGAACTAGAACAGAACTAGAACAGAACTAGAAAAGAACTGGAACAGAACTAGAACTGAACTGGAACTGGTACTGAACTAGAACTGAAATAGAACTGAACTAGAACTGAACTAGAACTGAACTAGAACTAGAACTGAACTAGAACTGAGCTAGAACTGAACTAGAACTGAACTGGAACTGAACTAGAACTGAACTAAAACTGAACTAGAACTGAACTAGAACTGAACTAGAACTGAACTAGAACTGAACTAGAACTGAACTAGAACTGAACTAGAACTGAACTAGAACTGAACTAGAACTGAACTAGAACTGAACTAGAACTGAACTAGAACTGAACTAGAACTGAACTAGAACTGAACTAGAACTGAACTAGAACTGAACTAGAACTGAACTAGAACTGAACTAGAACTGAACTAGAACTGAACTAGAACTGAACTAAAACTGAACTAGAATTGAACTAGAACAGAACTAGTTCATAAAGGGAAATTTCTAAAATTTCTTTCAAAGTCGATAGTATTTCATAAATACTATAAAATGACAGTAAAATTTTCAAAATTTTGTTGAAAATAAAAATTTCCCTTACAGGGAAATTTAAAGTGAATTTTTCTTTATAAAGGGAAATTTAATAAATTTTATAGAATTTAAGATTGTTAAAAAAAATTAAATTCATTTACAAATATTTTTCAATTTTTAAATTTTCCTTCTATGAATTCAAAATTGGTTACATTTTTTCACTTTTAGTGAACACTGTGTATTTGTAATTACAAAAACAATATTTCCTACTTCTAACAGTTTACTAAAAATACCATTTTTTTCTTCTTTTTTTAAATAACTCACATTAGTTTCTAAAACTCTTATCATTCTATACAAAAATTAATTTTTTTTTATTAAATATTACCTTTACTTAGTAATCAGTTCTATGTTTCAAAAACCAATTTTAGAAATAGTTTTTGAAAAAAATTACTTATTATTTGTTTCCGATATACACATACAAACACAATGTAAAATTAAGTTAAGGGAGAAACAGAAAATAAAATATTAACAGTTTCAAGGGATTTTTATAGTCTATTCTATAGATCACTCTATAGTCTCTACTATAGATCACTCTATAGTCTATACTACAGATCACTCGATAGTCTATACTATAGATCACTCTATAGTCTATACTATAGATCACTCTATAGTCTATACTATAGATCACTCTATAGTCTATACTATAGATCACTCTATAGTCTATACTATAGATCACTCTATAGTCTATACTATAGATCACTCTATAGTCTATACTATAGATCACTCTATAGTCTATACTATAGATCACTCTATAGTCTATACTATAGATCTCTCTATAGTCTATACTATAGATCACTCTATAGTCTATGCTATAGATCACTCTATAGTCTATACTATAGATCACTCTATAGTCTATATTATAGATCACTCTATAGTCTATACTATAGATCACTCTATAGTCTATACTATAGATCACTCTATAGTCTATACTATAGATCACTCTATAGTCTATACTATAAATCACTCTATAGTCTATACAATAGATCACCCTATAGTCTATACTATAGATCACTCTATAGTCTATACTATAGATCACTCTATAGTCGATACTATAGATCACTCTGTAGGCTATACTATAGATTGGTCTTTAGTCTAAACTATAGATCAGTCTATACTATTGATCTACACTGGAGATCACTTTATACTATAGATCAGTCTATGGTCTTTTCTATATCATAAATCAGTTTATAGTAACTGTCAACTTAACAGTTTTAAATTTTTGATGCCTCTGAAACTGTAATTTATTTCCTGAAAAAAAACTAAATTTAAATTTTTATACATTTCTATTTACAATTCAACATTATTTTTGTTTTGTGTTTTATTTGAATTTGTATTTTGAATTATATGACCAGAGTTACCTTTTCAACATTTGAAGACATACCAGGCTACAGAGTTATTTTTTATTTGTGTTTTTTTTCTTTTTGTTCTTTTAATATTTAATAATTTGTTTTATGGTTTTGTATTGCTATTCTTTTTACGGTACTTTTTTATTTTTTAATAATTTTTTTTTTTATTTTTAAACATTTATTTCAAACATTTTTGAACATCCAATCAGGTAGCGGTTATTTGTTCAAAAATAAAAAACCTATTTTTAAGTTTACTGTTATTTTTTGTTTTATAATTTAGTTTGTTTTTATTTCTTAGAAAAAGCTTAATTTTTTAATTAATATTTTTGTTTATGTTTTTTTTTAGCAGCCATATTCTTTTTAAATATTTTATTTGATCGATTTTTAACAAAAATTTTATTTTTCGTATAATTTTCATTTATTTTTATTTTTATGTCTTTTTGTGGCAGTGTAACCTATTTTATTATTTTTTTCATATTGGATTTTTTTTTATTTCAAATTATTTACGATTTTTAATTTATATTTTTTGTAGCAAAAGAAAAATTACGTATTGTTAAAGATTTTTTTTATTATTTTTTTTAATAATTGTCTATAGTTTAGTTTAATAGATTTTTTTTGTAGTTTCCGCTTTTATTTTATATAAAGAAATGCTTTTGATCAGTTTTTTTTATTAATTATTTTAATTTAGTTTAATTTAATTTTTAAAAAAGTGTGCGTCATTGTACTTACTTTTGATAAACTGTAAATGGATTTTCGTTTAATTTCATGTTATTGATCTTGATCGGAAAACGTTAAGTAAAACAAAGCCTAGCAAATTATGGAAAAATGTTATTACAATAACTATAGTCTTGACTATAGAATGATTTATAGTCTTGACTATAGACTGATCTATAGTCTTGACTATAGACTGATCTATAGTATTGACTATAGACTGATCTATAGTCTTGACCATAGACTGATCTATAGTCTTGACTATAGACTGATCTATAGTCTTGACCATAGACTGATCTATAGTCTTGACTATAGACTGATCTATTGTCTTGACTATAGACTGATTTATAGTCTTGACTATAGACTGATCTATAATCTTGACTATAGACTGATCTATAGTCTTGACTATAGACTGATCTATAGTCTTGACTATAGACTGATCTATAGTCTTGACTATAGACTGATCTATAGTCTTGACTATAATGCTTTTGATCAGTTTTTTTTATTAATTATTTTAATTTAGTTTAATTTAATTTTTAAAAAAGTGTGCGTCATTGTACTTACTTTTGATAAACTGTAAATGGATTTTCGTTTAATTTCATGTTATTGATCTTGATCGGAAAACGTTAAGTAAAACAAAGCCTAGCAAATTATGGAAAAATGTTATTACAATAACTATAGTCTTGACTATAGAATGATTTATAGTCTTGACTATAGACTGATCTATAGTCTTGACTATAGACTGATCTATAGTATTGACTATAGACTGATCTATAGTCTTGACCATAGACTGATCTATAGTCTTGACTATAGACTGATCTATAGTCTTGACCATAGACTGATCTATAGTCTTGACTATAGACTGATCTATTGTCTTGACTATAGACTGATTTATAGTCTTGACTATAGACTGATCTATAATCTTGACTATAGACTGATCTATAGTCTTGACTATAGACTGATCTATAGTCTTGACTATAGACTGATCTATAGTCTTGACTATAGACTGATCTATAGTCTTGACTATAGACTGATCTATAGTCTTGTCTATAGACTGATCTATAGTCTTGACTATAGACTTATCTATAGTCTTGACTATAGACTGATCTATAGTCTTGACTATAGACTGATCTATAGTCTTGACTATAGACTGATCTGTAGTCTTTTAGTATAGACTGATCTGTAGCCTTTTAGTATAGACTGATTTGTAGTCTTTTAGTATAGACTGATCTATAGTCTTGACTAAAGACTGATTTATAGTCTTGATTATAGACTGATCTATAGTCATGACTATAGAGTGATCTATAGTCTTGACTATAGACTTGACTATAGACTATATATAGTCTTGACTATAGACTGATCTATAGTCTTGACCATAGACTGATCTATAATCTTGACTATAGACTGATCTATAGTCTTGACTATAGACTGATTTATAGTCTTGACTATAGATTGATTTATGGTCTTGACTATAGACTGATCTGAAGTCTTGACTGTAGATTGATCTATAGTCTTGACTATAGACTGATCTATAGTCTTGACTATAGACTAATCTATAGTCTTGACTATAGACTAATCTATAGTCTTGACTATAGACTAATCTATAGTCTTGACTATAGACTAATCTATAGTCTTGACTATAGACTAATCTATAGTCTCGATTATAGACTGATCTATAGTCTTGATTATAGACTGATCTATAGTCTTGACTATAGACTGATCTATAGTCTTGACTATAGACTGATCTATAGTCTTGACTATAGACTGATCTATAGTCTTAACTATAGACTGTTCTATAGTCTTGACTATAGACTGTTCTATAATCTTGACTATAGACTGATCTATAGTCTTGACCATAGACTAATCTATAGTCTTGACTATAGACTGATCTATAGTCTTGACTATAGACTGATCTATAGTCTTGACTATAGACTGATTTATAGTCTTGACTATAGACTGATCTATAATCTTGACTATAGATTGATGTATAGTCTTGACTATAGACTGATCTATAGTCTTGACTATAGACTGATCTATAGTCTTGACTATAGACTGATATATAGTCTTGACTATAGATTGATCTATAGTTTTGACTATAGACTGATCTATAGTGTTGACTATAGACTGATCTATAGTCTTGACTATATATTGATCTATAATTTTGACTATAGATTGATCTATAGTCTTGACTATAGACTGATCTATAGTCTTGACTATAGACTGATCTATAGTAGTGACTATAGACTGATCTATAGTAGTGACTATAGACTGATCTATAGTCTTGACTCTAGACTGATCTATAGTCTTGACTATAGACTGATCTATAGTCTTGACTATAGACTGATCTATAGTCTTGTCTATAGATCCATAGTCTTGACTATAGATTTATAGTCGTGAATATAGACTGATCTATAGTCTTGACTATAGACTGATCCATAGTCTTGACTATAGACTGATCTATGGTGTTGACTATAGTCTGATCTATAGTCTTGACTATAGACTAATCTATAGTCTTGACTATAGACTGATCTATAGTCTTTATTATAGACTGATCTATAGTCTTGACTATAGACTATCTGACTGATCTATAGTCTTGACGATATTTATTTAGAGTAATGAAAAACTCAAAACTGTTGGCTCATTGGCAGTGAGAGCAATAGATGTGATTAATACATTTTATTTTGAAAGAAATTTATAAAAAAAGTTGAAAAGCATGAAATTCGTAAAAGTTTATATTACACAGTTTTGTACGCAACTGTTTTTTTATGCAGTGTTTTTTGTATGTTTGAATGTCTGGTTTATGTGGCTGCCTGATTTGGAATTTTTTTTTTTTTTTTTGGAAAAATCTTGATAATTTTTCATTTTTTTTTTTGTGTATTTAATTTTTTAATTTCTCTTTAAGGTAGCGCTTGTATTTAAAATTGATAGATTTCTTTCTTTAATTATTATTTTTTTTAAATTAATTTATTTGGAATTTTATTATTTTGTTTTTAAAGATAAGAGAGACTTTTAAAAAACAAAAACACAATTTAGTTGTTTGCTTTTATTATTTATTTATTTTTTATTTGTTGTTGGGGTTTATTTTTGCATTTTTTAAACAAAAAGATTTTCTTTTATGACTTTGTTTGAATTTTTGTTGTTGTTGTTTTTATTAAAATTTTCTTTAACAATTTTTTATTTATATTTTTCTTGTTCAATCGATGAGGTAGCATTTATTTTGGATTATTTACATTTAAAGAAAAAGAGTAAAAGAAAATTGTCATGAAATTAAATTTAAATTAAATTAGGATTAAAGGAACATATTTTTAATTAAACTATAGAAATTTTAATAAAAAAACAAAGGAAGTTTTTAGAATACATTGCCAATAGTTACCTTTTAACAATAGTGTTTTTCCTTCCATCTACTTTCGAACTCTTCCATATTCAAATTTTCTATAACTTTATCCTAATCGTTTCAAAACTTTAAATAGACTGATCTTTTATCATGGCTATAGGCTGATTTGAAGATATGACTTTAGTTTGATCATTTCTAATAATTTTTATCGGAAAAAGGTACTAAAAAAGGGTAAATCTAATGAGCTCTTAACATGATTAGGTAACACATAGGTAACACATAAAAATTCTGGTTGTAGGCCCAAATATATACATATACATATATTTAGCATTCTTATTAGATTATAAACCAGACTAGCTATGTCATCAGTTTTTCTCACTTAGATCGATAATCCAGTCTAAAGCCTAGTCGTTATAGTTCAACTTATAATTGATGCTAGTCTAAAGTCCAGTCTTAAATCTAGTTTATAATCTGATCTAGTCTATAATCTGGAATATAGTCTAGTCCATATTCTAGCATATAGTCTACTCTATAGTCTAGTCCAAACTCTACTCTATAGTCTTGTCTTGTAGTCTAAAGTCTAATATATAGTCTAGTCTAGTTTACTCTATAGTGTAGTCTATAGTCTTTCTTTAATCTATACTCTAATCCATAGTCTAGTCTATAGTGTAGTCTACAGTCTAGTCTATGGTCTAGTCTATGGTCTAGTCTATCGTCTAGTCTATAGTCTAGTCTATAGTCTAGTCTATAGTCTGGTCTATAGTTTAGTCTATAGTCTAGTCTATAGTCTAGTCTATAGTCTAGTCTATAGTCTAGTCTATAGTCTAGTCTATAGTCTAGTCTATAGTCTAGTCTATAGTCTAGTCTATAGTCTAGTCTATATCCTAGCCTATAGTCTAGTTCATAGTCTAGTCTATAGTCTAGTCTATAGTCTAGTCTATAGTCTAGTCTATAGTCTAGTCTATAGTCTAGTCTATAGTCTAGTCTATAGTCTAGTCTATAGTCTAGTTTATAGTCTAGTCTATAGTCTAGTCTATAGTCTAGTTATAGTATAGTCTATAGTCTACTCTATAGTCTAGTCTATAGTCTAGTCTATAGTCTAGTCTATAGTCTAGTCTATAGTCAATAATCTAGTCTATAGTCTAGTCTATAGTCTAGTCTATAGTTTAGTGTATAGTCTATTCTATAGTCTAGTCTATAGTCTAGTCTATAGTCTAGTCTATAGTCTAGTATATAGTTTAGGTATAGTTTAGTTTATATTCTGTTGTAGTCTAAAGTTTAGGTTTAGTCTAGTCTATAGTCTATAATCTATAATCTAGTCTATTGTCTAGTTTATTGTCTAGTCTATAGTCTAGTCTATAGTCTAGTCTATTGTCTAGTCTATAGTCTAGTCTAGAGTGCAGTCTATAGTCTAGTATATAGTTTAGGTATAGTTTAGTCTATATTCTGTTGTAGTCTATAGTTTAGGTTTAGTGTAGTCTATAGTCTATAATCTAGTCTATAGTCTAGTCTATTGTCTAGTCTATTGTCAAGTCTATAGTCTAGTCTATAGTCTAGTCTATAGTCTAGTCTATAGTCTAGTCTATTGTCTAGTCTATAGTCTAGTCTACAGTCTATTCTATAGTCTAGTCTATAGTCTAGTCTATAGTCTAGTCTATAGTCTAGTCTATAGTCTAGTCTATAGTCTAGTCTATAGTCTAGTCTATAGTCTAGTCTATAGTCTAGTCTATAGTCTAGTCTATAGTCTAGTCTATAGTCTAGTCTATAGTCTAGTCTATAGTCTAGTCTATAGTCTAGTCTATAGTCTAGTCTATAGTCTAGTCTATAGTCTAGTCTATAGTCTAGTCTATAGTCTAGTCTATAGTCTATAGTCTAGTCTATAGTCTATAGTCTAGTCTATAGTCTAGTCTATAGTCTAGTCTATAGTCTAGTCTATAGTCTAGTCTATAGTCTAGTCTACAATCTAGTCTATAGTCTAGTCTACAATCTAGTCTATAGTCTAGTATTTAATCTAGTCTAGGTGATAATCCAGTTCAACGTATAGTCTTTAGTGTTATCTAGGCGTCTAGGAGTCTAGTCTATAGTCTAGCCTAGAGTGTAGTCTAGAGTATAGTCTATAGTCTAGTCTATAGTTTAGTCTATAGTCTAGTCTATAGTCTAGTCTATAGTCTAGTCTATAGTCTAGTCTATAGTCTAGTCTATAGTTTAGTCTATAGTCTAGTCTATAGTCTAGTCTATAGTCTAGTCTATAGTCTAGTCTATAGTCTAGTCTATAGTCTGGTCTATAGTCTATTCTATAGTCTAGTCTATAGTCTAGTCTATAGTATAGTCTATAGTCTGGTCTATAGTATAGTCTATAGTCTGGTCTATAGTCCAGTCTATGGTCCAATCTATAGTCTAGACCATATTCCAGTCCATAGTCTAGTTTATAGTCCAGTCTAATTTATAGTCCAATCTATAGTCTAGTCCATATTCCAGTCTTTAGTCTAGTGTATAGTCCAGTCGTTGAAGATTCCAAAAATTTGGTACAAAAATCATATGGCGGGGGGTTATATAACCTAGAAAAAAAAAAACACAGTTGGATTTTTTTTTTAATTTAATTCTTTTTTTTCAAATTTTTTGTTGTTGTTGTATATATTTGCTTCCAGTTTTTCACTTTTAAGGTAAAAATAATAATAATAATAATATTCACATTTTCTTTCTGATAAAATCATCATCATCATCAACATTCATCAAGATTATTGTTTTAAGGTTTACAAAAAAAAAAAATTATATATATAATTAAAATAAAATAAAACAATTAAAAAAAAAGGAAATAATATTATAAAATAAAAACATTTTTACTTAGTTTTTTTTTAATATTTAGATAATAATAGTTTGATAATTATAATAATAATAATATTTATATATTTATAAAAAAAACTCTGCTGAACTTAATAAAAAGCTGCTTAACATACAAAAGAAGGGGAGAGGGGGGAGGGGGTAATGTATAGAGAGAGAAGGGGGGAGGAAGTTGTGTGTTTTTAGGTTGTTTTTAGTTTAATTTATTTAAGTTTATTATTATTTTTTTATAATTTTTCTTTATAAAGGGATTTTTGTTTTTGTTGTTGTTTGTTTATTAATTCTGTTTGTTTGTTTTTTTTGTTTTTTGTTTTAAATGTAAAACTTACATAAATATGCATTTCTTTAGGTTTTAATTGCCATTTTATAATAATTATTTAATTTACAGTTATTTTTATTATTTTAGTTTTAATAATAAGTTTTTAACAATTTATTAATTTTTTTATTAATATTTTATTTTTATTTTAATTTATAATCAATCTTAAAGTTAAACAAAGTAGAAAAATTTTGGATTTTTATTTTTAGTTTTTATTTAATAATATATTACATTTAATGTGTTGGTTGTTGTTGTTGTTTTTTTTTAATATACATTTTAAAAAATATGAGAAAAAAAGTTTAAATATTTCTTTTTTTTTTGTTGTTTTTGTTTTGTTTTTTTTTCTCTCTTTTGACTCTTAAATTATTAATATTCGTATGTTGGAGTTTTTTTTTTTGTTAATTTTTTTTTATAATTAAATTTATTTAAATATTTAAACAATTGCACAATTTCGAAATTGAAATATTTTTATTTATTTTTCAAATTCTTTATTATTTTATTTTTTTTTTTTTATTTAATAATATTTTAAAAATTATTTTTAAATTAAAAAAAAAACAAAAGCTTTTTTTTTGTTTAAATGGAAAAAAATTGTTCTAAACAATTTATTTTAAATAAAAATTATATTTTATTTAAAAAAACAAAATTTATTAAATTTTGTTAATTTTTTTTATTTAAAAAGAATTTAGTTTTTTTTATTTTATAAAAAAATAAGGCCTTGTTTTAGAAATTATAAAAATTTTAAAAAGAAATTTGGGTTTTTTTTTATAAAAATTAAAAAAAAAAAATTATTTATAAAATTTGTATATAAAAAAAAATAATTGCCAAAGTTTTTGTGCCAAAATTGTTTTGGTCTTTTTTTAGAGATTTTTTTTCTTTAAAATTATGTATAAAAAAGTTTCTAGTCTTTTTCTTTTTTTTTGTTTTTTGAAAAATTTAAATAAAAAAATAATATTAAAAAATTATAAAATTTTATAATTATATTACATTTTAAAAAGAAAAAAAAAAAAAAATATTTAAAATTAAAAATAAAAAATTTAATTAATTTTAAAATTAATTTTATAATAAATTACTATCACTTGTTTATTTTATTATTATTTTTTTTTCATTTACTAAAATCAAAATCTTGTTTAAGAAAAACACTTGAAAAAAAGAAGAAAATTTACAAAAAAAAAAAAAAATATTTATATAATTTTAAAAAAAAATATTTATTTTTTTAAAAAATAAAATTTTTAAAAAAATATAATTCAAAATATTTTATAAAATCGACAAATCTTAATTTCCTTAAAAAAAAATCCTTATTAAACTCATTTTTTATGTTAAATTTTAAAAATTTTGAAAATTTAAAAAAACCAGTATTTTTTGAAAAATTTAAAAAACAACATTTTTTTATAATAAAATTTTAATTTTAACTCATAAAATCTATAATTTCTTAAGAAAACTAATTTTTTTTGTTAAATTTCCTCGAATAACAGTTTTTCAAAAAAGCAGTATTTTTCAGAAAATTTCAAGAAAACCAGTATTTTTTGAAAAAAATAAATTTTTAGACCCATAAAAACTAATTTGCCCTAACAAAACTATTTTAAACCATTTTTTATAATAAATTTGCTAAAACGCTAGTTTTCCGAAAAACCAGTATTTTTCAAAATTTTCAAAAAACCAGTATTTCTGTAAAAAATTATACACATAAAAACTATAATTTAAAAAAGTACTTCAAAACTAATTTTTTGGTAAAAAATCGGCGAAATTAAAGGTTTGCCAAAAACCAGTATTTTTCAGAAAATTTCAAGAAAACCAGTATTTTTTTGAAAAAAATAATTTTTATACCCATAATAAACTAATTTGTCCAAACAAAACTTTTTTAAACCATTTTTTATAATAAATTTGCTAAAACGCTAGTTTTCCGAAAAACCAGTATTTTTCAAAAATTTCAAAAAACCAGTATTTCTATAAAAAATTATTTATTTAAAAACATGAAAACTATATTTTAACTAAAAAAGTAATTCAAAACTAATTTTTTGTGTTAAATTTGACAGTTTTTCCAAAAACCAGTATTTTTTCGAAAATTTCAATAATTTCGTATTTCCGTAAAAATTTTAATTGTTTTATCCCAAAAAAAAACTAATTTCCTTAAATAAAACGCTTTTAAATCATTTTTCTATGATAAATTTGCAAAAAATAGCAGTTTTTCGAAAAACCAGTATTTTTCAAAAATTTCAAAAAACCAGTATTTCTTTAAAAAATTATTTATTATAACACATAAAAAACTAAAATTTTATTAAAAAGTAATTCAAAATTAATTTTTGTATTAAATTTGCCAAAATAACAGTTTTTCAAAAAACCAGTATTTTTCGAAAATTTCAAGAAAACAAATATTTCCGTAAAAAAAATTTAATTGTTTAATCCCAAAAAACTATTTTCCTTAAATAAAACGCTTTTAAATCATTAAATTTGCAAAAATAACAGTTTTTCAAAAAACCAGTATTTCTTTAAAAATTGCTGGAAAATTTCGTATTTTATGAAAAATAGTAAATCAAAAGGCAAATATTTAGTTTTAAAATGAAAAATTTTTCAAAAATACTGATTTTTGCAAAACCGGTATTTGTTTCAAAAACCAGTATTTGTTTTTGAAAAACCAGTATTTTCTTAGAAATTGCTTAAATATACAGTATTTTATAGAAAAACGTAAAATTTAAAGGAAAATATTTATGTTTGGAGATTATTTTCAAGAATACTGGTTTTTGAAAAACCAGTATTTTTTCAGAAATTGCTTAAAAGTTTTGCATTTCATAAAAAATAGTAAATTTAAAAGCCAGTACTTAAATCTAAAGTAAATTTTTCAAAAAAACCATTATTTGTTTGAAAAACCAGTATTTTTACAGAAATTCCTTAAAAATTCCGTATTTCATAGAAAATAGTAAATTTAAAGCCACTATTTAATTTTAAAGTAAAATTTTAAAAAATACTGCTTTTTGAAAATCCATGGTTTCTGAAAAACCAGTATTTGTTTGAAAAACCTGTATTACTTTAGAAATTGCTTAAAAATTCCGTATTTTATAGCAATAGGTAAATTTAAAAGCAAATATTTAATTTTAAAGTAAAATTTTCGAAAATACTGGTTTTTTGAATAACCGGTATTTCATTTGAAATTGTTTAAAAATTCCGTATTTCATAGAAAATCGTAAATTTAAAAGTCAATACTTAAATTTAAAGCAAAATTTTCAAAAATAACGGTTTCTGAAAAAACAGTATTTGTTTGAAAAACCAGTATTACTTTAGAAATTGCTTAAAAATTTCGTATTTTATAGCAATAGGTAAATTTAAAAGCAAATATTTAATTTTAATGCGAAATTTTCAAAAATACTGGTTTTTTTAAAGACCAGTATTTTTTAGAAATTGCTTAAAAATTAAGTATTTTAGAAAATTGTTATTTTAAAGAAATATTTCATTTTAAAGCGAAATTTCAAAAATACTGTTTTTTTTTAAACCAGTATTTTTTTAGAAATTGCTTAAAAATTCCGTATTTCATAGAAAATTGTAAATTTAAAAGAAAATATTTCATTTTAAAGCGAAATTTTCAAAAATACTGGTTTTTGAAAAAAACAGTATTCTTTTGAAAAACCAGTATTTTTTCTAGAAATTGCTTAAAAATTCTGTATTTTATAGGAAAAATGAAAAAAATTAAATATTTAATTTAAAAAAATTTTTTCAAGAAAACTAACTGGTTTTTGAAATGCGAAATTTTCAAGAATACTGGTTTTTTAAAAAAACCGTTATTTTTGTATTATTATTTTTTTTGTAAAACTTTCTACTTTTTTTCAAAGTGTTTTTAGTTTTATTTATGTTTTAAATTGCCGCCATTGTGTTTTTATTTTTGTTACTAAATTTTTCATAAATTTTTGTTTTTAAATTAAAAAAATAAAAAATTTTAATATAAAGTTTTTTGTTTAATATAAAATGTTCTTTTTGTTTTAAAGGGAGGGAATTCTAAAAATTTATGTTTTTGTTTTTTTTTTTTTCTAAATTTAAATATTTTTTTTTGTTTTGTTTTATTTTTCCATTTCATGGTAGCTTATTGTGTAACTCGTAGATCTAAAAAAAAATGTGAGAAATCAGTCCAAGTTTTTTGTTTTTTTTTTCGTATTATTATTAATTAATAATAATATTTAAAAAAATTATTTTTTTTTGTTTTTAATATTTTTTATATACATATTATATTATACAAATATAATATTATTAATAATTGTTTTTAATTTAACATTTATAACATTAGTACTGTGTGTGTGTGTGTAGTTTAATAATAATAATAGTAGTTTTAGTTTTAAAATTATGAAAAAAAATTAAAAATTTGTTTTTGTTTTTAATGAAAAGCTAAAGAAAAAAAGTAAAAGAATGTATTTTTTGTTTTCTGTTCACATAATGTATAAATGTTTTCTTTTGTTTTTTTTTAATAATTATTTTAAGATAATTATAAATATTTCTGTATTTTTTTTTTCCATAATGTATAAGAAATTTTCTTTTGTTTTATAAATACAAGATTTTGTTTTTCTTTGTTTTTTTTTACATATAATTTGAAGTTATTAACATTTTGTTTTTAGCATCAACCTATTTACTAAAGAAAAAACATTTTTTTTATATATTTTTTTGTTCAACAATCTTTACTCTCAGTTTTTTTATTTTTTGTTTAAATGAATGCATTTTATAAATTTGTGTTCTTTTCATTCTCTCTATTTTGTTCAAAAGCCTACACTTTTAAAGTGTTTTTTTTTTAAGTGGAAATTTTAAAACATTTTGTAAAACCCGGCTGTTTGGAAATTTATTGTTTATTAAGTAAATTTTTTTTATAAAAAATATTTTAAGAAATCAAATATTAGTCTTTATAAAGGAGTTTTTATCTTCAGAAATATTTCAGAGTTTTCTTTAAATTTAGTTTATTTATCACCTAATTTTAGACAAAAAAATAAATTTTTTCACAAATTTTCATATTTAATATTACTTCTCCTTGGACATTGGACTAAAAACTGTTGTACAAACTATAGACTTGACTGTCGTGTAGACTAAAGACTTAACTGTTGACGAGAGTTTTAATTTAACATTATACAATAGCACTAAACTATAGTCTAACTTTAGACTGAACTATAGTCGAACTTTTGACTAATCTAGATTCTAAATATAGACAAAACTATAGTCAAGCTGTAGTCTAAGCTATAGTCTAACTAACATTATTATGGTCGGAAGTATTGACTAAACTATAGTCGAACTATATACTGAATAATAGTCTAAATATAAAGTAAACTATAGTCGAGATTTACAACTATAGATCAAAAAACAGTCTAACTATAGGCTAAACTGTAGTCAAACAGTAGTCCATCTGTAAACTAACCTGTAGCCAGGACTTTAGATTTAAACATAGTCCAACTATAAACTAAACTATAGTCGCACATTAGACTAAACTATAGTCGAGCTATAGACTAAACATAGTCGAGATTATAGAGTAAACTATATATCAATTATAGTCGAACTTTAGACTAAACTATAGTCTAAGTATAGCCTTAGCTACGATTTAGAGCATTGACTAAACTATAGTCGAATTGTTGACTGAAGAATAGTTTAACTATAATCTAAACTTTAGACTAAACTATAGTCGAGACTATTGACTAAACTGTTGCCCAACTCAAGATTGAAATATAGTCCAATTATAAACTAAACTGTAGACGTACTTTAGACTAGACAATAGTTCAGATTATAGAGTAAACTATATACCAACTATAGACTAAACTATAGTCCACTATAATCGAATTATAGAGTAAACTATAGTCGAACAGTAGACTGAACTGTAGTCCATCTATAAACTAAACTATAGTCGGGACTTTAGTCTAAACTATAGTCGAGACTTTAGACTAAACTATAGTCTAGACTTTAGACTACAATATAGTGGTATTATTGACTTAACTTTTGTTAAACTATAGATTAGAATATAGTCTAACTATAACCTAAGCTTTAGACTAAACTATAGTTCAAATATAGACTAAACTATAGTCATGCTCTAAACTAAGCTATAGTCCAACTATAGAATTATCTACTGTTGAGAGTATTGACTAAACTATAGTCGAACTATTCACTGAGGAATAGTCTAACAATAGTCACGACTTTAGACTAAACTATAGTCGAGACTATTGCCTGAAGTATAGACTAAGCAATAGTCGAACTATAGACTGAACAGTAGTCCATCTATAAACTAAACTGTAGTCGGTACTTTTGTCTAAACTATATATAGTCTAGACTTTAGAGTAAACTACAGTCGAGACAATAGTACAACTATAGTCCAACTATAGTCAAACTGTAGACTAAGCTATAGTCCAACTATAGACTAAACTATAGTTGAACTATAGTCAGAACAGTAGTCCATCTATAAACTAAACTGTAGTCGGGACTTAAGTCTAAACTATAGTCAAGATTTTAGTCTAAACTATATTCGTACAATTGACTAATCTATAGTCAAACTATAGATTAAAAGATAGTCCAACTATAAACTAAACTATAGTCTCACATTAGACTAAACTATAGTCGAGCTATAGACCAACTATAGACAAAACTAGAGTTGAACTTTAGACTAAACTGTAGTCAAACTGTAGACTAAATTATAATCCAACTATAGCCTCAACTATGGTCGAGAGTATTGACTAAACTATAGTCGAAGTATAGACCAAACTATAGACTAAACATAAGTCGAAACTAAAGATTAAACTGTAGTCAAATCATAGACTAAACTGTAGTTCATAGACTAAACTTTTGTCAACTATGGGTTGAACTATACCCCAACTGCAGGCTTAACTATAGTCGAGACTATAGTATAAACTAAGTCCAAATATAGACTAAAGTCTAGCCCAACTGTGGCTCAACTAATATTCAAGCTATGATCCAACAAAATACTATAAAGTAGACGAGACTGTAGTCAAACTATAGACTAAACCGTAGTCGAGGCAGAGACTAAACTATAGTAGATATTTTATTATTGAACTGTAGTCAAACTATAGATTAAACTGAAGTTAAACTATAGGCTAAACTATAGTCCAAATATAGATTAATCTATAGTTCAACTATAGGATAAACTATAGCCTAGACTATAGCTCATATACAGGCTACTCTATAGACCAAACTATAGACTAAGTTATAGTTCAACTATAGGATAAACTATAGTCCAGATGTAGACTAAACTATAGTCCAACTACAGGCTAAACTATAGTCTACACTATAAATTTAACTATAGTCTAGATTACAATCTTAACTATAGTTCAACGATAGACTATAAACTATGACTCAACTAAAGACAATACTGTGGAGTCGAGACTATAGTTAAACTATAGAGTAAACTATAGTAGAAATATAGACTAAACTATAGTAGTTAGTTTATATTGAACTGTAGTTAAACTATAGATTAAACTGAAGTTAAACTACAGCCGAATTATGCTACTAAACTGTAGTTAAATTATAGACTAAACTACAGTCAAACTATAGACTAAGTTATAGTCCTAACTATAGTCTAAACTTTACTCAAACTATAGTCTAATCTATAAACTATATATTAGACTGAACTACAGTCAACAAGTTAGAATTTGCAATGGAAAATGTTAAACTTTAATTAAAAACTTTACTTTTTTATAAATTAAAGTTCTTTTTGTATAAAAACTAAGTTTTATTAAACTTTTATTAGTTCAAATAAAAATTTAATTTAAAATTTTATTAAATATAAAAATCTTTAGTAAAGAAATTTTTAAAAATTGTAAGAAAATTTCTTAATAACATTTTTGACATAATGTTAAATAAATAAAATTGCTGTTTAATTAAAAGCTTGATTAAAAAGGTTAAAAAAAATTTTACAAAACATGCAGAAAATTTTTTTTAAAAAAATACTTTAAAAAAGTACTTAAATACCACTTATAAACAACATATAAATGCTTTAAAAAATTGCCAAAAAGAAGTTTAAAAAAAATAAACTAAAAGTTAAAAAAAACTCTGAAATATTTTCTAAACTTTAAAAAAAATTTTTAAAAGCTTTTAAAAATCAAATTTTTCTAAGAATTGTTTTGAATAAAATTTGTTGATTGAAATGCATTAAATAATATAAATATATATATATATATGAATAAAAATCTGGCCGATAATTTTTTTATAATTTTAATGTTATTGTTAACATGCCTGCATATACATTCTTTACTTTTTCTTTTCTTTTTCAAAATTCTGCGACCATATTTTTATTTTAGATGCCTTTTTTATGTTAAAAGAAAAAATACTCGTTAATTTTTCTTAAATTCTGGGGTCTTACATTCTCAATTTTTGCTGGAAACCAAAAACAAAAGAGAAGAAAAGAAATTCTTTGTTTTTCTTTCTCTGCATTTGGTTTTTTTTTCGTTTTTGTTTAATTTGTCACTTGCGGTTTCTGTCTCTTGATCTATTAATTTTCATCACTTTTCTATTCTCACTTATGATGATGTTGGACAAAGTTAACGCCACTTGAAATAGAAGAAGTATTTAATAACACAACTCTCTCATTGTCTACATCATCAACAACATCGTCATCACCGTCATCAACAACATCATTATCATCAACGTCCTCTTCAATGTCAGCTACTATCTCAGGGACGATATTAACACTACCATCACAATCAGCACTCTTCTCTTCGTTGGCAATAGTAGTAGTTGTTAAAAGCTATTGCTATGCATTATCCGATTGTACTAAACTCATACTCATATCGGTGCCAACAACATAATCGACGGCACCACCATTGGGTGTGGAGGCCGCCGATGGCGATAACGATGATGAGGATGATGTTGCCATCGAGGTATTTATGGAGGAAGATGAGGTGGCGGCTGCTGAAATGGCCGATGTTGTTGCCTGAGCTTCCTGGGCGGCCTTTTCCGCCTGGGTAGCCTGTATGTGTGACTGCACTGAGGGTGGAATGGCATGTACATCCCAGATCTCTTCGAGGAATTTTGGCAGTTTGCGATTTTTCAATTTCAACGAGAAACACATTTCGGCATTTTGATTGCCCAACGTACGCAGTTCGGTTAGAATTGACAGAAGCTTGGCAAAGAATACGAGACTCATGGGATCGCCACAATGGCGATTAAGTATGTAAATGCGGAGTGTATCGATGTAGTAACTTTGTATCGCTTCGACTAGTTCGGCTTCTTCGAGACCCGGCCGATCGGAAAAGATCACAATGGCAGTGAGTAGAGCGTATTCGACATTGTCCACTTTCATCGAGTACATTTGTCGACAGAAATGCAGCAGATCCTCAATATTATCAGCCATGCCAGCCATTTTATAAGAGTCACGCGTATACGATCGATTATTGGCAAAGAATATCGAATCTGAATTGTGATCGTAACGTCGTGCCATTCGCAACATCATAACTTCTGATGAGCAGGCCTAAAGTAAATTTGACAATTTAAAAGTTATTTTCCAATTTCGAGGTGCTTTTCTCATTTCTAGGGCAGTCATACTTACCTTTAATAGTGTTATTTGATCCTCTTGTGGTATTTTGGTAAACGCTGGCAAACCCTTGGCAAATTCCACAATTAATTGTACTGTTAGTATAGTGATTTCTGTTATATGACGAAATGATACATCGTGTTGACTTTCATTTTCATCGGGTGAACTCTAAAGTATGAGAAATATAGAAAATATATATAGAATTAGTAGGTTA
Organism: Lucilia cuprina; assembly: GCF_022045245.1. Taxonomy (NCBI): domain Eukaryota; kingdom Metazoa; phylum Arthropoda; class Insecta; order Diptera; family Calliphoridae; genus Lucilia; species Lucilia cuprina. The sequence goes on from NC_060954.1 coordinate 9,421,697, forward strand.
GAGTGGAGGGCAGGATCTTGGCAAGTGGCTTCATAAAAACAAAATCGGAAACTACACTATATACCAGTCTATAGTCTAGTCAATAGTCTAGCCTATAGTCTAGTCTATAGTCTAGTCCACAGTCTAGTCCATAGTCTAGTCTATAGTCTAGTCTATAGTCTAGTCTATAGTCTAGTCTATAGTCTAGTCTATAGTCTAGTCTATAGTCTAGTCTATAGTCTAGTCTATAGTCTAGTCTATAGTCTAGTCTATAGTCTAGTCTATAGTCTAGTCTATAGTCTAGTCTATAGTCTAGTCTATAGTCTAGTCTATAGTCTAGTCTTTAGTCTAGTCTATAGTCTAGCCTATAGTCTAGTCTATAGTCTAGCCTATAGTCTAGTCTATAGTCTAGCCTATAGTCTAGTCTATAGTCTAGTCTATAGTCTAGTCTTTAGTCTAGTCTATAGTCTAGCCTCTAGTCTATAGTCTAGTCGATAGTCGCCAATTCGTTTTAACATCCGTTCCTTTTAACATTGTTTAAAATACAATAAATATTTAATTTTAAAATGAATATTTATTTGTATAATAAATTATACAAAGATAACTTTATAAAACTACTGTGTTATGCCTCTTTTTCTACAAAATGATCTTCATTTTTTAAGTTTTTATTTTTTTGCTTAATCCAAAATTCGTAAAGAAAAATCTGTTTTAGAATAATTTACATTTAGAGTTGTATTTTTTACATATAATTTATTTATGTAAAATTGAAAAGATTTTTAGCATTTATAAACAAACATTTATGCAGATGCCAACAATTTGACGTCATATTATTTGTACGACATAGATTTTTTTGTCACCATTTTTGTAACTAATTGAAATGCTTATTTGAAGCAGCGAGAAGTAAGAAAAAAACCTTCAAATATTCAAATCTTAAAACTGAAGGAAAAATTGAATAACGAAACTAAAGTTGAAAAAATACGCATAAATGAAATGTAATATAAATTAGAATAGGGGTTTCAAATAAGAAATTTTTAATATTAAAGAATCTGACTGATCTTTTAATCTTTTTTTTTCATTCACTCCTTACAGGTCGTGATGATCTTTCACCCTCGAGCAGTCTTAATGGCTTCTCAACAAGCGATGCTAGTGATGTTAAGAAAATCAAAAAAGGTCCTGCGCCCCGTTTACAAGAGGAACTGTGTCTGGTGTGTGGTGATAGGGCGTCCGGTTATCATTATAACGCACTCACCTGTGAAGGCTGTAAGGGTTTCTTTCGACGGAGTGTTACCAAAAATGCGGTGTATTGTTGTAAATTTGGTCATGCCTGCGAAATGGACATGTATATGCGACGTAAATGTCAGGAATGTAGGCTGAAAAAATGTTTGGCTGTGGGCATGCGGCCGGAATGTGTGGTGCCCGAAAACCAGTGTGCAATGAAACGACGCGAAAAGAAAGCGCAAAAAGAGAAGGATAAAATACAGACCAGTGTGTGTGCAACGGAAATTAAAAAGGAAATACTCGATTTAATGACATGTGAACCGCCATCACATCCAACGTGTCCGGTAAGTTGATAGAGTGATTTTTATAGAAAATTAAAAAAATTGTTTGGATTCTTTTTCTTTTTAGCTGTTACCTGAAGACATTTTGGCTAAATGTCAAGCTCGTAATATACCTCCTTTATCGTACAATCAATTGGCAGTTATATATAAATTAATATGGTATCAAGATGGCTACGAACAGCCATCCGAGGAAGATCTCAAACGTATAATGGTAAGTTTAGTTATTAAGTGTTTTAAACGAGTTCAGAAATAAATTACAGTCTGGGCTGTAATTTATAGTCTCGACCATATAGTCGACAAAACTAAAAACCAGACTGTAGACTAGACTGAATACTAGATTATAGACTAAAATATAGACTAGTCTATAGACTAGACTATAGACTAGACTATAGACTAAACTATAGACTAGACTATAGACTAGACTATAGACTAGACTATAGACTAGACTATAGACTAGACTATAGACTAGACTATACACTAGACTATACACTAGACTATAGACTAGACTATATACTAGACTATAGACTAGACTATATACTAGACTATAGACTAGACTATATACTAGACTATAGACTAGACTATAGACTAGACTATAGACTAGACTATAGACTAGACTATAGACTAGACTATAGACTAGACTATAGACTAGACTATAGACTAGACTATAGACTAGACTATAGACTAGACTATAGACTAGAATATAGACTAGACTATAGACTAGACTATAGACTAGACTATAAACTAGACTATAGACTAGACTATAGACTAGACTATAGACTAGACTAGACTATAGACTAGACTATAGACTAGACTATAGGCTAGACTATAGACTAGACTATAGGCTAGAATATAGACTAGACTATAGACTAGACTATAAACTAGACTTTAGACTAGACTATGGACTAGACTATAGACTACACTATAGACTAGACTACACTATAGACCAGACTACACTATAGACTAGACTACACTATAGACTAGACTACACCATAGACTAGACTACACTATAGACTAGACTACACTATAGACTAGACTACACTATAGACTAGACTACACTATAGACTAGACTACACTATAGACTAGACTACACTATAGAC
>NC_060954.1:9424431-9431526 GCF_022045245.1 Lucilia cuprina
AGTCTAGTCTATAGTCTAGTCTATGGTCTAGTCTATAGTCTAGTCTATAGTCTAGTCTATAGTCTAGTCTATAGTCTAGTCTATAGTCTAGTCTATAGTTTAGTCTATTGTCTAGTCTACAGTCTAATTTATAGTTTAGCCTATAGTCCAGTCTATAGTCTAATTTAGTTTATAATAATCTGTAGTCTAGTCTATAGTCTAGTCAATAGTCTAGTCTATAATTTATACTTGGACTAAAATGTTATAGACAATAGACTAGTCTATATAGATATATTCGTTTACAACCAAATGTTTGCTGGGTTTGCTTAGTTCTAATAATGCGCCTTTGTATGTGTATAAGTATTATGTCAGTTTCTTAAACTTTAGTCCTTTATATAGCAATGTTTTCTATTTGGCTTTGGGTTTTCAGGTTGTTTTCTGTTTTTTTTCCGTGTTGTTGTATTTTTATTAAAACAATAGGTTACCAGCATAATCTAAAGGCATGCAAGTACATGCACGAGTAAATAAATAAATGTAAATATGCATACAGACATACATAAATAAATAAATACAGAAATAGCAAAACCAACTTTTCAGTATAATTTGCAGGCATGTTAAACTAGTACAATTAATTGGGTGGGTTTTTGGAAAAAATCAACTTTACAAAAACAATCAAAAGAAAAACAAAAAACGATTTGCAAGGTAATGATTGAGGAGTATATGTTGGGGTAGTGGGTTTTGTTTACTTTACGTTTACGAGTGCATATAATGTTTATTGGTATATGTATGACAATGTTCGTGTAAGAGCAAGTTTCTCTTCTTAAAACCTTGTTATTGACTTGATTTGACATTCATTTTTTTGTACATTTATTTGTTATTGCTGTTGTTGTTGTTGCTGCTGTTGTTCAGCAAACCAAGTCAAGCTAAGTTGTATATTTATAAATGCAGCAACAACAACAACAAAGAAAATAGGCAACATAGTCAGTATAATATAATAGTTTTTTTGCAATTTATTTGCTGTCGTACATGGGGCATGAGATCAGTAGTTGTAAAACGATTTGTTGTTGCTTTTGCTTTCAGAGTTGCTGTTGCAATTTCGACTTAAGAGTTGCATTTCACAAAGCAGTGAAACTTACAAACCCACAATTTAACAATAACAACATTCACCACACAGCCAGCCTCAAGAGATAATGATAGCTCAAGATATAATATTACCATCACCAAAAGGAAAAAAAAAACAACAACAAAACTTGATTTCTTTTAACATCTTTTTGTTGTTTGCTGCTGTTGCTGTTATTATTTTTAATATCGGTTTGTGTTGCAAGGAGAAAGTTGTTGGTTGGTTGCAGTCGAATGCATAAATTTGTTCAGCAACATTAAAAAATCAGCCATAGTTTCGAGAGTGAGAAAATACATTCATTTTTTTTTTTTGCTTTCTGTTCATCTTCATCTTGTTTTGCTGCATCGCAACGCATTTAAGCGAACAACCCAACCACCTCACTAACTGCCATTAACATTTACGGCTTTAGAAAATTCATGTTTCAAGCCTTATATTGTATTTACTCTATGATGTTTTACAGAAAACAGTTTTTTTGTTTTTGTTCGCTGTTCATTATTATTATGAAAATTGTTTTGTTGTTATTTTTTTTATTTTCTTATATTAAATTGTGAAACTAGGCAACATTGCAAATGAACACATAGAAAATAATGTTGTTTGTAAAATTCTCATTCAATGTGTGTTTTTGCTGCTGCTTTCCATTTTCTTTAAACATTTTTCTGTTGTTGTTGTTGGTATATTTTTCTCTATTGCATGCAATGTTAATGTTGCTGCTATTGTTGTTGTTGTTATTGTTGGATGTTTTCCCAGCATACCCTACATGGCAGAAGAAATGTTAAACTATAGTTCAAAACTTACGCTAAACTATAGTCGAGGTTATAGACTAGTCTGGACTATAGTCCAGACAATAAACTAAGCTATTGTTCAGGGTATAGACTAGACTATAGGCTAGACTGTTTACTAGACTTGATTATATTTTAGACCTAAGACTAGACCATTGACTATACAATATACCATATTATTAGTTTACTGTTTAGACTTTAGATACGACTATTTTCAAACTATAAACTTAATTACAGTCCAAACCATAGACTAGACTATAGTCCAGGCTATACAGACTAGATATTAGACTATTGTCAATACCATAAATTAAGCTACTGTCAAGACTATAGCTTATACTATTTTTAAGATTATAGACAATACTATTTTCCAAACTACAGACTATATTATAGTCCAGACTATAGACCAGGCTACTGCCTAGACGTAAAATTAGACTATGATCTAGACAAAAGTCTATACTAGAGGTTGTCCACACCATCGACAAGACTATAGTCCAGTCTATAGACAAGACTGTAGTCCAGTAGTTCAGAATGTAGTTCAGTCTATAGACAAGACTGTAGTCCAGCCCATAGCTAGACTGTAGTCCAGCCCATAGCTAGACTGTAGTCCAGCCCATAGCCAGACTGTAGTCCAGCCCATAGCTAGACTGTAGTCCAGTCTATAGACAAGACTGTAGTCCAGTCTATAGACAAGACTGTAGTCCAGTCTATAGACAATACTGTAGTCCAGTCTCTAGACAAGACTGTAGTCCAGTCTATAGACAAGATTGTAGTCCAGTCTATAGACAAGACTGTAGTCCAGTCTATAGACAAGACTGTAGTCTAGTCTATAGACAAGACTGTAGTCCAGTCTATAGACAAGCCTGTAGTCCAGTCTATAGACAAGACTGTAGTCCAGTCTATAGACAAGACTGTAGTCTAGTCTATAGACAAGACTGTAGTCCAGTCTATAGACAAGAATGTAGTTCAGTCTATAAACAAGACTGTAGTCCAATCTATAGACAAGATTGGAGTAAAGTTTATAGACAAGACTGTAGTCCATAGATAAGACTGTAGTCTTGTAGATAAGACTGTAGTCCAGCCCATAGACAAGACTGTGGTCCAGTCTATAGACCAGAAAGTAATCCAGTCTATAGGCATGACTGTAGTTCAGTCTATAGACAAGTCTGTAGTCCACTCTACAGACAAAACTGTAGTCCAGTCTATAGACAAGACTGTAGTCCAGTCAATAGACAAGACTGTAGTCCAGTCTATAGACTATAGCTTAGACTAGAGGCAAGACTATAGTCAAAAATATAGTCCAGACTATAGTCAGGAGTATAGTTGAGACTATTGCCAAGACAAGACTATAGTCCATAAGATGGACAAAACTATAATCCAGACTATAGACAAGACTATAACCAGACTATAGCTAGACTATAGTCCGGACTATAGACAAGACTATAGTCAAGACTATAGACAAAACTATAATGCAGACTATAGTCCAGACTATATTCCAGACTTTAGACAAGACTATAGTCCAGACTATAGACAAGAATATATACAAAACTATATTTCAGACTATTGTCCAGACTATAGTCCAGACTATAGTCCAGACTATAGACAATACTATAGTCCAGACTATAGGCAAGACTATAGTCCAGACTATAGACAAGACTATAGTCCAGACTATAGACAAGACTATAGTCCACAATATAGACAAGACTGTAGTCAAGACTATAGACAAGACTATAGTACAGACTATAGTCCAGACTATAGTCAAGACTATAGTCCAGACTATAGTCAAGACTATAGTCCAGACTATAGTCAAGACTATAGTCAAGACTATAGTCAAGACTATAGTCCAGACTATAGTCCAGACTATAGACAAGACTATAGTCAAGACTATAGACAAGACTATTGTCAAGACTAAGGACAAAACTATAATCCAGACTAAGGACAAAACTATAATCCAGACTATAGTCCAGACTATATTCCAGACTATATTCCAGACTATAGTCCACACTATATTCCAGACTATAGTCCAGACTATAGACATGACTATAGTCCACACTATAGACAAGACTATTGTCTACACTATAGACAAAACTATAGTCCAGACTATAGACAAGACTGTTGTCCAGACTATAATTTAGTATATAGTCTAGTATATAATACAATCTATAGTTTGATATTTAATTCAATATATAGTTTATTCTATAGTCTATACTATTAGTTCTTGTATCAGTTAGTAAATTTTCCCTCTAGAAATATTTTAAGACAATTTTTTTTCTGTTCTGCTGCAAAGCTTTCATAATTTTCTTTTTTATATTTTGTTGTTGCTTTAACTATTTTATTTTCCTATTCACTTTTAGCTGCATGTTGCAAGTAGTTAAGGAATGGAAAGTGGCATAATGCCATGTAAATGAAAAAACGTGCTTAAGCCAAGTTTTTGCTTCGTATATAGATTTTAGTTTGTTGTTCTTTATACATGTTAGTATATAGTTAAAAGAAGTATGTGCTCTGTTATATATAAACTAAGTCCATATAAATAGTATATATACTAGACAAATATAAATAACAAAAAAAATTATAGAAGAATAAGAGGGGATTGTTGCAGTGGCAATGTGTTGTATATGTTATAGTGGTTGCTTGACTGTTTGGTGGGTTTGTTGGTCTTTCGGTCGGTACTTTTGGAACACAAAAAGTGTAGTGCAAAAAAAAAATGTACGTCAATAAACTTTTGCATAACTATGCAACAATGCACGTGCACATATTTTTGTTGTTGTTTTTGTTGTTGCTATTGTATATATAAAAATAAAATCCCAAGCAACCAGAGTCACTGGCGACCAGAGGTGAAGGGCACATAGTGCTACATATAGATATTCCATAGAAATATTTAGTATAAATGTTATTTATATAGTGAAAAATGTAATGTAAATGAACATGCCTGATGATGATGATGATGATAGGACACACATACACATATATATACATAGTACATGTATATAATCCCAACTAAGGTTGTTTGCTATTTGTTGGCTGCCTCAATGACTGGCTGACTGCATGGCTGACATTTGCACGAGAGTAGTTTGCCTTCAAGTGCAACAACCACCGCGATGACAAGAACAACATATAAAACTATTTAACACACACAGAGTGTGGTGTGGTGTGTGTTTATGTGTTGCATGCCATATAGCTTTCAGTAGCAGCAACAACAACACAACAACAGCAGCAGCAGCAGCAAGAATAATACGTAAAAGTATTTATAGATGTAAATGCAGTTCAAGTGCACACACATATACTATATACATATAAACAACAAACCAACAGACACACATCACGAGATACTAGATACCAGATAGATAGTTACATACATACATAGATACAAACATATCTTAATGTAACACTACAAGTATCACTACTCAACCATACCTACAATACATACATATATCATTCAACATATATGGATATTTGTTTATACATATGCATACATATATCTTCTAGATGTAATATGTATCTAGTCACTTGAACAATGTAGTAATATTATGTGTATCATTTGTACAAGTACATTTGACAATATTCTATAAATTTATTTTCTTTTTATATCTTTTTTTTTATAAAAATTTAGCTTTAGCAAACTATATCATAGAAATAAATACACAAACAACAACAAAACTTCCTAAAAGAATTACAACAATGAAGAAAATGTTTATAATATATTTTTCAACATTTTCTTTTTAATTTTTTCTGTTATGGAAAAGTGGGTAGAAAATCAAAAGGGAAACAGTTTTGTTTTTTTCATTTACAAGGTATAGAATTGATATTTAATGCACTTGTCGCCGCTTTTATATGATTTGTTTTGAGATTAAAAATTTATAGAAAGAAAGAAAAAAAGAAATAAACAAAATATAAAGAATGGTTATTTGGTTGGTACCTTGTTTTTAAAGTAAACAAAAAAAAAAATACAAGTAAAAGTAAATGAAAAATTGGAACCACACCCTAAATACAAAATTATACACAAACAAAAAATGTGGGCTAATGGAGATTCTTGAAAGGATAACTGATAAGTACTAAAGCAAAACCTAAACAAGGCTTTAGTTGAAACTAAAGATTTGACTATATACTAAACTATATACTTAACTATAGACTAGACTATGAAATAGACTATAAACTGAACTATAAACTGGACTATAAACTAGACTACAAACTAGACTTTCAACTAGACTATTGACTAGACTATAAACTAAACTATAGATTAAACTAAAGACAAGTCTATAGACTAGACAATAAACTAGACTATAGACTAGAGTATAAACTAGACTACAGGCTAAACTTTAAACTAGACTAGACTATAAACTAGACCAGACTAAAGACTAGAGTAAAAATTGGACTAGACTTTAGACTAAACAATAGACTAGACTTTAGACTAGACAATAGACTAGACTATAAACCAGACTAAAGACTCGGCTACAGACTAAACTACATACTCGACTATAGACTAGATTATTGACTAGTCTATACACTACCCTATACACTAGAATATAGACTAGACAAAAAACAAGTCTATAAACCAGACTATACACTAGAATATGTACTAGCCTACAGACTAGACTATAGTCTAGTCTATAATCTAGTAAAATCTAGTTTTAGTCTATAGACTATGGTATAGTCTATAGAATGGTCTATAGCGTAGTCTATAGTCTAGTCTCTAGTCCAGTCTATAGTATAGTCTACAGACTAGTATATAATCTAAACTATAATTTAGTCTATAGTCTAGCCTATAGACTAGTCTATAGCCTAGTATATAGTCTAGTCTATAGTCTAGCCTATAGTCTATAGCCTAGTCTATAGTCTAGTCTATAGTCTAGTCAATAGTCTAGTCAATAGTCTAGTCTATAGTCTAGTCTATAGTCTAGACTATAGTCTAGTCTATAGTTTAGTCTATAGTCTAGTCTACAGTCTAGTCTATAGTATAGTCTACAGACTAGTATATAATCTAAACTATAATTTAGTCTATAATCTAGCCTATAGTCTAGTCTATAGCCTAGTATATAGTCTAGTCTATAGTCTAGCCTATAGTCTATAGCCTAGTCTATAGTGTAGTCTATAGTCTAGTCAATAGTCTAGTCAATAGTCTAGTCTATAGTCTAGTCAATAGTCTAGTCAATAGTCTAGTCAATAGTCTAGTCTATAGTCTAGTCAATAGTCTAGTCAATAGTCTAGTCTATAGTCTAGTCT
>NC_060954.1:9431626-9456094 GCF_022045245.1 Lucilia cuprina
ATAGTCTAGTCTATAGTCTAGTCTATAGTCTAGTCTATAGTCTAGTCTATAGTCTAGTCTATAGTCTAGTATATAGTCCAGTCTATAGTCTAGTCTATAGTCTAGTCTGTAGTCTAGTCTATAGTCTAGTCTATAGTCTAGTCTATAGTCTAGTCTATAGTCTTGTCTACAGTCTAGTCTATAATCTTGTCTATAGTCTAGTCCATAGGAAGTACAGTCTACAATCCAGTCTATAGTCTAGCTAATAGTCTAGTCAATAGTCTAGTCTGCAATCTAGTCTATAGTCTAGTCTATAGTCTAGTCTTTAGTCTAGTCTATAGTGTAGTCTATAGTCTTGTCTATAGTGTAGTCTATAGTCTTGTCTATAGACTTGTCTTTAGTGTAGTCTATAATCTAGTCTACAGTTTAGTTAGTTTGCACTTCATTTGGACTTCCATTATGGACTTTAGTCCAATCCCTAGGACTATAGTCTATACTCTATTTTGTTTGCTGGTTTTCTTTTTTTCAACATTTTTGTTGTATTCCTTTATATCCTTTAAAAGTTTCTGTGCATGTATTTGTATAACCATTCATATATGTTTGTTTATATAAATGTATCTTACCATGCATTGCATCATATTTATTAATGTGTATTTGTGTAGAGCCTGCCTAGGTTAACATTTTTTAAAAAGTTTCTGTAATGCAAGTAAAAAGCATGCGCATTCTAAAGTTTGCATGCATGTGAAAAAAAAGGAAATAAAGAAATGCTACCGAAAGAAATCGATATTTTTGTTGTTAATTCGTTTGTTTTTTTTTTTGTTGCTGTTATTTTGCTTGTATTTTTTAGTTGTTTAAAAAAGGGATAAAATTTACAAATCAAAAGCGGCTTTAAGATTTTTTAAATAAACTATTTGTTAAATGTCATTTAAGTTTAAGAAACACTTGAAAACTATTTAATTTGTATGATTTGTAGCAATAGTTTTTAACTTTTCTTTGATATTTGTTTTAAGTATTTTTGTATTTTTTTATCGTAATTTATTTAATTTGACTCATGACTTTCTAGCTTTTTTTGTTGTTGTTATTTTTCTATTTGTAAGTTATTAACAATAGTTTTTTAAGTACTTTAACACTAAAACAGAAATCAGCAATTTTAAATAATTGCACACCCACTCTATTTGTTTATAAATTATATATGAAATGTGTTTTTTTCTATTTTTTACCTTCAAAAACCCACCTTAACATAATTTTTGTTAATTGTTTAATATTTATAAACTTTATATATAAATAAATATGTTAAAAAATAGTGGACAATTTCGCAACAAAAAAAAAAAAAAAACTATGTCAAGAAGTAATTTTGCAATAACATTAACAACACACATACATAATTGTAATAATTTTTTATAATGATTTATAACAATTGTGAAATTTTTTTCTTTTAAATCTATTCGTAACTATCTCTTTTTTTTGTAAAAGCTTTCAGCCTACCACTTGTTATTTAATATCAAAATGACAAAATTGATTGATTGTTAAACTTACTAGACTGCTAGACTATAGTCTAGTGTATACTTAATATAAAATATAGAATAATCTATTATCTGGATTTATATAGTTAATAGTTGGGAACATAGTACAGTTTATAGTATAAACTATTTTCTTGTCTATTGTCTGGAATATAGTTTTGTCTATGGTGTGGACTATAGTGTAGTCAATAGTCTACTTTATAGTTTAGTCCATAGTCTTTGTAGTCTATTTTAGTCTATAGTCTAGTATATAGTTAAGTCTATATTCTAATCTAATGTCTAGTCTATAGTCAAGCCGGTAATCTATAGTATAGTATATAATCTAGGTAATAGTCTAGTCTATGGTCACATCTATAGTCTAGTCTAAAGTCTAGAGTACAGTCTAGTTTATAGTCTAGTCTATAGTCTAGTCTGTAGTCTAATCTAGTCTAGTCTATAGTCTAGTCTATAGTCTAGTCTATAGTCTAGTCTATAGTCTAGTCTATAGTCTAGTCTATAGCTTAGTCTATAGTCTCGTCTATAGTCTAGTCTAAAGTCTAGTCTATAGTCTAGTCAATAGTCTAGTCTATAGTCTAGTCTATAGTCTAGTCTAAAGTCTAGTCTGTAGTCTAGTCTATGGTCTAGTCTATAGTCTAGTCTATAGTCTAGTCTATAGTCTAGTCTATAGTCTAGTCTATAGTCTAGTCTATAGTCTAGTCTATAGTCTAGTCTATAGTCTAGTCTATAGTCTAGTCTATAGTCTAGTCTATTGTCTAGTCTATAGTCTAGTCTATAGTCTAGTCTGTAGTCTAGTCTATAGTCTAGCCTATAGTCTAGTCTATAGTCTAGTCTATAGTCTAGTCTATAGTCTAGTCTATAGTCTAGTCTATAGTCTAGTCTATAGTCTAGTCTATAGTCTAGTCTATAGTCTAGTCTATAGTCTAGTCTATAGTCTAGTCTATAGTCTAGTCTATCGTCTAGTCTATAGTCTAGTCTATAGTCTAGTCTATACTCTGGCCTATAGTCTAGTCTATAGTCTAGTCTATAGTCTAGTCTATAGTCTGGTCTAAAGTTTAGTCTATAATCTATTTTATAGTCCAGTCTATAGTCTAGTCTATAGTCTAGGTTATAGTCTAGTTTATAGACCAGTCTAAGATCTAGCCTTTAGTCTAGTATATAGTCTAGTCTATAGTTTAGTCTATAGTCTAGTCTATAAGTTAGTTAATAGTCTAGTCTATAGTCTAGTATTTGGTTTAGTCTATAGCCTAGTCTATAGTCTAGTTTAGTCTATAGTCTAGTCTATAAGTTAGTTAATAGTCTAGTCTATAGTCTAGTATTTGGTTTAGTCTATAGCCTAGTCTATAGTCTAGTCTATAGTCTAGTCTATAGTCTAGTCTATAGTCTAGACTATAGTCTAGTCTATAGCCTAGTCTATAGTCTAGTATATAGTCTAGTCTACAGTGTAGTCTAGCTTATACTTTAGTATACAGTCTAAACAATGATCTGGGCAATGGTCTATTCCATAGTATGGAAAATATGTTTTTGAAAAGTTTTGAATGTTAAAATTCTTTAAAAACCTGTTATTAATATTATAATTTTTATTTCAAAACAAATGTGTTAATAACTTTCTAACCCTTTTCCTTTAAAAAAAATACGCACATTTTTTTTCAAATACCGAATACCTTAAAGTACAAGAAAAGAACTTATTTTAACACAAATTATTTGACTTTATCTTTTTAATAATATCGTTAAAGGTTTTTACTGGTATAAACCCTTTTATTTAAGTTTTTAAGCAATTCTATACCGGAAACAAATGTAAATAAAGTACAAAGTTCATTGTACAAGTTTATGGCGACAACTCAAATGACAATTAAAACAATTTATTAGAAACAATTAAGTTTATATTCTATAGACACAAAAGTGAAAGTAGAATAAAAGTATAGAAATTATGATTTGTTTTTGGGTGTTGAAGAAATATGAACCTTTTTTTAAACCGAAAATAAGAACAAGTCTTTTTTTTTGTAAAAATTGTTGAAAATTCTTTAAGACTTCTATGACAAGAGTTATTTTGTTAATTTTATTATAATTTTAATAATTTTTTTATTATTAATTTCCCAAGAAATAGCAAATCATTTTGAGTTGTGTGTTAATGTTTCAAATTATATATATTTTTTTGCAAGTCCATGTTTCCTCGTCTTTAGTTACACACCACAAGCGAATTTAAAACGTATTTTCAAGGTTTTAATACTAAAACAGCAAAAACAAAAACCCAATAATAATAATAAGTATTTCAGTCTAAACACACATGTCTAAAGGTATAAATAACACTATGTATCTAGATAAACACATAAAGAAAAGTCAGACTAAGTAACAAATTACAGTAGAACCTCTTTAAGAAAAACCCTTTAACAGAAAAATGTTGTAAACAATTACACTTTTTTAAAAAATATTCACCAATATTAAGATTTTTTTTATAAATATTCAATTTAATTTTATTTTGGTCCCACTGTTGGACTAAAGCGAGCTCAGCTAACAATATTGTATTAACAACATCTTTGTTTTTTTTGATTGCTTTTAATATTATTGTCTTTTGTGCTGCTGTTGTTGTTGCTTTTGTTATTGAAAAGTATTAAGGTTCTCACATTTTCTAATTCAGTTAAAACAGATCAAAAAACAAAAACAAAAAAAAAATAAATAATAAGAAAGAAACAAAATCATATTAGTGCTACATATGTTGCGTTCGTTCGTTAGTCTTAAGTTTATCTTGTCCCATCAATTGTTGTACATTATTAGTATATGTCTTATTATTATTTTCTTTGCTGCTCTTTTCATTCTTTTACTCTTTTTAAATGGCATTTAATACTCTACTACGGGAGAATAAAGGGAAGGTGTTAAAACTTTAAAGGTTGCATAGTTATCACTATATGTGATATATTAAACTAGACTTTGATCTACACTGTACTTTATACTAGACTAGGGACTATACTATAGACTAGACTTTAGACTAGACTATAGACCAGACTATAGAATAGACTATAGACTAGATTATAGACTAGACTATAGACTAGACTATAGACTAGATTATAGATTAGACTATAAACTAGACTATAGACTAGACTATAGACTAGACTAGACTGTAGACTAGACTATAGACTGGACTGTATGCTACATTATAGACTAGCCTCTAGACTAAACTATAGACTAGACTATAAACTAGACTATTAACCGGACTGTAGACTGGACTATAGACTACAATATAGACTACACTATAGACTAGACTACAAACTAAACAATAGGCTAAATTAGACTATAGACTAGACTATAGACTAGACTATAGACTTGGACTATAGACTAGATTATAGACTAGACAATATACCGGACTATTGACTGGACTATAGACTAGACTAGACTATAGGCTAGACTATAGACTATAATTTAGTTTACAATCTAGTCCATAGTCCAGTCTAAAGTCTAGTCTATAGTCTGGCCTACATTCTAGTCTATAGTCTAGTCTATAGTCTAGTCCATAGTCTAGTCTATAGTCTAGTCCATAGTCTAGTCTATAGTCTAGTCTATAGTCTAGTCTATTGTCTAGTCTATAGTCTAGTCTATAGTCAAGTCTATAGTCTAGTCTATAGTCTAGTCTATAGTCTAGTCTATAGTCTAGTCTATAGTCTAGTCTATAGTCTAGTCTATAGTCTAGTCTATAGTCTAGTCTATAGTCTAGTCTATAGTCTAGTCTATAGTCTAGTCGATAGTCTAGTCTATAGTCTAGTCTATAGTCTAGTCTATAGTCTAGTCTATAGTCTAGTCTATAGTCTAGTCTATAGTCTAGTCTATAGTCTAGTTTATAGTCTAGTCTATAGTCTAGTCTATAGTCTAGTCTATAGTCTAGTCTATAGTCTAGTCTATAGTCTAGTCTATAGTCTAGTCTATAGTCTAGTCTATAGTCTAGTCTATAGTCTAGTCTAGTCTATAGTCTAGTCTATAGTCTAGTCTATTGTCTAGTCTATAGTCTAGTCTATAGTCTAGTCTATAGTCTAGTCTATAGTCTAGTCTATAGTTAGTCTATAGTTTAGTCTATAGTCTAGTCTATAGTCTAGTCTATAGTCTAGTCTATAGTCTAGTCTATAGTCTAGTCTATAGTCTAGTCTATAGTCTAGTCTATAGTCTAGTCTATAGTCAAATCTATAGTCTAGTCTATAGTCTAGTCTATAATCTAGTCTATAGTCTAGTCTATAGTCTAGTCTATAGTCTAGTCTATAGTCTAGTCTATAGTCTAGTCTATAGTCTAGTCTATAGTCTATTCTATAGTCTAGTCTATAGTCTAGTCTATAGTCTAGTCTATAGTCTAGTCTATAGTCTAGTCTATAGTCTAGTCTATAGTCTAGTCTATAGTCTAGTCTATAGTCTAGTCTATAGTCTAGTCTATAGTCTAGTCTATAGTCTAGTCTATAGTCTAGTCTATAGACTCTAGTCTATAGTCTAGTCTATAGTCTAGTCTATAGTCTAGTCATTAGTCTAGTTTAAAGTCTAGTCAATAGTCTAGTCAATAGTCTAGTCAATAGTCTAGTCAATAGTCTAGTCTATAGTCTAGTCTATAGTCTAGTCTATAGTCTAGTCTATAGTCTAGTCTGTAGTCTAGTCTATAGTCTAGTATAATATCGTCTACAGTGTAGTCTATAGTCTAGTCTATAGTCTAGTCTAGAGTCTAGTCTATAGTCTAGTCTATAGTCTAGTCTATAGTCTAGTCTATAGTCTTGTCTATAGTCTAGTCTATAGTCTAGTCTATAGTCTAGTCTATAGTCTAGTCTATAGTCTAGTCTATAGTCCAATCTATAGTCTAGTCTATAGTTTAGTCTATAGTCCAGTCTATAGTCCAGTCTATAGTCCAGTCTATAGTCTAGTCAATAGTCTAGTCTATAGTCTAGTCTATAGTCTAGTCTATAGTCAAGTTTATAGTCTAATCTATAGTCTAGTCTATAGTCAAGTCTATAGTGAAGTCTATAGTCTATTCTATAGCCTAGTCTATAGTCAAGTCTATAGTCTAGTCTATAGTCTAGTCTATAGTCCAGTCTATAGTCTAGTCTATAGTCTAGTCTATAGTCTAGTCTATAGTCTAGTCTATAGTGTAGTCTATAGTCTAATCTATAGTCTAGTCTATAGTCTAGTCTATAGTCTTGCCTATAGTATAGTCTATAGTCTGAACTATAGTATAGTCTATAGTCTGAACTATAGTTTACTGTTTAGTAGTGTATTCCTCTTAGTCGACCATGTTTAATTAAAGATTTTTAATTGTTATTTGTTATTTTATATGTTTTTTTTCGTATTTTTTGTATTATACTACTTCCTGGTAGGTAATAAATACTAAAGTATCTTCTACAGACTAAAAACAAAGTACATATATACATACAAACATATATAATGTTTTTTTTCAATAGCAACTATAGTAATAAGTAATAACAACATTAACATAATGTTAAAAAAGTGTAGTAGAATTTTTTACTACTAAATAGCTGGGTTATAACTATTACTACTACTGCTGCCTTTTTCATTGAGTTGCTTGAATTTGCTGGTAAATTTTACTCTAAAGATTCTCAAAAAGAGGGAATATGAGATAGAAGTAGAATTATAAAGAGATGTTAAAAACTTTTAGGAGAACATTTGCATTGTTTTGTTTTTAATCTAAGTTTAATTAAACTTGGCTTATCATTATCTTGATTTTAAGTGTTTGCGATGTTGTTATGGTGTTTTTAGCTTTGGCAAAGTAATTAAGCTTCTACTAGTGTTTTTTTTTATTTTTGTTACAAAAAAGATCTCGTGTTTATATATTTTTTCTTTAAATTTAATGTTTTTGATTAATTGTTGTTTTTTTTCTGGCTTGTTTGTTTGTTGTTAAGGTCTGTTGTGGTATATTTGTTATAATTTTGGGGTAAAAAGGAATTAAATTTTAAGATTTTTGTTAGATATTTAAAGAAGATGATGTCATAAATGTAGTGAAGTAGTCACTTTTTTTTAAAACTTAAATTAAGGCCTATACATTGTTGTTCTTAAATAAAAAAAAAACGCCTGCTGTTTGTTAAGCGTAAAAAATAATTAATTATTTAATTGTATTTATATATGAAAGTTGGTAAAAAACACAACTTTTAAAGGTTAAAATAAGTTAAAGTTTATGTTTACTTTCATTTTGCTAACATTAAAGACTAGGCAGCACTTTTATTAAGGCGTAACCAGAAATTCACCTTAAAAGTGGTGAGTTTTACTAAATTACATTAAAATAAAGTTGTCAACTATTTCATAACTATTATAATAAAAAAACGAATACTATTTTGTTTAAAAACATTTAGGTCATCGAACAGAAGACTGGAAATTCTCTGTTTAACTTTTTTTGTAAATAAAATTTATCTTTAATTTAAAAACAAAAAAAAAATTGTATTTATTTTTAACAAGGTTAAAAGCGATATGCGAAATGTAAACGAAAAAAAAAACGCAATTTTTTTTTAACAATCAAAAGGTAGGTCTAGGTCTTATTACTTGTTTGTACTTGCAAAAAATAAATAAATATCAGCTACAACAACAACAGCAATTCATTGTATCGTTTTAAGTGCGTTTTTTTGTTTTTATTTTCTTTTTATAGTTGTTGTTTGGTTTTTATTATTAATTCATGTCAGTAAGTTCCCAAAATTTTGTAAATTCTTTTTTTATTTTATTCAATTATGGGTGAGTTAAGTGTTTATGTTTTTTTCTTAGATTTTTATTAAATATTTATTTTATATTTTTTTTCTTAAAAGAAATATTAAAATTTTGTTAAATTATTAAACATAAAACTCATTCTATTGTTGACATTAACACAAACTTGGCAGTACTTTTTTTACTAATCTACAGACCAGACTAATCTACAGTCCTGACTATAGACTGATCTATAGTTGATATTATAGCCGGTCTTTAGACTGATCCACAATACTGTCTGATTGATAGTCCAGGCTTTAGACTGATCTATAGACTTACCTATAGACTGATCTATAGTCCTGACTATAGACTGATCTATAGTCCTGACTATAGACTGATCTATAGTCCTGACTATAGATTGATCTATAGTCCTTACTATTGACTGATTTATAGACTGATCTATAGTCCTGACTCTAGACTGATCTATAGTCCTGACTATAGACCGATCTATAGTCCTGAATATGGACTGATCTATAGTCTTGACTACGGACTGATCTATAGCCCTTATATAGACTGATCTATAGTCCTGACTATAGACTGATCTATATTCCTGATTATAGACCGGACTATAGACTGCTCTATAGTCTTGATAATAGACTGATCTATAGTCCTGACTATAGACTGATCTATAGACCTTACGATAGTCCTGACTATAGACTGATCTATAGTCCTTACTATAGAATGATCTGTAGTCCTGACTATAGACTGATCTATATTCCTGACTTTAGACTAATCTATAGTCCTAACTATAGACTAATCTATAGTACTGACTATAGACTGATCTATAGTCCTTACTATAGACCTGACTATAGACTGATCTATAGTCCTGACTATGGAATGATCTGTAGTCCTGACTATAGACTGATCTATAGTCCTGACTATAGACTGATCTATAGTCCTGATTATATTCTAATCTATAGTCCTGACTATAGACTGATCTATAGTCCTTACTATAGACCTGACTATAGACTGATCTATAGTCCTTACTATAGACTGATCTATAGTCCTGATTATATTCTAATCTATAGTCCTGACTATAGACTGATCTATAGTCCTTACTATAGACCTGACTATAGACTGATCTACAGTCCTTACTATAGACCTGACTATAGACTGATCTATAGTCCTTACTACAGATTGATCTATAATCCTGACTATTGACTGATCTATAGTCCTGACTACAGGCTGATCTATAGTCCTGACTATAGACTGATCTATAGTCCTGACTATAGACTGATCTATAGTCCTGACTATAGACTGATCTATAGTCTTGACTATAGACTGATCTATAGTCCTGACTATAGACTGATCTATAGACCTGACTATAGACTGATCTATAGTCCTGACTATAGACTGATCTATAGTCCTGACTATAGACTGATCTATAGTCCTGACTATAGACTGATCTATAGTCCTGACTATAGACTGATCTATAGTCCTTACTATAGAATGATCTGTAGTCCTGACTATAGACTGATCTTTAGACTAATTTATATTTATTATTATTTACTTTTAAATATTTAAAAAAATTCAAAGAAAGACTTAAACAAGAAACTTTGTTTATGTTAGAATTTTGTTAACAAAAAAAAAAACACAACAACAACAATAATAATAAAAATAATTAATGGTTTTCTTGCTGAAGCATAACAACAAAAAAAAACTAATCATAATGTTAAACAAAATAATACAAGAAAACGTAGACGTACACGCACCAAAAATTTGTTAAGTTTTTTTTTCTAAAATTTTGTATAAATTAACCAGTAAATGAAATGCGTAAAATTTTTCTACTATTTTAATAAAAACATATTTTAGTCCATCCCAAGAATGTTTGGTGGTGTGTGTTTTTTACATATTTAATGGATTTTTCTCTTTCTCTATTTTATATTTCTATCTAATTTTAATAATAAAAACATTTAAGTTTTATTTTTGTTTCACTTTTTTTGTGCTTTGTATTAAAATATTTTGCCAAAACGTTCATTGATCCTAAAAACTTAAGTCAAGGTTACAAAAGAAAAATTATTCAAACAAAAACGTGTATTTAAACCGAATTAAACAACAAAAACAACATTTAAAAATGTAATAGAACCCGCATTAATTACAATTTAATTTATGTTTAAAATACAGACCCCTTTTTTTTCTTTTTTCTAAAATTTATACATTTAACAAATTTAATTATTTTCTTTTGTTCTATAAAACATTTAATTAGGTATTAAAATGAAAATACAATAACAAATTTGTTTAATAAATTCTAACTTTGAACCCTTTTTTTTGTATTTTAAGAATTACATAATTTTTGCTTGCAATTAATTTGTTTTAATAAAGTGTTAAATATATTTTAATTAAGTTTGACAAGAAAAGAACTAATTAATGTGAAAATTAAAAAAAGAAAAACTTAAGGAAATTTATAATTAGATTATGAAAACATTAATGTTTTAATTGAATATTAAAAAAAGTAAAATTTTCTTTGAAATCATATAAAAAAACTTGGCAGTACCGTACCATCTTTACAAAGCAGATGCAACTGAAACCTTCACAGAAGTCATTTAATGCAGAACTAGAATATTACTAGAACAAAGGAGAACTATAAGAGAACTAAACAGAACTAAAATAAAACAGAACTAGGGCACAACCAAAACACAGCTAGACCTGAACTAGAACCGAACTAACACCGAACTTGAACGGAATTGGAATAAAACTAGAACAGAACTAGAACAGATCTAGAAGAGAACTAGAATAGAATTACAACAGAACTAAAACAGAATTAGAAAAAACCAGAGCAGATCTAGAACAGAACTAAAGCAGAACTGAACTAGAACTGACCTAGAACTGAACTAAAACTGAACTATAACAAAACAAGAACAGACATGCAATAGAACTATAGCAGAACTAAAACTGAAAGAGAACAGAACTAAATTTCAACTATAACTAAACTAGAACTTATCTAGAACTGAACTAGAACTGAACAAGAACTGAACTAGATCAAAACTAGAACTGAACTAGAACTGAACTAGAACTGAACTAGAACAAAACTAGAACTGAACTAGAACTGTATTAGAACTGAACTAGAACTGAATTAGAACTGAATTAGAACTGAACTAGAACTGAACTAGAACTGAACTAGAACTGAACTAGAACTGAACTAGAACTGAACTAGAACTGAACTAGAACTGAACTAGAACTGAACTAGAACTGAACTAGAACTGAAGTAGAACTGAAGTAGAACTGAACTAGAACTGAACTAGAACTGAACTGGAACTGAACTAGAATAGAACTTGAACAGAAATAGAGCAAAAATATCTCTGTTTAAGCTAAAAGAGAAATAGAGTAGAATATAACTAGAATAGAACTCGAAGTAGGATTGCACTAGAACTGAACTAGAACTGTACTAGAACTGAACTAGAAATGAAACAGAACTACAAATGATGTAGAAATGAACTAGAACAGATCATGAACAAAACTACAACAGAACCAGAACAAAACTAGTGTAGAACTAGAACAGAACTAAAAGAATATCCAAAACCGAACTAGAACAGAACTAGAACTTAACAGATCCTTCACTTAAAATTTATTGTTTACATTAATGCTACATGACATCACTCTACCTTATACAAGTCATTAAACTAGACATTACTTAACTGAGATGGATAAACGAATCAGATAAAATAAAGCCGAGTTTAAAAGAAAAATGAGGAAATATTAAAAACAAATTTTAAATAAATGAAACTTAAACATTAAAATTAAGTTTTTTTTTGACAAATTATTTAACTGTTGTTTTATAAAACACCCGCAATTTAATAAAATGACTAACAAAAAAGAAAAAAATAAAGGTTTTATCAAAACATTCGTTACT
This sequence comes from Lucilia cuprina, assembly GCF_022045245.1. Taxonomy (NCBI): domain Eukaryota; kingdom Metazoa; phylum Arthropoda; class Insecta; order Diptera; family Calliphoridae; genus Lucilia; species Lucilia cuprina. The sequence continues at coordinate 9,443,684 of NC_060954.1, forward strand.
GGTATAGTTCGTTAATATTCAAGGTAGTTTGGCACGTTTATTATTTTCAATTCAAGCTGTTGTTTTATTTCGTACTATAATGTATATTCTCAGTTGAAATTTTGCACGAATATTTTATATTTATTTTTTGTATTTAAGTGTGTGTACTTGAAAATTTCGTATTTATTGTCAAAAAAAAAAAAGCAAAAATGTACTTGAAATAAATATGTATATTTTTGTGTTCATATATTTAATGAATGCATTATATTTATGGTTATAATGGTTTACAATTTATTTAAGTACAATAATGGTTTTTTAGGTTTATTATTATTATTATTTTTTTTTTTTTTTGCAAAGTAATGTTTGTTTTTTTTCTACCTCATCATGGTAGTTGATGTTAAGGAAAAAAATTATATATTAATTTTTGTTAACAATAATTTCGAAAACAAATAAATAATCATGGTTCAATGATAAATTTTTAACAATTACTACCAGATTGTTTTATATTAACTATTTTTTCGAATTTTTGCCAAGTACTATTATGAAATTTTTAACAATTTCTTTTATTTAGTTTTTTTTGATTTACCATTTGAATAGAGAAGGTCTTTTTGAAATGAACAGCTTTAGGCTAGAATTTTTTTTAAAGGGTTTTATAAAAATTGAAGTTAGATTTTACTAAAAAATTCATTAACTTTATGAACTAGAACAGAAATAGAAGAGAACTAGAACAGAACTAGAATAGAACTAGAACAGAACTAGAATAGAACTAGAACAGAACTAGAACAGAACTAGAACATAACTAGAACAGAACTAGAACAGAACTAGAACAGAACTAGAACAGAACTAGAACAGAACTAGAACAGAACTAGAACAGAACTAGAACAGAACTAGAAAAGAACTAGAACAGAACTAGAACAGAACTACAACAGAACTAGAACAGGACTAGAACAAACTAGAACGAACTAGAACAGAACTATAACAGAACTAGAACAGAATTAGAACAAAACTAGGACAGAACTAGAACAGAACTAGAACAGAACTAGAACAGACCTAGAACAGAACAGAACTAGAACAGAACTAGAACAGAACTAGAACAGAACTAGAACAGAACTAGAACAGAACTTGAACGAACTAGAACAGAACTAGAACAGAACTAGAACTAGAACAGAACTAGAACAGAACTAGAACAGAACTAGAACAGAACTAGAACAGAACTAGAACAGAACTAGAACAGAACTAGAACAGAACTAGAACAGAACTAGAACAGAACTAGAACAGAACTAGAACAGAACTAGAACAGAACTAGAACAGAACTAGAACAGAACTAGAACAGAACTAGAACAGAACTAGAACAGAACTAGAACAGAACTAGAACAGAACTAGAACAGAACTAGAACAGAACTAGAACAGGACTAGAACCGAACTAGAACAGAACTAGAACAGAACTAGAACAGAATTAGAACAGAACTAGAACAGAACTAGAACAGAACTTGAACAGAACTTGAACAGAACTAGAACAGAACTAAAACAGAACTAGAATAGAACTAGAACTAGACTAGAACTGAACTAGATCTAAAACAAGGACAAACTGAAACTAGAATAGAACAGCGTTACATTAACGCTGCCTGACAAGTGCTACCAAGTCTGGTGTAGGTGAGTAAATGCTAAAAATCTTATAGAAATGCTTTAAATTAAAGATTTTTATGGAAAATTTTTAAACTTTGTGAAACTATTTATGAAACATTTAATGTATTTAAAAAAGCTTTTTTTTCGAAAATAACACAAAACCACCTGCTGTTTGTCAAAAAGTTTTGACATTTCATGTAGTGTTGCCCTTTCTAAAAACCATTTAAACAGCAATACTTTTACCACCCGCTTACACAAAACCCTGTCTAATAAAAAAACATATTGATCGGCCTATTTCTATAAGGCTAATAGTTTTTGTGGTTATTATAAATGTTTCTTATGTAGTTGTTGTTTGTTTTTATTAGTGTGTTTTTGTTGGATTTCAAAAAACAAGTACGAGTAATGTGCGTTAAGCGTTTGATGTTATAATTTGTGTAGGTTTTAACCACAATTGCGGTAAATGGGCAAAGAAAAAAAGTATGTATTTAAGCGAAAGTTAATGTTTTTTTAATTTTTGCCTTACAACCCACCCATTGTGCTTAATTATAGATTTACACAAAAGTTGACACTTGATAATGTTTATTTCATATTTTTAGGATTTTAATACAAATAGGCTAAATGTAGTGCAATAGAGAGGCGTTCTATAAGTTGAAATAGTTTATTAAATTTGTAATAATGTTATTAAATAAAAGGCAAATATTCAATTGTAATTATAACATACATTGAGTTTAATATAAAGCGATGCTTTCATAAATTCTTAAATTTCAAAGATTTTTCTAGGATTTTTAACATTTTTAGCAAAATTTACCATTTTTAGTTGTTATTTATGTCAGCTGTGTTAAACAAGTGTTACCAAGTTTCAACAGCTATTTGTTTACAAATAAAAGTGTTGCCCAGTTTAAATATTTCTTGTTATTAATGTAAACATTGGAATTTAGATAAAATCTTTATATTTTTAACCAACTACCTACATTTTTAATAAAGTTATTAAAAAAACAGGTTATTATCATTTGTTTTTGTTTATTTTATGAATATTTCGCTTATTAATTGTCCAATTTTTTATGTTTATTTTTGGTTTTTGATTTCCGCAAATTTTTACATAAATTTTTTCTAAAAGAAGTTACCAAAAAAAGAAAAAAAAAACACATCCATATAAATTATAACTCTTTTATTGTTTGCAAACTACCAAAAACAACATTAACATCATCATCTAGTTTAACCTTCATAATAATTTTTTGCAAAAATTTAAATAAAGTTCATGAACTTTTGTGCTTCTTTTTTTACATAAAAATAGCAACAAAAACAAACCAAAAACAGAAAAAAATCAATGAAAAAATATAAAACTAAAAACTAGTAGTAGTTGTTTTTGTTTTTCCATAAGAAAAAAATTTAGAAAACCATAAACGATGACGCTGATTGTGTAAAATGAAACTCAAGTTCAGGGATATAAGAAATAAAGAATGCAAACAGAAGAAAAAAATCACTGAAGAAAAACGTGTGAAATTTTTATAAAATTTTAAAGAAATTTAAAATTTGTTAAAAAAAATAAATTAAATAAATTGGAAATTAAATAGAAGTGACAATCAACAAAAATATAAGTACATTACAAGTTTTAAACTATGGATTACTTTAATTAACACTATTTTACAAACTTGGTAACACTTCGACGGCAAACATTCTTTATTGACATTAACTAAGGCATATTTACAAACTTGGCAACACTTGCCTAATGAAAATAATGCAAATGTCAACAAAAATGCATTTTAAAAGAACAAAACTCTTGCAAATATAAAAAAATTAAAAGATTTTAAAAACTTTGTTAAAAATTTATATTTGAAATAAAACTTCTTTATAGACAAAAATCCTCGGAAGAGAAATCTACTTATAAAAATCCTTAGATTACACTTTTTTGTAGAGCCGAATTTTGGGAAGATATGTTTCTATAGATTACAAACTTTAAGAGATAATTCTAAAAGGAAATGTCTTTAGTTTCCACTTCTCAATAGTCCAAAGTCTTCAGGACAGGTTTTTCTATATATTATTGTCTTTAGAAGACTTTTCTATATAAAAAATCTCTTGGGAAGAAAGATTTCTATACTTAATGGTTTTGGGAAGGTTTCTTTACAGAAAAGTGACTCTGGAATATAGTTTTCTTTAGAAAAACGTATTTGGATCACAATTTTCATAGTTTTCGAAAGACATGTTCCCTAAACAAATGTCTTTTGACAACACTTTGGAATTAACATTTCTACAAATCAGGGAGACACTTTTTATAGACAGGATTCTTTGGAAGACATTTCTCTTTAGACAGCAGTCTCTGAAAAACAATTCAAAGGAGGAATGTCATTAAAAGACACTGTTCTATTAACATATATCATTCTTTATACCAAAGTTTTTGGTATATACTTTTCTATAGAGAAATCTCTATGGGATCACTTTACTGTAGGCAATTCTCTTTGTAAGACATTTTTCTCATTTTTCTCACAGGAGTCTTTGAAAGACAATTCTGAAGACAAATGTCATTAGCAGCCTCATCCAAAGACAATTGTCTTTGGCTTTTCCTTAAGAAAAAGTTTTTCAATTTACTTTTCTATAGTAAAATGTCATTTAAAGTTACTCTTCTATAGAGGGGAGTCTTTGCAGGAAAATTCTATAGAAAAATATTTTTGGTGAAAACTTTTCTATAGACAAATGTCTTCGGAAGACAATGTTCTATTGATGAAAGTCTTTGGCAGAAACCTTTCTATAGACAATGTTTTTTTGAAACACTTTTCTATAGAAAGGTATCTTTGGCAGAAACTTTTTTTATATAATAGACTCTCTGGAAGACACTTTTCTAACGGCAAGAGTGTTAGGAACTCAATTCTACTGTCACATCAATTCTACTGTCACATCTTTCTATAGACATAGTCGGCTCTGTGTAAGCAAAAGTCTTTAAAACGACTTTTCTATAGACAAATGTAAATTCTGTGATATAATGTTTTTGAAAACTTATTTTCTATAGACAAAGAGCCTTTGGCAGAAACCTTTCTATAGACAATGTCTTTTAAAAGCAAATTTTAATAGACAATATATTTTGAAACACTTTTCTATAGAAAGGTTTCTTTAAAAAGCACTTTTTCGTATAAGACTTTCTGAAAGACACTTTTCTAAATGCAAAAGTTTCAGAAATTCTATTCTACTCTCAAATATCATTTGAATACACTTTTCTATTGGCATAGATGCTTTTCTGTAAGCAAAATTCTTTGAAATTACTTTTCTATAGAAAAATGTTAATTCTGTGGAAGAATGTTTTAAGAAAACTCTTTTCTATAGATAAATGTCTTCGGAAGACTTGTTTTTTATGGGCAAGAGTCTTTGGAAGATATTTGTCAATAGACAAACGTCTTCTGAAGAAATCTTTGTACAGAAAAAGTCTTTTAAGGGCAATTTTCTATAAACAAATGTCTTTTGAAACACTTTTTTTTATAGAAAAGTGTCTCTACAACACTTTTCTAGAGAGAGTTGTCTTTGGAAGACACTTTTATATAAAATAGTCTCTCTGGAAGACAATTTTCTATATACAAGACATTCAGAAAGTCAATTCTACGGTCAAATGTCATTAAAAGATGCTTTTCTATAGACAAAAGTTTTTGTTAGGCAATTCTATAGGCAAATAACTTTTGAAAACACTTCTCTATAGACAAGAGACTTGGAAAAAACTATATATAGTTAGACAGTTTTTGAAAATACTTTTCTAAAGCCAAAAGTCTTTGGAATATAGGTTTATATTGTTAAATATCTTTAAAGAACTGTTTTCTATGGATATAACTATTTGAAAGATACTTAAAACAGACAGAAAGCCATTTTCTATAGAGAAGAATTTAAATAAGAGATTTTTTCTATGAATAAATGTTTTTGGAAGTGTCTTTGAAAAACTGTTTTCTGTAGATAATAGAGCTTTGTAAAAAGTTTTTTTGTTTTAGATTTTTCATATAAATTTAATAACTTTTTTTAAAGGTTTTATATATTATATGATAGATTTTATTCTAAGCTTTCATTTGATAGCAAATTTGCTTAAAGAAAATAATTATAGCTTAAGAAATTTCTAAAAAAAATGTAATAATATTGAAAATTTTGTAAAACAACAAAGACATTGTTTACAAACAGAGTGCGAAGGTGAGTGCAAAAGACTTGGTAGCACCTTTTTTTAAGGTGAACATGTGTTGTTAATGTTAAAGAAAGAAAATTCTTAAAAAAATTTCAAAATAAAAGAAAATACTTAAATGTTTATTAAAAATTGTTTAAGTTTTAAACAAATAACTTTAAAAATGTACATATGTAGGTATGCAGATAACATTAATTTGTTTTTGTTTGAAATGCAACTTTTGTTTAACGAAATGGAAAAATTCTTGAAAAATTTTAACAAAAATTTCAATTGTTTTATTGCTGTTTCACCAAAAATGCTATTTCAACGTCATAATTTGTTCTATATTTAAGAGAAAAGTAAAAAAAAAACTATTTTTTTCTAATTTGTATGTTTTACTTTGTTTATATTCATTTAGTAGTGGGTGTTTTTTTTATTGTATTGCAACACTTTTAGTTTATTTTAACGTTTTTAGGTCACATCAAAAAAAAAAACACAAAAAAAACAACAAAAACTAAGAGTACTTTATAATGTTAAACATCACATATAAACTAAAAATTCTATACACAAACACACACACATACACATACATATAAAATTTATAAAAAATTCACCTACATTTTTTGTATAAAATGATTTTAAGAAATTGTATATTTTCTCTTCTCTCACCATGATCTCTGCTCTAGAACTAGACATTTATTATAATAAAATAAATAAAAATAATGTTTTCAATGTATTTGTTGCTTTTAGTATTTAGAATATAACTGTTTCTAGAGTTAAAAGAAAGGGAGTGGGGTAAAAGAAAGGTCCGATAGGGGTTACTCACACTTAAACATATTTTGTATACAAAAAAAAAAAAACTCGTGCCGAAAACAACGTATGTTGTTGGAACATAGAACAACAACTACATTAGCCGCAGCGACAACAACAACAACAAAAATAACAATACAAACAGCAACAACTGAAATAATATAAAAATTGGGGTCATTGTGCAATCAATATACAAAACATACACTTAAACACTCTCTCTCTCCCCTCCTGCTTCTCTTTCTTTAAACTTTGTATTCAAAACAAAAACAATATCTAAACACTGGCCAAGAGAACATTAGTCAATAATTCTTCAATTAAATGTCAAAAAAGAAATCGTTTTTCTTAAAGAAAAACTAAAAGAATTTAGAGCAAAACATTTGAACAGCAAAAAAAGAAACATATTTTTTTAAAATTTATAAAAAAGAGGAAATTTTTATAAGAAATTTTACAGTAAACCGGGAGGGAACACTCTTCAAAAGAAATTTAAGTTAAAAAGAGATTTCTTTTAAGAAAATTAACTTTAGAGAAAACTTTCTACAGATCAGAGTCTTACAAAAACACATTTCTAATTCCATGGGTCTTAGAGAAACTCTTCTCAGCAGAAAACAAGTTTGGAAATTTAATTTTCTAAAGAAAAGTGTCATGGAAAGGAAATTGTAAAGACTTTTTCTATTGAAAACTTTCTAAGGCCTTTTCAATAGTAAAATATCATGAAAAGACAATTTTCTATAGAACAGAAACTTGGAGAGACTTTTTCTACAAAACAGAAAGAGAAATCTTAGGGAACAACATTTTCTATAGAAAAGAAACTTGAAAAGACTCTTTTCCAAAAAAACAAAAGAGAAATCTTTTTAGAGAAGACTTATTCTATAGAAAAACGTTGTGATAAGAAAATTTTCTCTAGAAAAGTTCCCTTAAAAGACTTATTCCATAGAAATGTATCTTGGGGAGATAATTTTCTTAAGAAAATTAACTAGAAAGACTTATTCAATAGAAAAGTAGCTGGGAAAGACAATTTTCTATAGAACAAAAACTTGAAAAAACTCTTTTCTACAAAAAAGAAAGAAAAATCTTTAAAGAAAAAACTTTTTCTTTAGAAAAGCATTGTGATAAGAAAATTTTCACTGGAAAACAATCCTAGGACAGCTTTTTCTATAGAATAGTCTTTTCTAACTGGACCAGAGACTTGAGAACACTCTTTCTTAGAACAAAAATGAGAAGGGAATCTTTCTCAGAAGAAGATCATGCGAAGAAAATTTTCTCTATAAAAGTTCTATAGAAAAGTTTCTTGGAAAGACTTATTGCTATTTTGGGACCATTTTTCTGTAGAATAGAGACTTTGATATTATAGGAGACTTTTTCTTATAGAAAAGTGTGTTGTATTCTGGGAAGAAAAATCTCTTTAAAACAAAATTTTGTTAGAATTTTTTCTTTAAAGAATCTATTCTGTATAAGTGTCTTTGAAAAACTCTTTTCTAAAGAAAAGTGAATTGAATACACTGTTTCCGGTGCTGGGAAGACTCCATTCTATATAAAGTGGCTTGTCAAGACTCTTTTCTGTAGAAAAGATGTCTTGGAAACCTCTTTCCTAAAGAAATGATACTTGGCAGCACTTTTTGTTAAAAAAAATCTCTTGCGAGGACTTTTTTCTAAAGAAAACTCTATTTGGAACACTCTACTATAGAAACAAAGTCATGTGAGAGTTCTTTTCTATAAAGAATTACATTGGAATAACTCTTTTATATAGAAGTGTCTCTGTTAAACTTTTTTCTAAAGAAAAGTGATTTGAATAAACAGTTTCCTATAGAGTATGTTTTGGAAGACTCTTTTCTGTAGAAAAGGTGTCTTGGAAAGATTCGTTTCTGTAGAGAAGTGTTTTGGAAAGACTTTTTCTAAAGACATAACTTTAGAGATCACTTTTTGTTAAAAAAATCTTTTGCTATTACATTTTTCTAAAGAAAACTCTCTTTGGAACACTCTACTATAGATACAAAGTTTTGTGAGAGTTTTTTTCTATAAAGAATTATGTTGGAATAACTCTTTTTCTCTAGAAGTGTCTTTGTTAAACTTTTTTCTAAAGAAAAGTTATTTGAATAGAATGTTTCCTATTGGAAAGTGTCTAGGAAGACTGTTTTCTATAGAAAATTTTAGTGAAAAATACTATTTGTTAAGTAAAGGTGTCTTTAAAGGGAACTTTTTTCTACAAGAATGTTTAAGGAGATTGTTTACTATAAAAAATAGTGTTAGACCAGAGTCTCTAGAACCCACTTTAATAAACAAATGACACTGTTTTCTCGGGAGAGTGTAAAGAGAAGCCTGATATGTACAGACTAGTGTCTTGTGAAGATTATGAGAAGATTCTTATCTATAGTAAAGTGATTAAATTCTATAGAAAAGTGTTTGTGCTAAGATTCTATGCTCTTGATCAGAATTGTGAAAAGTTTCTTTTTTAATTGTTTATTTTTTTTTTGAAAACAAAACAAAAACAAATTTCCCCAATAATTTACCATTTGTTTAATTAAGAGTATTTAAACTATTTCTTAATTATCTTGTTCTCTATCTCTTTCTAAATGTAACATTTATTCTAATAAAAGTTGCTCTATTATAATATGATTAATTCTTATCACTTGCTCTCACCCTCTCTCTCTATCTCTCTGTCTTGCACGTTTTTAGTGTGTCACCATATCAATGATATCAATATGTCCTACATTTTGTTGTTGCCTACATCATTAGGCAACAACAATTACTATCAAAACAAAATAGAACTTTAACTTAGAAACATGATTGCAGGGAAGGGAATTAAATGATTTGTTGTTAATTTTTATAAATAGTTTAAATGAAAAACACCAAAAATAACTGTATATAAGTTTTGTTTACATTATTAATGATATGAAATAACAAGTGAGAGATCAAATACTTTGAAAATACATTGTCATAGTTAACGTAGAAAAAGTAAAAAACAAAGGAATGATAGATAGTTGACAGGCAGGTGGGTGGCCATATGTTGTAAAAAGGGATTAGCAAAGTAAATTGGTGTTGCCAGTAAGTTAAGTAAGTAATTTTAAGCTGAAAATTAAGCAAAGTGTAATGAGTAGACTTTTCTAAAGAAAAGTGACTTGCTAAGACAATTATCTAAACTTAGGAACCCGGGAGTGTTAAAAATGTTAATTGAAAAGACTTTTCCTCTATTTTTATAGAAAAACACCAAAAATTGCTGTATAATAGTTTTGTTTACATTATTAATGATAATTAAGACAAGTGAGAGATCAAATACTATAGAAAGACAGTCATAGTTATTGAAGAAGAAGTAAAAAGAGGAATAATAGATAGATGATAGTCAAGTGGGTGGCCATATGTGTAAAAAAAGATTTGCAAAGAAACTTGGTGTTGCCAGTATGTTTAATAAGTAGTGAAAGGTTTTTTTTTTAAATTTAGTGGTTTAAAAGAGGTTTTTATTATAGTAGTAAAGAGTAGGGGGAAGACTTTTCTAGTGAGAAAAGTAACTTGGATAGACTAGTTAGTTAGTTTGAAAGGAGGATGTATACACATCAAATCAAATCCGTAGAAATACACCTAGGCCTCTATAGGGCCTGTTGTGCGCTCCTTATCCAGTGCCACAGGCGGGAATCGAACCCACCATCTCCGGTCTACCAGACTAGAACACTAACCTACCGGAGGCCATGGAAAGACTATAGAAATGTTATTTGGGAAAAGTTTTTTTCATAAAACAAAGACACAGAAAGTTTCTTTATATGGATGAGGTATGACAAGACTTGTCTAAAGAAAAACGTTATAAGAAGATTATTTTCTTTAAACAAATGTCTTTTGGAGACTCTTCTTTTAAAAAGTGTTAGAAATATAATTTGGGAAGACTGTTTTCTAAAGAAAAGTCTGTTTTTAAAGAAAAGTTCACAGGCGAGATTCTTCTATAGGAAAAATTAAACATTTTTATATAGAAAAAGCAAAATGAGAAGACTTGTTATCTATAGAATAGATTTTTTATATAAAATTGTCATGGGAAGGCTTTTTACCACTTAAAAGTGTAGTGGGAAAAGTTCTCTAAAGAAAAGTGTTATAAATATTAGTTGGCAAGACTGTTTTTAAATCTTTTACTGAAGAATAATTTATTGGGAAGAATTTTCTATAAAAAAAAGTAACTTAAGAAGAGAGAAATGCTATTTTGGAAAAGTTTTTTCTATAACACAAAGACACAGAAAGTTTCTTTATATGGAAGAGGTATGGCAAGACTTTTCTAGGGAAAAGTAATACGAGAAAACAATTTTTTGTTATAAAAGTGTTATAAGAAGACTATTTTCTATAAACAAATGTCTTTTGAAGACTCTTCTTTTAAAAAGTATTAGAAATATTATTTGGGAAGACTGTTTTCTAAAGAAAAGTCTGTTTTCTAAAGAAAAGTTCATTGGCGAGATTTTTCTGTAGAAAAAGAGAAACATTTTTCTATAAAAAAGAAACATGAGAAGTTAGTTTTTCTATAGAATAGATTTTTTTATATAAAATTGTCATGAGAAGGCTTTTTACTACTTAAAAGTGTCTTGGGAAGATTTCTCTAAAGAAAAGTGTTATAAATAATAGTTGGCAAGACTGTTTTCAATCAAAAAGCGATATGGCAACATCTTTTAGTGAAGAAAAATTCATTGGAAAGAATTTTGTATAAAAAATTAACTTAAGAAGACAGTTTTTATAGAAAATTTAAGCGGGAAGAATTTTTTCTACTAGAAAGAATTCTGGGAAGGGTCTTTGATAGAATATAATCTTGAGAAGACTTTGATTTGGTAAACAATTTTAAGAAATTTGTTTTTAATTTATTAAATATTTTAAAAATTATAAAATTTTTTGATTTTATATAAATTTTATAACAAAATTTATTAAAAACACTATTGACATCATTTGCAACATTTTTTTTAAAGTCCATTAAACGCTATTTAACCTAAATTATTTTTTTTGGTTTTATTTTCCATAAAATTATAGAAATTTTTGTTCACAAATTTTTTTTTTTAAAGTAATTAACTAAAATTGTATAAAAAATCTAGGTCTAGGTTAATTAATTATTAACAATAAATTTTCATTTCGACAAAAAAAAAAAAAAAAAACAGTGAAAGTGTTGTTTAATTTTTTTAACGAAAAAAATTAATAATTATTTGCTTACCCGGCTTTTTTATTGGTATAAATTCTAGTATAATTTACATTTATTTATTTAACAATAAAACATACCTGCAAAGAGATTAAAAAAAGGAAAAAAATTATTAACATTTTCATAATTATTTTTTTTTAATTTAAAACATTGTTATACAAATTATATACAATTTATTGTTATATTTTAAAGCAAAAGAAATGAAAAATAAACTTGTTATTTAAAATTGTATAAAAGAAAAAATATATAATATATATGTAACACGTAAACAGAACAAAATTTCAAAACGAAATCATTTCTTAAGAGGTGTTTAACAACATTGTATAAAAATTCTTAATATTTATTTACTTTTGAGATTAAGACAATTTTATTTTTATTTATTATATAAAAAAAAGGTTGCCACCTGAAATTTTTGAAAGAAAAATTCACCAACAATTGCAGACTATAAACTAATCTGTAATCCATAGTTGTAGTACACTTTAAGTTTATTTGTAAATTAGTTCTAGTTCTAAATTCTAAATCAGTTCTAGTTCTGTTCTAGTTCTGTTCTAGTTCTGTTCTAGTTCTTTTCTAGTTCTGTTCTAGTTCTGTTCTAGTTCTTTTCTAGTTCCAGTTCTAGTTCTTTTCTAGTTCTGTTCTAGTTCTGTTCTAGTTCTGTTCTAGTTCTGTTCTAGTTCTGTTCTAGTTCTGTTCTAGTTCTGTTCTAGTTCTGTTCTAG
>NC_060954.1:9456194-9490945 GCF_022045245.1 Lucilia cuprina
GACTAGACTATAGACTAGACTATAGACTAGACTATAGACTAGACTATAGACTAGACTATAGACTAGACTATAGACTAGACTATAGACTAGACTATCGACTAAACTATAAACTGGACTATCGACTAAACTATGGACTAGACTATAGGCTAGACTATAGACTAGACTATAGACTGGACTATAGACTAGACTATAGACTAGACTATAGACCAGACTATAGACTAGACTATAGACTAAACTATAGACTAGACTATAAACTAAACTATAGACTATAGACTAGACTATAGACTAGACTATAGACTAGACTATAGACAATATTAAAGACTAGACTTGACTATACTATAGACGAAACTATAAAATAGACTAGAATCGAGTCAAGTCTATAGTCTATAATCTAACCTTTAGTCTAGTCTATAGTGGACTAGATTATAATCTATGCTCTAGACTATAGACTAGACTAGACTATAGACTAGACTATAGACTAGACTACAGACTATACTATAGACTAGACTAAAGACTTGACTATACTATAGACTAAACTATAAAATAGACTAGAATCGAGTCTAGTCTATACTGTAATCTAACCTTTAGTCTAGTCTATAGTAGACTAGATTATAATCTATGCTTTGATATTTTATGTTGACACTGATTTCATACTTTAGCTGCTCTGTTCTTTTTTTTTTTTTTTTGTCAAGAATAAATTGCAAACAACACAAACAATCGAAATAAATAATGAACGAACCCGAACTAAACCAACCAACCAATAACATGTGCATGAGAGTGCAATGACTACTAAAAAAAAAACAGTAAAAAAAATATTCTAAAAAACAACAACAAAAACATATTAAATTTTTGCTGTTTATTTAAAATAAAAAATACAAATTAAATAAAATTAAATGAAAACAAACTAGTAAAATGGAGGTAATAGTTCGTCCACCCCATTTATAATTTTGCAGTTTTTGTTTTGTTTAAACAAAAATATTTAAATATAATAGGAAAATTAAAGATTTTTTTTAAAAAATATTTTAAAGGATTTTTTTTAATAAAATAAATTTTTTTTAAAGATGTTTTTTGGTTAAAATTTTAAGTTGGAAATGAAATTTGACATTTCAAATGTCTGTCGATAGTTCTCTATTAAAGGTTGTTTTAGTTGTTGTTTTATTAATATTGTAATTTTTATAATTTTTTTATATTTTTAAGTGTGCGTGCTACCATTTATAACAAAAAAAATCTATATAAAATTACCCAAGTGCGAAAAATGTCCTTCATGTAAAGTAAATATGCAAAGACAGCAAAAACAACAACAACAACAAAATACATTCGTGTTATTTATAAACGAATCAAACACATGATGACTTTGACCGCTTGTTCGTTTTAAACACACAATGTTTGTTTTTCAACGACTAAACTTCGTAACTACAACAATATTATTGTTGTTGGCATTTCATTACATTTTACAGCAAACTAACGAAGGAACACGAATGAAAAAAAAAGCAAGAGAATCCAACAAGAAATAAACATAACAAACAGTTTATTGATGCATGCATGCGGACAGGCATGCATTTCTATATATGTACTGTTTTTCACATTCTCTTCTAAAACTTACTCTCTTCACAAAAGTCACAAGTCTAATTGAGAGTCAAAAAAAAATCTCTCGTATTTTTAACGTATTTAGGTTACGAGTGTAATATTTGACCTAACGTAAGTGCATCATTGTCACGGAGGACAAGGTAAGTTATGTATGATGCACTTGGTTTTTTTTGTTGTTTTGTTTTCAATATTTTTTTTCTTAATTTTAAATTTTAAGAAAAATTCAATAAAATTTAACAAAATTATTAAAAATTCTTGTTTTATTAAAAAATTATTTTTGTATTAAAAAATTCTTATACAAATATTTAATAAAAATTTTGTTTTTATTAAACATTTTTCTATATATTTTCTGTTGACCCTGTCCTAAATTTCCTTGATCTAGTTTATTTGTGTATACTGCACTATGTTTTTTTTTCAATTATTATTTAAAAACTAGGTAAAGTACAATATGTCAGTTGGTCAAGGACTCAATATCAAGGTTGGCTACTAAGTAAATATCACAATATATGTACATATAGTCAATATTGAACAATTTTCCCAATATTTTCAAGGCGATTTAATATGTCATAAATGTAAAATACAAAAAAACTGCATACACCTTTTAATTTACTATAGTCTTTATTTAAATGAAGAACTGAACTAGAATAGTTGTAGAACTGAACTAGAACTGGACTGGAACAGAGCTAGATCTGAACTGGAGCTAAACTAGAACTGAACTAGAACTGAACTAGAACTCAACTAGAACTGAACTAGAACTGAACTAGAACTGAACTAGAACTGAACTAGAACTGAACTAGAACTGAACTAGAACTGAACTAGAACTGAACTAGAACTGAACTAGAACTGAACTAGAACTGAACTAGAACTGAACTAGAACTGAACTAGAACTCAACTAGAACTGAACTAGAACTGAACTAGAACTGAACTGGAACTGAACTAGAACTGAACTAAAACTGAATTAGAACTATACTGGAACTGAACTAGAACTGAATTAAAACTGAACTAGAACTGAACTAGAACTGAACTAGAACGGAACTAGAACTGAACTAGAACTGAACTAAAACTGAACTAGAACTAAACTAGAACTGAACTAGAACTGAACTAGAACTGACCTAGAACTGATCTAGAACTGAACTAGAACTGAACTAGAACTGAACTGAACTAGAACTGAACTAGAACTAAACTAGATAAACTAGAACTGAACTACAACTGAATTAGAACTGAACTAGAACTGAACTAGAACTGAACTAGAACTGAACTAGAACTGAACTAGAACTGAACTAGAACTGAACTAGAACTGAACTAGAACTGAACTAGAACTGAACTAGAACTGAACTAGAACTGAACTAGAACTGAACTAGAACTGAACTAGAACTGATCTAGAACTGAACTAGAACTGAACTAGAACTGAACTAGAACTGAACTAGAACTGAACTAGAACATAACTAGAATAGAACAGAACTAGAACAGAACTACAGCAGAACTAGAACAGAGCTAGAACTGAACTAGAACTGAACTAGAACTGAACTAGAACTGAACTAGATCTGAACTAGAACTGAACTAGAACTGAACTAGAACTGAACTAGAACTGAACTAGAACTGAACTAGAACTGAACTAGAACTGAACTAGAACTAAACTAGAACTGAACTAGAATTGAATTAGAACTGAACTAGAACTGAACTAGAACTGGACTAGAACTGAACTAGAACTGAACTAGAACTGAACTAGAACTGAACTAGAACTGAACTAGAACTGAACTAAAACTGAACTAGAACTGAACTAGAACTGAACTAGAACTGAACTAGAACTGAACTAGAACTGAACTAGAACTGAACTAGAACTGAACTTGAACTGAACTAGAACTGAACTAGAACTGAACTAGAACTGAACTAGAACTGAACTAGAACGAAACCAGAACTGATCCAGAACTAAACTAGAACTTATCTTGAACAGATTTAAACTATAGTGACCTAGCTGATCAACAATAGGTTAAATTCAAAGAAAGTCCTTTAATTTCCTTATAACTAACAACTATTTCACAATTCTTCTCTTTAACTCACCTGATGATATGGAATTAGCTGATTCAGATCTGGGTGTATGATGCATCATACTACTGTTATTCATATGATGATGGTGATGATGATTTAATCCATTACTGATGATACTGTGAATGCCAATATTGGCATGAATAACTTGGCCATTTTGTGAGGCCTGTAACGAGTTTAACTGTTGGGCATTGCTAACGATATTGGGACCATTAATATTGACCGATAAGCCACCACCACCACCGCCGCCAATACCCATGTGGCCATTTGTGTGGTGGGAACTGCTATTACTGTGATTACTGTTGCTATTATGGTGTAAATGATTGTGGCTGTGATTGTGATTATTCACTTGACTGCCACCACCACCACCACCCAGACCATTGAGTGAAGTCATACCGGGTACACCAACACCACCACCACCTCCACCTCCTCCAACACTGTTATTTGTGTTAACCGATAAATTTGTATTCATGGAATTACCATTTTGATAATTTTGATTTTGATTATTCAGGGAGGCATTATTGGAATTGGGTAAAGCTGACAGAGGTATAATGGTTGTTTGGGCCGGCAATGATGAGGTGCAGCCCTGCAGCGAAGTTATAACACTATGCTGATGACTGTTATTATATGAAGCTGAATCGTTACACAGCCACATTTCCTGATCGCCATATACGGGTGAATCCAACGAGGAAGGTGACATATTTATATCCGATGACAAGACCAGACCATTTGAGGAGGAGGTAACTTCTGAGGAGGATTCTTCTAACATTTTTAAAGCGGCAAAACCGCCATTATTAGACCAACGTCGTTTCATCATTTGGAAACAGATTTTGAAAAGAAATTTTTTCTTTTATACTTTTTTTTGATCTTGAAAAGTATAAAAGCGTTTTATGTGTGGGGATGTACAAATAAAGTGCTAAAGGGAAATTGAGGATTTTTAGTTAATTATTTTTGGAAGATTTTTTTTGACATAATTTTAAGGCCACAATATTTACTGGTTTTTTGCGTTTTGATTTAAAGTTGTTTTAAGAACTTTTGTTAACAAAAATTCCATTTAATTGGTTTTTTGTATTTTTGTGTTGAAAAATGAAGAGTTTCATAATGATGATTAAGCAAAGTTTTTTTATTATTATTATTTTCTGTTCATTTTCGTATAAATAAAAGTTTTTTTTTTAACAATAAGAATCTATATAAGTTTAAACCGGTCTTAAAAACAAAACAGGTTAATGTTTAATTTGGTATCACTAAAAAAATATGTATAAAAACAGTCAAGACACAAAAAACAAAAACAACAACAAAATTATATGAAAATAAAAAAAACAATTTATTCAAAGCGTGATTTCTGAGACTCAAATTCTTTGTGCGCGACTTTAAACTGAAATACTAAAATAACAAAAAAACACACACTTATGAAAACAACCTCTAAAAAAAGCGCTTAACAAGCCAAGTTAACAGACACTCAGGTTGATAGAAGAACTTGGTAAAGCAGAAGAAAAAGAAGGAGAGAAAAAAAACCCAGTCAAAAGTTAATTATTTTTCAAAAGCAGACAAAAACGAATTGGTTTTTTACTCTACAAATGTATGTGTTTCACTTTTAAACATGTTTTAGAATGTGTTTCTGTGTAAAATTATTCAAAATAGTTTAATTTTTTAGATTTTATCTTAATTTTGCAAAAAAAAAAATAGCAAAAAATATTACTAAATTGCCTTGTTTTAGTTAAAACTTGGCATCACTGTTTTGCACACAGAGTTGCATTTAAGCTAAAAATGTAAACAAAGCAAAAGAAGGAAAGATATCATAAAACTTTCTTTACAAAGTGTTTTTTTCGCACTCTATATGCTTGACTTTGCCTTAGTGTAGCTCACCTTGTACAGCAGCCATGCTACTGAAAGTTATATTTTCTGAAAGCTTAAGTCCTCCTCTATAACTTCATCAATATAAATTTTAACATTGGAACTATAGCTAAGAAAATATACAAACATTTGTAAATTTAAATTTAATTAAAAAACCAGGTTTCTGATACTAGAGGTGGTTCACTTTAAAAGACTATAACTCTCTTTGTATACCAACTAGTGTGTTCAAAGTTAAGTTTTCAGAAAGCTTAAATCCTGCTCTAAGATTTATACCTACATTAATGTAAATAGAGAAAGCGAGGAGAGAGACAATAAAACTTTCTTGACAAAGTTTTTTTTACACTCTAAGTACTTGACTTTGCCTTACAGTGGCTTACCTTGTACACCAGCAATTTAAATGAAACTTATATTTTCTGAAAGCTTAAGTCCTTCTTTATGATTTGCAATAATATTGTTCGGCAATTGGTGCAATACTTTAGGAAATATTCGTATGTTTATAAAAGTTTTAAAATAGATTTTTTAAATTTGAGTTTTTGACACTCTATAGAATACCCTGTATTATGTACAGGGTGAAACAAAGTTATATTTTCTGAAAGCTAAAGAACTTCTGATATGATATCCACCAACATGGAACGGCAATCGGTCCAATATTTTAGAAAATATATATACATTTATAAAAGTTATGATATAAGTTTCTGTTTTTGAGTTGCTCATGTTTGACACCCTATAGAAAACCCTGTATTTGCAAAGAGTGAAACAATGTTATATTTTCTGAAAGCTTAAGTCCTTCTTTATGATACCCACCAATATGGACCGGCATTAGGCGTAATATTTTGAAAAATTTTCTTACATTTATAAAAGTTCTGAAATAGATTTTTATATTTGAGTTACTTATGTTTGACACTCTATAAAACACCCTGTATTTCGACAGGGTGAAACAAAACTATATTTTCTGTAAGCTTAAGACCTCGTCTATAATTTCCATCTACATTGTCTGGCAATCGGTACAATATTTTAAAAAATTTCCTTACATTTATAAAAGTTATAAAATAGGTTTTTAAATTTGAGTTGCTCATGTTTGACACTTAATAGAACAGTATGTTCTATTACAGGGTGCAACAAAATTATATTTTATGAAAGCTAAAGACCTTTTCTATTAAATCCACCAACATGGGCCGGTAATCGGTTTAATATTTTAAAAAATCTATAATATTTTTAAAAGTTATAAAAAAAGTTTTAATGTTTGAAATGCTTACGTTTGACAGCCTGTAGCTTAAGCTGTATTGCAACAGGGTGACTGCAACATATATATTCTAAAATCTAAAGACCTTCTCTACTATATCCACCAACATGGCCCGGCATTAGGTCCAATATTTTAAAAAATCTATAACATTTTAAAAAGTTATAAAAGAAGTGTTTATGTTTGAAGTGTTTATGTTTGACAGCCTGTAGCTTAGGCTGTACTACAACAGATTCACTCAAATATATATTTTCTGAAAGCTTAAGTCCTCCTCTTTGCAATCACTCTAATAGTTTAGCTATATTTCCATGATTACTGTAAAGAAACCTATTCAAAGTTTTAAAATACCTGTATAGAGCGAATACACACTGAGAGAAAATTTCTTAAAAATCTCTCAATTAAAAATGAATAATATAATTATTATTAACAGGAAATTGTCTAGTTTAACAAATTCTAAGTGTAAATCGTAAAAAGACGCATAATTTCACACAATAATTAAAGAAAAATATAGAAAAAAAAACGAAAGACAGACAGACAGTTTAGTTTGTCAGTTGAAAGCAAAAGGGCGGAAGAAGAGATTGATGGAATGAATAAAAAATAACAACAACAACAATGACAATAATATTAGAAAGACATACATATGTACATATAGAACATAAATACAACACTGTTTTTAATAATAATAATAATGGCTTCAACAAAAGAAGAACAAGAATAAGAAACTGAAAATAAAACAACAAAATTATGAATAACACAACATACTATTACACACATACATACATACAACAATGTAGTATTTATTAAGTACATTGCTCATACTCATACGTAAATTATATGACAATTCCTCTATGATGGTCATTAACGACGACAGACAGACAGACATCACGTTATTATAATTAACTCTACACAACGTTAAAACGACAGGCGACAAAGAAAAACAAAATAATTTTTACTCAACCAACCAAAAAAAAAAAAAAATTTAGAAAAATTAAAAAAAAAATAATTTTACTACTTGTTCATAATATTATGAAAAAAAAACACCTCTTGAATACATATGATTATGTTATTTAGAATGAAAATTACAAAAACAAAATTCTAAAATAAAATACAATATGTTCTTTTTTCCCCCGACAACTACTCTCAAACAAGTTTTTCAGGCGGCAAATCACGTCACGTCAGGTTGCGTTCTACTCTTTAACATTAACAGCAGCAGCAGCAAAAAAAAAAACACAATTTTTTTTCGTAGACTTGTTTAGTCAAAAAGAAAATAACAACAAAAACAACATTATTAACCAATAATAACAATAATAAAGGCTATAATTGTATGAAAAAAAAAACAGTCAAGTAAGCAACAACAACAAATTAAGCTAAAAACAACTTTAGAATACTAAAGTACAGTGGTTAAGACAACCTGTAAAATATAGCAGAGATTGAAAGTCTATATATACGAAAAATCTTAACGAAGATTCCAAGCTTTCAGATAATTGCAATTTAAACCCTTTTAGACCTCATACAGCATGAGCTACAGAGTATCAAACATGTTTTAATCAAAAATATTTTAGCAAATTTTAGAATTTTTCAATTTTACAAGTAAATAGGAAGATCTTATAAAAATTTAGGACAATTAAGAAGTAAAGTACATAGAATCATAGAGGAGGATCGAAGCTTTCAAAAAATGTAAGTTTGTAACATTTTGTTGCAATAGCCGCTGTCATATAGGCTTTCAAACAACAGCACTTTAAGAAAAAATAACAATTTTTCAGCTTTTACAACATTTTACAAATTTGTAACGATTTTCCAAACAATTAGGCCAAAGACTTAAACACTGTAAATGAAAATCATAGAGAAGGACCTAAGCTTTCTGAAAAGTTAAAATATAAACAACTAGCTGCCATACCAGCTGTCATACAGGCTTTCAAACATCGGCACTTTGAGAATTAAAACTTACAACTTTTTAGCTTTTAAAATATTTTAAAAATGTTAAACAATTTTTTCAAAAAATAATCCAATTAGAAAATATATTAATGAAAATCATAAAAGAGGACCTAAGCTTTTCGAAAACTGAAGTTGTAAACTTTTAGTTGTAATACAAGCTGTTATGCAGGGCATCAAACATCAGTACTTAGAGAAAAAATCAAAATTGTTAAGCGTTTTTTTACAAATTTCTATTGATTTTCTAAGTTATGGGTCCAACTGGAAATAATGTAACCGAAAAATATAGAGGAGGACATAAGCTTTTTAAAAACTTAAGTTTCAACCACCCAGTTGCAATATCCATTGACATACAGGCTTTCAAACATGACCACCTTTAGAAAAAATCAAAATTGTTCAGTGTTTTTATACTTTTACAAATTTCAATAGATTTTCTAAGCTATGAGTCCAACTGGAAAATAATGTAAATCAAAATCATAGAGGAGGACCTAAGCTTTCAGAAAAGCTAAATTATAGACATCTAGCTGCTATACAAACTTACATATGACCTTTCAAACATGTCCGCCTTGAGAAAAAACTGAACATTTTTTAGGTTTTTGAAAATTTTACAAATTTCAAAAGATTATTAAAATTTTTAGTCCAAATCGTAAAAAATGTAAAACAAAAGCATAGACGAAGACCTAAGCTATCTGAAAAGTTATGTTATAAACATCTAACTGCCATACAAGTTGTCATACGGGCTTTCAAACGTAACCTCCTTGAGAAAAACTTAAGAATATTCAATTTTTAAAAAGTTTTAAGATATTCCATCGATTTTTCTAATTATAAGTCCAACTAGAAAATAATATGAATGAAAATCATAGAGAAGGACCTAAGCTTTCGGAAAAGTTTAATTATAAACCTCTAGCTGTCATACAAGCTGTCATGCGGGCTTTCAAACATGACCATCTTGAGAAAAAGTCTAAAAAATTTTCATTTTTTTTAAATTTAAAAAATTTCAATAGATTTTCAAAACTGTAAGTGCAAATCGATAATAATGTAAACCTAAATCGTAAAGGAAGACCTAAGCTTTCAAAAAAGTTAAGTTTGAAATCCCTAGTTAGATTCTAACTGGATCTATAGACTGTCAAACATGGTCACCTCGAGAATAAAGTAAAAAAATGGTGTAAAAATATGATAAATGTTAAAAGCTATTAATGTGATTGCAAAAATCATAAACTGAGGAATTAAGCTTTCAGTAAATGTTGAGCTTTAAAGCTTTTAGCTTTACAACAAATTTAACTTTAAGCTGTCAAACATAAGTAACTCTTTAAAGAAAAAAAGCCTTTTTTATAACCTCTACAAATGTGAATAAATCTTTTAAAACATAAGTTTAAGAGCAAAATGATATTCAAAGAAGTTATAGCAAAGGATTTAAGCTTTCAAATAATATAACTTTTATGCAAATAGCTGGAACACAGCTGAAGTTATAGCCCATCAAACTTGGACTACCTTGGAAAAGAATAATAAAACATTTTATTTAAATTCGTTTTCGAATTGTAAAGAGAATTTCGAAAGTCGAATTCAAAACAATGTAAATCAGAATCACAGAGGAGAACCCAAGCTTTCAGAAACCTTAAGTTGCAAAACTCTACATTAAATGTAGTAGAAGCTATAGGTTATCAAACATGAACACCTTGTTTAAATTTATGAAAAAATATAGATTTGTTTTAATTGTTTTATTATAATTACTTTATTGTAATTCTAGTTCCACTGTAGCTTGTTTTAACTAAATTTTTTTTATATTTATTTGCATGTGTTCATTTGTTGTATACAAAGTTGTTAAATTAATTTAACATTTTTTTTTTGAAAAAAAAGTTAAATATATGTAATAAAAACATGTTAAAGCCAGTTTTAAAACAAAATCTTTTTTTAAGTAGTTGAACTTAAGAGTGCAAAAGTGTTGAGAGTTTAAATTCCATTTTTCTTTTTGGTTGAAACAACAAAAAATATCAATCATAACATTTTAATTGTAACTTTAACGAGAGTATAAAATACAAGTTCCAGATATAAACAAAGGGAGGGCACAAAAGTCAAACTTTTCAAATGTAAACTATAAGTCCGTTTTAAAAACAATGTTGGTAAAAATTATAGAAAAGGACATAAGCTTTCAGAAAAGCTAAGTTGTAAATACCTAATTGGTGTAGAGACAGAGCTTTAGGCTATTAAACCTTACCTCCTGGTTAACATTTGAGTGAATATTTTACTTTAATTTGATTTCAAAAATTGTAATAGAGTTTCTAAACTATAAGTCCCATTAAAATACAATGTATATAAGAAACACAAAGGAGGACCTAATCTTTCAGAAAAATTAAGTTACAAAACTCTACAAAGACTGTGGGTTAAGCTACAGGTTATCAAATATGACCACCTCGTTTTAATTTAAAGAAAAATATAGATTTTTATAATTTTACAAATCTGTAGAGATTTTCTAAAAAAAATTATCTGAATAAAAGATAATAAGCATGAAAATCATAGAGCAGGACTTAAGCTTTCAGAAAAGTTAAGTTGCAAACATCTGCATGACATGCAGGCTGCTCTATAGGCTATCAAACATGACGAGAATGGTAAAAAGTAAAAAAAGTGTAGTTGATTTCAGTTTCATAAAGCTGAACATATCTTCTAAACTGTTAGTCCTATTAAAAAGCTTTTTATGTAATAACATTAGAAAAGGACCTAAACTTTCAGAAAATAAAAGTTTCAAACTTATACATGTAGTATTAGCTAAGCTACAGGCTATCAAACATGAGCATTTCATTAAAGGTTAAAAAAATTTTTATAAATTTTTTAATTTCACAAATCTAAAGAGATTTTCTGAACAATTTATCTGAATAAAAGATAATGTATATGAAAATCATAGAGCAGGACATAAGCTTTAAGAAAAGTTATGTTGAAAACCTCTGCATGACATACAGTCTGCTCCATAGGCTATCAAACATGACCACCTTGGTAAAATTTAAAAAAAAAATGTAGATAATTTCAATTTTAAAAATCTAAACAGATTTTCAAAACCATTAGTTTTTTCTTAAAGCTTTCTATATAATAAACTTAGAGAAGGACCTAAGCTTTCAGAAAATATAAGTTTTAATGTTTATACATGTAATATAAGCTAAGTTGTAGGCTATCAAACATGCCCATATCGTTTTAATTTAAAGAATAATATAGATTTTTATAATTTTACAAATCTGTAGAGATTTTCTAAAAAAATTATCTGAATAAAAGATAATGTATATGAAAATCATAGAGCAGGACTTAAGCTTTCAGAAAAGTTACGTTGCAAATGTCTGCATGACATGCATGCTGCTCTATAGGCTGTCAAACATGACCATCTTGCTGAAATGTAAAAGAAAATTGTAATTGATTTTAATTTCATAAATATGAACAGATTTTCTAAACCATTAGTTTTATTAAAAAGCTTTCTATGAAACAAACTTAGAGAAGGACCTAAACTTTCAATATATATAAGTTTTAATGTTTATATATGTAATATAAGCTAAGTTGCAGGCTATCAAACATGCCCATGTCGTTTTAATTTAAAGAAAAATATAGATTTTTATAATTTTACAAATCTGAAATGATTTTCTAAACTATTTATCTGAATAAAAGATAAAGTATATGAAAATCATAAAGCAGGACTTAAGCTTTCAGAAAAGTTACGTTGCAAATGTCTGCATGACATGCATGCTGCTCTATAGGCTGTCAAACATGACCATCTTGCTGAAATGTAAAAGAAAATTGTAATTGATTTTAATTTCATAAATATGAACAGATTTTCTAAACCATTACTTTTATTAAAAAGCTTTCTATGTAATAAACTTAGAGGAGAACCTAAGCTTTCAGAATATATAAGTTTTAATGTTTATATATGTAATATAAGCTAAGTTGAAGGCTATCAAACCTGACCATGTCGTTTTAATTTAAAGAAAAATATAGATTTTTATAATTTTACAAATCTGAAGAGATTTTCTAAACTATTTATCTGAATAAAAGATAATGTATATGAAAATCATAGAGCAGGAGTTAAGCTTTTAGAAAAGTTAAGTTACAAACAGCTGCATGACATACAGGCTGCTCTATAGGCTATCAAACATGACCATCTTGCTAAAATGCAAAAGAAAATTGTAATTGATTTTAATTTCATAAATCTGCACATACTTTCTAAACCATTAGTTTTATTAAAAAGCTTTCTATGTAATAAACTTAGAGGAGAACCTAAGCTTTCATAATATATAAGTATTAATGTTTATATATATAATATAAGCTAAGTTGTAGGCTATCAAACATGAGCATTTCGAAAAAAAATGGAAACATTTTTATGATTTTTTTAATTTGACAAATCTTAAGAGATTTTCTGAAAGAAAAGTCTGAATTTAAGATGAAATCTAGATGAATATCATAGAGCAGGATTTAAGCTTTCAGAAAAGTTAAGTTCTAAATCTTTATATGGTATAACGGCAAAGTTAAAGGCTATCAAACATGACTGCATATTCATTTATTTTTTTAATTTTCCTTTAAATTAGAGAGGATTTTGTTGTTGTTTTAAGTTTTTAAAAAAATTAAAGAAATTTTTAAAATAAATTCTATAAATTTACAAAGAAATTTAAGACAGTGATTTATAAAATGGGCGAAAAAAACAGCAAAAAATGGCGTAGTCTTGGTTTATATATGGATTTGTTGGTGGGTTTGTAATGCATATGAGAGAAAGAGAGTATATATGTATACAAGTGTGTGTGAGTATGTATGCATAAAAATCAAATAAAAATACAATAAAAAAAACACAGCAATACAGTTGAATGACATTATTTTTTGTGTTTTCTTTATAATTTTTATTTTATTTTGACATAACCAACAACAATAACAAAACAAACGTCATTTGCATTGAAACAAATTTTTTTAATTATTTTTTTTTTCATATTTGTTGTTGTATTAATAAGAATTTAATGAGCTACACACACAAATTTTGTTTTAAACATTTCGGGTACTTTTCCTTCGTAATTGTCTCACCCCACCCCCCCTCCTTGTTTATAGCTTTCTTTGTCCTCAAACCTTATCTATAACACTGACCGACCTTGATTGTTAATTAAAATAACAAAAAAAAATGCACAATTTTTTTTTTTGACAATTTATCTGTAAAAACCAAAAGTAATTTCAAAAAAACAATACGCAATTAATTTCATTACAAAAACAAATAACAACATTTTGCAATCTTCTTGGTGAAACATTAAAGTGACGCATTTTGATTGTGTTAAATGTTAAGTGCAATAAAAAAATTTTAAGAATTTGTTGTTGTTGTTGTTGTTTTTTTTGGTTTGATGACAAATCGCATTATTAAAAAGCAAAACTACCTGAGCGCATAAAATCCAAAGAAAACAACAACAATAACAACAACTACAAATCTAAAGTTGGGGTCATTGTCACCTGAAGTTGAGTTTTGGCGTTTATGTTTATTAACACAAAACCAAAAAAAAAAACAAAATCATGGTATTTGATTTAAATTTGGCATTCAAAATACTAGATTAAATGCTAAAATGTTGTATTAAGGGTTAACCGGTTTATACATTGAACACTTTTTTTAGGTTAACATAAATTAACTAACTTCTACTATAAACAAACTAAAGAAAAGTTTATATAACGAGTAAACGTTAACATTTTTTCTTAAAAAAAACTTAACAGATTTCAATAAAATAATTATTTAAACAAGAAACTTAAATTTAACGATTATTCGAGTAATTGTTAAATTTTGAACAAGTAATCGATTGATTTTTTGTAAAAAAAAAAACTTATAAAAATGTTCTGAATCATATTTTTTAACAAATTCTTTTAAAATCTAACATTTTTCTCTCGAAATCTTAAAGTGGTTACTCGGTTACTTATTCCGATTATTCGAGTAATCGTTAAATTTTGAACAAGTAATCGATTGATTTTTTGTAAAAAAAACTTATAAAATGTTTTAAATTCAATTTTTTAACAAATTCTTATAAAATTTAACATTTTTCTCCCGAAATCTTAAAGTGGTTACTCGGTTACTTAAGTAACCAAGAAAAATTTGTAACCGTTAAATTTTTTCCTAAAAATTTAAAAGATTTCAATAAATTTTAAATAAATTTTAATTTAAACTAATTTTTCAAACAAGAAACTTAAATTTTACGATTATTCGAGTAATCATTAAATTTTGAACAAGTAATCGATTGATTTTTTGTAAAAAAACTTAAAAAAATGTTTTAAATTCTGTTTTATTAACAAAATTCTTACGAAATTTAACGTTTTTCTTCAGAAATCTTAAAGTGGTTAATCGGTTACTTAAGTACCCGTTTAATTTTTAACAAGTAACCGTTAATTTTTTTATCAGAAAAATAATAGAAATCTTTTAAATGTTCTCATTATAACAAATTTTGAAAAACATTAATTCTTCTTTTCTAAAAATTTAAAGTGGCTACTCGGTTACTCATGAATATTTGAAGAAAAAATTTCACTAATTTTAGTTTTTTCCACATAATTATCCATTTAAAGTTATTAAAATGCAAATTTCTTTCATTTTACTCTTAAAAACTAAATGGTTACTTAAGTAACCGTTTAATTTTTAGCAAGTAACCGTTAATTTTTTTATCAGAAAACAAATAGAAATATTTTTAATTATCTTTTTTAAACAATTCTCAATAAAATTAACTACATTTCCAAAATTTTAAAGTGGTTACTCGGTTACTTATCAATATATTAAAAAAAATCCTACTAATTTCAATTTATTCCACATAATTATCCTTTTAAAGCAATTGAAATGCACATTTCCTTTAGTTTACCTTCAAAAACCAAATGGTTACTTAAATATTTTTAAAGTGGTTACTCGGTTACTCATTAATGTTTAACGAATAATTTGACTAAATACATTTTTTCCAAAAGTTAATCCATTGAAAGTAATTAAACCTCATATATTCTTCATGTTACGGCAAAAACCAAAATGGTTACTTAAGTAACCGTTAAATTTTTAACAAGTAACCGTTAATTTTTTTACTGAAAAACGTATAAAAATGTTGTAATTTTTCTTTTTATAACAAATCCTTATAAAAATAACCACTTTTCTTAAGAAATCTTCAAGTGGTTACTTGGTTACTCGGTTACTCAGTAATATTTTCAAAAAAAAAAATATGATTTATTTAAATTTTTTTAAATTTAAATCCATTGAATGTATTAAAACTCAGATTTTCTTTTATTTTCCAAAAAAAAAAAAACTTAACGGTTACTTAAGTAACCGTTAAATTTTTTGCAAGTAACCGCTGATTTTTTTGTACAAAACTCATAAAAATGTTCAATTACCTTGATCTATAAAAAATATATAAAAAATTTACTATTTTTCCAACAAATTGTAAAGTGGTTACCCGATTACTCAATGTTATCAAAGTAATATTTATAAAATTTTTGTAGAAAAGTTAATGAAACAAATTCCTCTTTTTATATTTTATTTAAAATTTTGTTAACTTTTATTTTTTTATTTATGAACCGGTTACTTAAGTAACCATTTAGAATTTTCACGATTTCTTGAATTTTTTAGCTTTTTTCATACTTCTAAGAGTTTTTCCAATAAAGTTTAAGAATTTTAGATGAAATAAGGAACGGTTTAAGTGTTTTAGGACAAAACAAGAACCGGTTACTTAAGTAACCATTTTAAATTTTTTTACGATTTCTTTAATTTTTTAGCTTTTTTCATACTTCTAAGAGTTTTTCCAATACAGTTAAGAAATTTTAAAAGAATTAGGGAACGGTTTAAGTGTTTTAGGACAAAATATGAACCGGTTACTTAAATAACCTTTTTAAATTTTTCACGATTTCTTGAATTTTTTAACTTTTTCATACTTCTAAGAGTTTTTTCACTATATTTAAAGAATTTTAGATAAAATAAGGAACGGTTTAAGTGTTTTAGGACAAAACAAGAACCGGTTACTTAAGTAACCATATAAAATTTTTCACAATTTCTTTAGCATTTTTTCATACTATTGAAATTGTTAAGTAACCATTAGTTTTGGTATTTAATTTAGATGCTTTATGATAAAAACAAACCTACCGATTACTTAAGTAACCATTTGGTTTTAAAGAGAAAATTGTTATTGTTTTTAAAGAACTTTAATTAACACTTTCAGTTGATCACACTGAAAACGAATACTTTTGATTTTAATGCCTTAAACTGCATTCCTTAAAGGTTGCCAATGCCATTTGCTCTGGCATGGGTGTGTTATTCCGTGAAAGGAAAAAGATTTGTGACCAGTTTAAAGGAAACATCATCATTAAGTACACCATATGAAAAACATGACTAATATAAGTTTAAAATGTGTTTTGTTTTTACAACGCAGTCATATAAGGATGTCATTTAATAGTCATTAAATGATAAGAAAATTTCGGACAGACATAATGTGGCTGGTAAACAACCGAAAGGTGTGACGCCCTGAATCTTTAAAAATTTAACAAGATTTATTTGTTTTTTTACAAATTGTTATTTATATTTAATATAAATATCCGCTAAAGGAAAAAAATGCCAGTGAGTAATTTAGAGAATGTGAAAAAAAAACAAAATCTTGTCTAAAGTTGCCATATCATTGGCTTTAAAGACCAAAACATCTGGCTGCTCTATTACCATAACTTTCTTTATTAAGATTAATGTTGTTTCTTCATTGGAAAACAAATTTTTCTAAAAGAAAAAAACAATTTAAACGCCATTTTAAGCATTATATATATGCAATCAAAACCTTATGCCCCGATAATCTCTATGCTCTACATGTCTCTTTATTTGTCATTATTTTATTGACAATTAAAGTGATTTTAAATATAAAAAAGTTTGAGAGTTAATTTACAAGTGATTCACGAGCAAATTGTTGATAAAAAAAATCTTGATTATAAAATGGAGATTAAAAAGCAATTAACAGTTACAAAGTTAAAAACTAAAACCGTTAACGCAATTAAAACTTCAAAAGAAAAAGTTCAAAGCTATAGATCGCCGGTACTACAGTCTTTTTAAAAGTCAAGTCTGGCCAAAAGGTTTGTATGTAGCCAAATATTGAGTCTGGACTAATGCCTGACTTTCAACACTACCAACAATCCGTATTATAGACTTGCCTATTGCTGGGACTGTAGACTTGCCTACTGTCAGTATTGTAGTCAGAACTATATACTTCCCTATAGTCTGGATTATAGTCTTTTCTATTGCATGATCTATAGTTTTGTTAATAGTCTGGACTTATAGTCTTCTCTATAATCTGGACAAAAGAGTCTTGTCTATAGGCTGCACTAAAATAGTTAATAGATCACGAAGTAAGCTTTCTGAAAATATAGCTTTCAACTTGCAGTTCGCATAAAGACGAAGCTTTTAGAGCTTTCAACTACAGTAGTTCAAAAACTCGAGAAAAATTAAAAGGTTTTAGTACAGTGATCTGATTTGCTAAACTATTCATCTAATTTGAAAACAATGTACGAAGAAGTTATCAGCCAGGGTCTAAGCTTTTAGAAAATCTAAAGTTAAGCTTGCTAGTAAGAAAACCAACAAAGCTCTAGCGGTTTAAAGTAGAGTATTTTGAAAAGAAAATACATTTTAGTAATTAATAAGATAATCAGATTTCTTTACTTTTGGTCTGATCTGATTCTCTAAACTATACGTCTGATTAGAAAATAATGTACCAAGATGTTATGGGCCAGGGTCTAAGCTTTTAGAAAATCTAAACTTCAGCTTGCTAATAACAATAACAGCAAAGCTTTAGCTGTTTAAAGTAGAGTATTCTGAAAAAAGAGAATAAATGTTAGTAGTTTATGCTCTAAACTATTTATCAGATTAGAAAACAATATACGAAGAAGTCATGGAACAGGGTCTAAGCTTTTAGAAAATCTTAACTTTAGCCTGCTAGTAAGTATACCTACAAAGCTTTTGCTATTTAAAGTAGAGTATTTTGAAAAAAATCTAAGACTTAATAAGATGATCAGATTTCCTCACTTTTAATCTCATCTGATTTTCTAAACAATTCATCTGATTAGAAAATAATGTACGAAGATGTTATGGGCCAGGGTCTCAGCTTTAAGAAAATCTAAACTTTAGCTTGCTAATAACAATAGCAACAAAGCTATAGCGGTTTAAAGTAGAATATTCTGAAAAAAAAAACGAGAATAAAATTAAGGTCTTAAGGTGATGATCAAATTTCCTTACTTTTCCATCGAATAAAAAAAAGCAAAAGTGTAGAAGTCATGAATAAGGTTATAAGCTTTTGAAAAATTCAACTAAGCTTTTAGAAAATCCAGCTTTAAAGTTGCTAATTTGGGTTTTGAGTTAGAGTACCTCGACTATGAAAAGGTATCTCTAAAGCTGTAAGAAATCTATTTCGAATGAAAAAAACTATATATGAAGGTCCTAAGCTTTTTGTAAAACTAGCTTTTTAGTTGCTAGTTAGCTTAGCGCTAGAGCTTTGAGGTTTTAAAGTAGTCTACCATAAATCAGATGAAAATTAATTAGGTTTTAGCACGACGATAAGATCTTCTTAGACATACGTCAAATGAAAAAACAGTCTATGAAGAAGTTATGCTCCAGTACCTAAGCCTTTAGAAAATCTAGCATTTAAGATGCTAGTTAGTATACCGCGAGAGCTTTAGGGTTTCGAATAAGATTACCACGAGAAAGACAAACGTTTCAGTAAACCGATAAGATCTTTTTTAGATATAAGTCGAATGAAAAAACTATGTATGAAGTAAATATGGAGCAGGTCCTAAGCTTTTTGGAAAACTATTACATTGCTAGTTAGCATAGCATTGGAGCTTTTAAAGTTTAAAAGTGGAAAACCTCTTAAAAAAGGATATATCTCTAAACTTTTACTACAGCGACAAGATCTCCTTATATATACGTTATATTGAAAAACTATGTATGAAGAAGTTATGGACTAGGACCTAAGCATTTAGAAAATCAAACTTTTAACTTGCTAATTTAAATAACGTTAAAGCTTTCAAAGTTGGAAAGCAGAAAACCCTAAAAAAGTTTTAGTACAGCCATAAGATCTGGTTATATATAAGTCGTATAGAAAATCTATTTTAAAAAAAGTTATGGGCCAGGACCTAAGCTTTTAGAAAATCAAGCTTTTAACTTGGTAATTTGAATAGCCTTGAAGCTCTTAGAGTTTAAAAGTAGAAGCCCCTTTAAAAAGGCAATGTTTCTCTAAAGTTTTAGTATAGCGAGAAGAACTCCTTATATATAAGTTGTATTGCAAAACTATATATGAAGAAGTTATGGACCAGGATCTAAACTTTTAGAAAGTCAAACTTTTATCTTGCTAGTTACCATAACATAGGAGCTTTCAAAGTTTAAAAGTAGAAAACCCTTAAAATCTTTAAAGTTTTAGTATAACGACAAGATCTCCTTACATTTACGTTGTATTGAAAAACTATGTACGAAGATGTTATGGACCAAGAGCTAAGCTTTTAGAAAATCAAACTTTTAACTTGCTAATTCGAATAGCGTTAAAGCTTTTAAAGTTTAAAAGCAGAAAACCTTTAAAAAGGTGATATATCTTTTAAGTTTAAGTATAGCGACAAGATCTCCTTATATATAGGCCTTATTGAAAAATTATGTATGAAGAAGTTATGGACCAGGATCCAAGCTTTTAGAAAATCAAACTTTTAACTTGCTTATTCGAATAGCGTTAAAGCTTTTAAAGTTTAAAAGCAGAAAACCTTTAAAAATGGGATGTATCTGTGTAAGAAGAAGTTATGGATCAGGATCTAGGCTTTTTGAAAGTCAAACTAATTTGAATAGCATTAAAGCTTTCAAAGTTTAAAAGTAGGAACCCCTTTAAAAAGTGGATGTATCTCTAAAACTTTAGTGTAGCGTCAAGATCTCCTTATATATAAGTCGTATTGCAAAACTATATATAAAGAAGTTATGGACCAGGAGCTAAACTTTAAGAAAATCAAACTTTTAACTTGCTAACTCTAATAGCTTAGGAGTTTTAGAGTTTTAAACTAAGGCATGTTGTGGATTTTAGTATGTTAAAAAAATCCAGATATTGTGATATAAAATTTGTATTACAATGTTGCCAGATTGTTTGTACATTAGAAATTTTTGATTGTTTAGCTTGTTTAGCTAATTTTTGAAGAACTTTTAAAATGTTCATGCAATTTGTTAGTGATTTTTGAAGAGTTTGTTGATATTTATGATATTTTTTGAAAAATGTTTAAAAAATATCATGTTTTTTTAATTGTGGCCTTAAAATTTGTGTTTTTTGTAAATTTATAAATATTCACCTTTTTTGGGGGGGCGAATTTTTGTTTCAGGAGTTAGAAATTAACCAAAAAAACGTTTTTTTTTATTAATTTCTTTTAAGAAGTTGTTTTTATATAATAATCCATTTGACAGGTAGTTTTTTGAAGTAGTTAGAACAGGGTTTGTTGTTGTTGTTGGTAAAATAATCCAATTTGTTTGTTTTTTTGTTGTTGTATATTTGTATCACAATTTGTTAAGCAGGTCAACCGTTTACAGCAAAAAATTATAAAATAATTTTAATAAAAACAGCAACAAGTTAAAGATTTCAAAATAAAAAAAGGATTTTTTGCTTTTTTTCAATTTAAGCTTTTAATTCAGGAGATTTTTTGCACTTTTTTTCAAATTTCAACAGATTTTTGTTTTAGGTCTGTGTTTATTTTTGTTGTTGTTTTTTATATGCCAGCAGACGCATAAATTTACAAAAAAAAACCCAGACTAACAATGATTCCTTAAGGATTTGTTTTTGTAGTTTAATACTTTATTAGTTAGATACACACACACGTACACATAAACACAGGCACATTTGTTGTTGTTTTCATTTCTTATAGATAATAATGATGTTAAACTAAACGTCATTTATGTTGGAGAAGAAACAACAAGAAAAACCGAAAAGAAAAATAACAACAATTTGAAAATCTGTAAACAAAGACCCGAAGTTGTCTGAAATTTTCAGACTTCTTTGAAAACACGCACGTATTTATGTTCTTCTTCTTCTTTTTCCACTGCTTTTCACTGTTTTGTTTACACACTAACACACACGCACTTTAAACGAAGAAAATACACGAAAAAGAACATGTTGTTTTTTTTTTCTTTCTTTTGGAAATTGTCTGCACGAAGTTGTTAAACGAAGTTATTATTCCGATTGTTATGGTTGTAGTTGGTGTTGTTGTTGTTATTTAGAAAAAGGATGTGGGTATGTAATAGACATGTTGTTGTTGTTGCAGTTGTTTTTGTTCTAAATGTTGTAAAGTGCGGCAGCGGCGTAGCTGTTTGCTGCGTTTTTTTTCTCAAATAGAAACGTTTTTCACTATTTTCTTAAAAATTTTGAGAATTTTTTTAAAAATTGTTTAAATTTTTTTAAAAATTTTCGAAAATTTCGAAATTTTTAAAATTCGAAATTTTTTCTTTAAAAACCCCAAACTTTTTATAACTTTTGTTAGATATTTGAATTTTATTTAATAAACTTTAGTTTTCTTTAGTTTTAACAAAAATATTTTTTTTTTTTTAAATTTTTTACAAAAAAATTTTTATTTTAAAATTTGTTATTTTATTTATTTAACTTTTTTGTTGTAATAATTTTTTTTTCCATTTAACATCTTTATAATAATTAAAACAGCACGTTTTTGTTATTTTTGTGAATATTTTTTTTTACATTAAAAACCTTTTTTTCAAAAATTAAATATTCTCAACACGTTCTTTTTTTTAAAAACATTTTTTTATTTAAATTTTAAAAATTTGCTTTCTTTTCTTAAAAAAAAAAACCAATAAAAACAAAATTTGAAATAAATTTTGCAATGAAGCGTTTGTTATTAGATTTATTTTTTAATTTTAACAAATATTTTTTATATGTGTATATTTTGTTTCTTCTCACTACGCTCCGTCCGTCAATTTATGTTTTCTTTATTTTATTATTTCATTTTACTTAATTTATATGCGTTTTGTGTGTTTTTGTTTTTTTTATAAACGTTTCACGTAAAGAAAGAAAGAAAATACTCCGCTAACGACGATGTCCAAACAAATACTAAATCAATGATTTGTCAGTCATTGCCAGAGTCGTGAACTCAGTTTTTTTCTTTTTGTTTGTATTTCTACAATATTTTTTAATTCATTTGTATGTAGTATATAGCAACAACACAACTACAATAACACCAAGAAACAGAGAGAGAAAAAAAAACACTAAACGAAAATCCATAACAAAACACACAGATACTCTGAGCAAACACAATAGCAAAAACAACTTCATTCATGCACTCACTTATGCACACACACAAGCACACACCTCAACGAAGAGCGTGAGCAAGGCATTAAAAGAGCTCTTAAGTAAGAGTAAAAGTATTCAATGAACACAGTTAAGTCAAGAAAAATAGCACATAAGTTTATTACTACTTTAGTTCTAGATCAATTCTATTCTAGTTCATTTCTAGTTATGTTTTAGTTCAGTTCTAGTTTAGTACTAGTTTAGTTCTAGTTTAGTTCTAGTTCATTTAGAGTTCAGCACTACTTCAGTTCTAGTTCAGTTCCAGTTCTGGTTCTTGTTCAGTTCAAGTTCAGTTCTAGTTCTAGCTTAGTTGTAGTTCAGTCCTAGTTCAGTTCTAGTTCAGTTCTAGTTCAGTTCTAGTTCAGTTCTAGTTCAGTTCTAGTTCAGTTCTAGTTCAGTTCTAGTTCAGTTCTAGTTCAGTTCTAGTTCAGTTCTAGTTCAGTTCTAGTTCAGTTCTAGTTCAGTTCTAGTTCAGTTCTAGTTAAGTTCTAGTTCAGTTCTAGTTCAGTTCTAGTTCAGCTCTAGTTCAGTTCTAGTTCAGTTCTAGTACACTTCTAGTACAGTGCTACTTCAGTTCTAATTCAGTTCTAATTTAGTTCTAGTTCAGTTCAAGTTCAGTGCTAGTTCAGTTCTAGTTCAGTACTAGTTTAGTACTACTTCTGTTCTAGTTCAGCTCTAGTTCAGTTTAAGTTCTGTTCTAGTTCAGTTTTAGTTCTGTTCACTTCTAGTTCAGATCTAGTTCAGTTCCAGTTCTGTTCTAGTTCTGTTCTAGTTCTGTTCTAGTTCTGTTCTAGTTCTGTTCTAGTTCTGTTCTAGTTCTGTTCTAGTTCTGTTCTAGTTCTGTTCTAGTTCTGTTCTAGTTCTGTTCTAGTTCTGTTCTAGTTCTGTTCTAGTTCTGTTCTAGTTCTGTTCTAGTTCTGTTCTAGTTCTGTTCTAGTTCTGTTCTAGTTCTGTTCTAGTTCTGTTCTAGTTCTGTTCTAGTTCTAGTTCTGTTCTAGTTCTGTTCTAGTTCTGTTTTAGTTCTGTTCTAGTTCTTTTCTAGTTCTGTTCTAGTTCTGTTCTGTTCTAGTTCTTTCCTAGTTCTGTTCTAGTTCTATTCTAGTTCTGTTCTAGTTCTCTTCTAGCTCTGTTCTAGTTCAGTTCCAGTTTTATTCTAGTTCTGTATTTGTTCTATGGTAGTTCTGTTCTATTTCTGTTTTTACTCGAGGTCTGTTCTAGTTAAGTTTTTATTCAAACTATAAAACACAATATGGATTAAAAACTATAATAAACTGACTACCTATAATTCCATCAATAACCGAAGTTATAGCCCAATCCATACATTTCACTTTATACAGTTAAACAATTTCGTTCGATTTATTAGGAAATTGCGGAAAAATGGGTTATGCAAATTGATGTAAGAAAATCCCCAAAATACACTTAAATGGGAGATGACCGCTTAATGTAATATAGATAAATTTCTAATTAATAATTTTCTAACTTACTCTTGAATATATATTTCTAATGTTTACTCCAAACGTACCTAAAATGAAAAGAAGAAAACACATTGTAATTAATGTTTATAAATTCTAGTAAATATTTTATAAATTAAAAATAAATTTTTACATTTTTTATTATTTTATGAAATATTTTTAAACTAATTGTGCTCATATTTTCCACCACCCTGTAGTGCTGAAAGAAAATTTTAATTTTAAAAGTACTCTTCATATTAAAAACTTTTTCATAAAAAAGAGACTTACTATATCATCATACAAAATCACACTCTGACTCTCTATTTTTAGCATGACTAACCCACATACACTGAAACCTGCATACATTAAAAGTACACGACAATAAAATACTAAAAAAAAAACCGACAAAAATTTATAAAGAAAATAAAAAAGAAGAATTTAAACAGCAGCAAAAACAACAAGTATAATAAAATAAACATGTTTAACACAGTTGCCACACTCGAGGACTAACATACATACATATCATTTAAACATTTTTCAGAAATTCTCTAGTCAAAATTGTGGTCTATAGTCTAGTCTAAAGTCTAGTCTATAGTATAGTCGATAGTCTTGTCTATAGTATAGTCCATATTCTTCTCTATAGTCTAGGCTATATGTCTAGGCTATAGTCTAGTCTATTGTCTAGTCTATTGTCTAGTCTAAAGTCTAGTCTACAGTCTAGTTTATAGGCCAGTCCACAGTCTCGTCTATAGTCTAGTCTATAGTTTAGTCTATAGTCTAGTCTATAGTCCAGTCTATAGTCTAGTCTATAGTCTAGTATATAGTCTAGTCTATATTCTAGTCTATAGTCTAGTCTATAGTCTAGTCTATAGTCTAGTCTATAGTCTAGTCTATAGTCTAGTCTATAGTCTAGTCTATAGTCTAGTCTATAGTCTAGTCTATAGTCTAGTCTATAGTCTAGTCTAGTCTAGTCTATAGTCTAGTCTATAGTCTAGTCTATAGTCTAGTCTATAGTCTAGTCTATAGTCTAGTCTATAGTCTAGTCTATAGTCTAGTCTATAGTCTAGTCTATAGTCTAGTCTATAGTCTAGTCTAGTCTAGTCTATAGTCTAGTCTATAGTCTAGTCTATAGTCTAGTCTATAGTCTAGTCTATAGTCTAGTCTATAGTCTAGTCTATAGTCTAGTCTATAGTATAGTCTATAGTCTAGTCTATAGTCTAGTCTATAGTCTAGTCTATAGTCTAGTCTATAGTCTAGTCTATAGTCTAGTCTATAGTCTAGTCTATAGTCTAGTCTATAGTCTAGTCTATAGTCTAGTCTATAGTCTAGTATATAGTCTAGTCTAATCTATAGTCTAGCCTAATCTATAGTCTAGTCTATAGTCTAGTCTATAGTCTAGTCTATAGTCTAGTCTATAGTCTAGTCTATAGTCTAGTCTATAGTCTAGTCTATAGTCTAGTCTATAGTCTAGTCTATAGTCTAGTCTATAGTCTAGTCTATAGTCTAGTCTATAGTCTAGTCTATAGTCTAGTCTATAGTCTAGTCTATAGTCTAGTCTATAGTCTAGTCTATAGTCTAGTCTATAGTCTAGTCTATAGTCTAGTCTATAGTCTAGTCTATAGTCTAGTCTATAGTCTAGTCTATAGTCTAGTCTATAG
Source organism: Lucilia cuprina (assembly GCF_022045245.1). Classification (NCBI taxonomy): domain Eukaryota; kingdom Metazoa; phylum Arthropoda; class Insecta; order Diptera; family Calliphoridae; genus Lucilia; species Lucilia cuprina. The sequence continues at coordinate 9,482,260 of NC_060954.1, forward strand.
TCTAGTCTATAGTCTAGTCTATAGTCTAGTCTATAGTCTAGTCTATAGTCTAGTCTATAGTCTAGTCTATAGTCTAGTCTATAGTCTAGTCTATAGTCTAGTCTATAGTCTAGTCTATAGTCTAGTCTATAGTCTAGTCTATAGTCTAGTCTATAGTCTAGTCTATAGTCTAGTCTATAGTCTAGTCTATAGTCTAGTCTATAGTCTAGTCTATAGTCTAGTCTATAGTCTAGTCTATAGTCTAGTCTATAGTCTAGTCTATAGTCTAGTCTATAGTCTAGTCTATAGTCTAGTCTATAGTCTGGTCTATAGGCTACTCTATAGTCTATTCTATAGTCTAGTCTATAGACTAGTCTAGTCGATAGTCCAGTCTATAGTCTAGTCTATTGTGCAGTCTGTAGTCTATTCTATGGTGTAGTTTATAGTATGGTCTAGTTTAAAGTCTAGTCTATAGTATATTCTGCAGTCTATCTATAGTATAGTCTAGTTAATAGTCTAGTCTTTAGTATAGTTTATAGTCAAGTCTATAGTCTAGACTATAGTTTAGTCAATAGTCTAGTCTATAGTCTTGTCTGTGGTCTAGTCTATAGTCTAGTCTACAGTCTAGTCTATAGTCTAGTCTAAAGTCTAGTCTTTAGTCTAGTCTATAGTCTAGTAGTCTAGTCTATAGTATAGTCTATAGTCTAGTCTATAGTCTTGTGTATAGTCTAGTCTATAGTCCAGTCTATAGTCTAGTCTAAAGTCTAGTCTATGGTGCAGTTTATAGTGTAGTCTGTAGTCTAGTCTTTAGTCTAGTGTATAGTATGGTCTAGTTTAAAGTCTAGTCTATAGTCTAGTCTGCAGTCTACCTATAGTATAGTTAATAGTCTAGTCTGTAGTCTAGTCTTTTGTATAGTTTATAGTCAAGTCTATAGTCTTGACTATAGTTTAGTCAATAGTCTAGTCTATAGTCTAGTCTATAGTCTAATCTATAGTCTAGTGTATAGTCTAGTCTATAGTCTAGTCTATAGTCTAGTCTATTGTCTAGTCTATAGTCTAGTGTATAGTCTACTCTATAGTCTAGTCTATAGTCTAGTCTATAGTCTAGTCTATAATCTGGTCTATAGTCTAGTCTATAGTTTAGTCTATAGTCTAGTCTGTAGTGTGTCTTTACTTTGGTCTATAGTCGAGTCAATAGTATAGTCTAGTCTGTGGTCTAGTCTATAGTCTAGTATTAGTAGTATAGTTTAAAGTAAAATCTATAATCTCGTCTTGTCTGTAGTCAGACAATAGTCTAGCGTATATTTAAATCTATAGTCCAAAATTGTAAAAAAATACTTAAAATAGTTCTCGTTTAAAACAATCAAATCTGGCAACTCTAATATAAAATTTTGCCGGTGAGAGAATGTTAAAAAACATGACATTGTCATTGAGTTAATTTATTTTTCATTTCTTAATTGCATATGTGTGTGTGTAATTTTATATCTAACAGATACAGAAAAAATTTGATATTTTTTTACATTAAAGAGTAAAACACTCTTTTTTTCTCTCTCTTATGATAAAAATTGCCGTGTGTTGTTTTTTTGAAACTTTGCTTTTGTAATGAATGAAAAATACCGATGCAGTTTTTATTCGGAATTATAATTTTCATCTTTAGCTTTTTGTTGTTATTGTTGTTTTAGATATTAAATATGTATTTTTTTTATTGATATTGACTAAAGAGTACAAGGTCTAAACATTAGAACATGTAGTATTACCACTCTCCCTCTCATAGTGAATAGAAGAAAAAAACGTAAACATTTAGCAAAATAATTGGAAAAATATGGGGGAAAAAGAAAATTTCGAAAAAAGAAAACTATGCAGAGAATGCAAGTGGAAAATATATGAAAATTGTTGAGAAAACCAAGAGTTTTTGTTGTCATTATTAAATTATTTATACATTTCAACTAAATGAAAAGTGGGGGGGGAAGTGTTCTTTTTAGGGTTTTGCGTAAAATTTGTACATCTTTTAAGAGTTTTTAACTCATTTCTAAGAAAATATGTGAAAAATCTTGATTTTATTGAATTCCTAATTGATTTGAAGAAATCCCAAAATATCTTTTAGTGTAAAATTAAGGAATATGTAATTCGGAAGTTTTCAGAAGAGTAATAAAGTTGTAATTAGTATACATTCTTTTAAAATCTTAAATTCCGTTATGAAAAACACCCAAAATTTCCTGCAAATAAAAAAAGTGGGGAAGTGACTATTAAGGTTTACAAACACAAATTATTGATTTTTAAGAATTTAAATCAATTTCTATGAAAATATGTGAAAGTTCTTGATTTTTTAGAATTCCTAAAACGATTTCAAGAAATCCCCAAAAATATCCTTTATTGTAAAATTAATTAAAAAATCATTTTTATAGCTTTTTAAAGGCATTTTAATATTTATATTTAATGTTATTTTTATTAAATTCGAAATTTTTTTAGGAAAACACCCAAAATTTCCTTAAAATGAAAAGTGGGGAAGTGTATGTTTTAAAGTTTTGTATACAAATTTTAGATTTCTATTGAATTTTTAAGAAAATGAGTTAAATGTGATAATTTTAACGAATTCCTAAATCGTTTTCAAAAAATCTCCAAAATACCCTTTAATGAAAAATGAGGAAAAATGCTATTTTAGATGATTTATAATGTTAATAAAAGCATTAATTTTATAAAATTCTCACAATCCTTTTAAAAATATCCAAAATTTCTTTAAAATAAAAAAAGTTTGGAAGTGAATTTTGAAGGTTTAGAAAAAAATTAAATTTCTGTTGAATTTTTTAAGAAAATGAGTGAAATAAAATAATTTAACAGAATTCCTAAATCGTTTTCAAAAAATCCCCAAAATACCCTTTAATGAAAATACCCTATAATGTTAATAATAGCATTAATTTTATAAAATTTTCATAATCCTTGTAAAAATATCCAAAATTAATTTCAAATAAAAAAGTGGGGAAGTGAATTTTGAAAGTTTAGAAAAAAAATTTTACATTTCTGTGGAGATGTGTAAAATTTCAATGACGATGTGTGAAAAATTCTTGTTTTTAACAGAATTCCTAAATTGATTTTAAAAAATCCCAAAAAATACCCTTTAGGGAAAAATTAGGAAAAATGCTATTTTATAGTTTTTAACAACATTTTAATAAAGACTTTTTAATTATTTTTATTAAAATCTTAAATTTGTTTAAGCAAATTCCTTAAATATTTATTAAACTAAAAGTGGGGAAAAAGTATTTCTTATTCTCCAACTCTGGCAACTTTATGTAGTCTTTATGTCTACAATACCTGTTAAAAGAAGAAGTGAAACTTTAAATAAAGAAGAAAATGAAAAAAATTCGACTTTTAGAAAAAAAAACCAACTCGTTTATCAAGCAAGAAATTAATGATAATTTGCCACAATTGAATTACAATGAAATGAAAATAAGCCAGACAACAACCACAACACAACTTACTTGTCATTGGAGCAGAAAAAAACAACAAATCATATAAAGAAAACAACACACTTAAACGATAAATGCAAAATAAAAGAAGGGAAAAAAAACACAAAAACTACAAGACAACATAAAGAAAATTTACATAAATTAAAAACAACAAGAGAGAGAGAAAAAAATACCAACATAAACTAAAACTTCATTGTCATTAGAAGCTAAAGAAACAACAAATTTAAGCTTAGCTGAACAAGTTCAAGTGTATGAAAACATAAACAAATACATAAACTTGCAACATTGCACTCTGCTAGATAAAAGAAAAAACACACACACATACACAAATCTTCAGCAACAAACTAAACTAGAAAACACCCATTAGCATAACAACTCTCTCTCTCCCTCTCTATTTCAGAGGAAAATTTTTACAAAAAGCTTTAGCAAAAGCTAAAAATAAATAAAGCAGAAAAACAACATAAAACTTGCACATGCATTTTTATGAATAAAAACAACTCAAACCGGCATTTTTTTTATTAAGAGTTAGTTGTTGTTGTTGTTATACTTTTATTTACAGCAGAGAGTTTATCACTGTGCTCTCTGGGGTGATGTGGGTAAGTGTTATTAAAAATGAGTGATAAAAACAAGAGAGAATGTATGATTTAAGCGATAGTATGCAAGAAAATGAACAAATTTTTAAAAAAAAAAATAAATAAAATGAATAAACATAGACATAGACTAAACTATAAACTAGATACTAGACTAGCCTACAGACTCCACTATAGACTAGACTAAAGAATAGATAAGACTGTAGACCAGTCTATAAGCTAGAATATAGCCTAATATATAGACTAGGTTATAGTCTAGAATAGACTATAGACTAGGCTGTAGAATAGACTATAGCTTGGACTATAGACTAAACTGTAGACAAGAGTATAAACTGGACTAAACTATAGACTGGACTATAGACTAGACTGTAGATTAGGATATAGACTATGCTGGATTATTGTCCAGACTATAGACTAGACTGAACACTAGACTATAGACTAAACTATAGACTAGACTTTAGACTAGACTTTAGACTAGGCTATAGACTAGACTATAGACTAGACTATAGACTAGACTATAGACTAGACTATAGACTAGACTATAGACTAGACTATAGACTAGACTATAGACTAGACTATAGACTAGACTATAGACTAGACTATAGACTAGACTATAGACTAGACTATAGACTAGACTATAGACTAGACTATAGACTAGACTATAGACTAGACTATAGACTAGACTATAGACTAGACTATAGACTAGACTATAGACTAGACTATAGACTAGACTATAGACTAGACTATAGACTAGACTATAGACTAGACTATAGACTTGACTATAGACTTGACTATAGACTAGACTATAGACTAGACTATAGACTAGACTATAGACTAGACTATAGACTAGACTATAGACTAGACTATAGACTAGACTATAGACTAGACTATAGACTAGACTATAGACTAGACTATAGACTAGACTATAGACTAGACTATAGACTAGACTATAGACTAGACTATAGACTAGACTATAGACTAGACTATAGACTAGACTATAGACTAGACTATAGACTAGACTATAGACTAGACTATAGACTAGACTATAGACTAGACTATAGACTAGACTATAGACTAGACTATAGACTAGACTATAGACTAGACTATAGACTAGACTATAGACTAGACTATAGACTAGACTATAGACTAGACTATAGACTAGACTATAGACTAGACTATAGACTAGACTATAGACTAGACTATGACTAGACTATAGACTAGACTATAGACTAGACTATAGACTAGACTATAGACTAGACTATAGACTAGACTATAGACTAGACTATAGACTAGACTATAGACTAGACTATAGACTAGACTATAGACTAGACTATAGACTAGACTATAGACTAGACTATAGACTAGACTATAGACTAGACTATAGACTAGACTATAGACTAGACTATAGACTAGACTATAGACTAGACTATAGATAGACTATAGACTAGACTATAGACTAGACTATAGACTAGACTATAGACTAGACTATAGACTAGACTATAGACTAGACTATAGACTAGACTATAGACTAGACTATAGACTAGACTATAGACTAGACTATAGACTAGACTATAGACTAGACTATAGACTAGACTATAGACTAGACTATAGACTAGACTATAGACTAGACTATAGACTAGACTATAGACTAGACTATAGACTAGACTATAGACTAGACTATAGACTAGACTATAGACTAGACTATAGACTAGACTATAGACTAGACTATAGACTAGACTATAGACTAGACTATAGACTAGACTATAGACTAGACTATAGACTAGACTATAGACTAGACTATAGACTAGACTATAGACTAGACTATAGACTAGACTATAGACTAGACTATAGACTCGACTATAGACTAGACTATAAACTAGACTATAGACTAGACTATAGACTAGACTATAGACTAGACTATAGACTAGACTATAGACTAGACTATAGACTAGACTATAGACTAGACTATAGACTAGACTATAGACTAGACTATAGACTAGACTATAGACTAGACTATAGACTAGACCATAGACTAAACTATAGATATACTATAGACTAGACTATAGACTAGACTATAGATTAGACTATAGACTAGACTATATAGACTAGACTATAGACTAGACTATAGACTAGACTATAGACTAGACTATAGACTAGACTATAGACTAGACTATAGATTAGACTATAGACTAGACTATAGACTAGACTATAGACTAGACTATAGACTAGACTGTAGACTAGACTATAGACTAGACTATAGACTAGACTATAGACTAGACTATAGACTAGACTATAGACTAGACTATAGACTAGACTATAGACTAGACTATAGACTAGACTATAAAGTAGACTATAGACTAGACTATAGACTAGACTAGACTATAGACTAGACTATAGACTAGACTATAGACTAGACTATAGACTAGACTATAGACTAGACTATAGACTAGACTATAGACTAGACTATAGACTAGACTATAGACTAGACTATAGACTAAACTATAGACTAGACTATAGACTAGACTATAGACTAGACTATAGACTAGACTATAGACTAGACTATAGACTAGACTATAGACTAGACTATAGACTGGACTATAGACTAGACTATCGACTAGACTATAGACTAAACTATAGATTAGACTATAGACTAGACTAATTATAAAATTTTCTTTCCCATAAATTTCCGACTAATTTTCCCCTTAACATTAGCATTACTGTAAACATTTAATGCAAGAATTTGTTGTTATAAAATATAAGCGAGTACTATCGTACTTTTGCTCCCCCAAAACCGACACGAAATAAAACGATTGAAGTCTTAACAGACTAACCAACTGACTGAGTAACTGAATGACTGACTGACAACAACATTTGCTTTTGCTGTTGTATTTTTTTTTATTGTAAAAGAAACCCGATTGAAAAAATACACAAACACACTACTGCTCGGCTAAATAAGTATTGTAAACAAGTAGAAGAAGCAGCAGCAACAAAAGAAGAAGAAGAAGGGAGACTGTTTGTCGTTGGTACAGAGACAGACGACGACTGTAGAAATAAATATAAAATACAAAGTATTATAATGTTGTTGAGTACAACAACAACAATAATAAGAAAAATGTAAAATAGAATAAGTAAATATAATAAAAGCAACAACAATAACCATAATAATATTAAAAATAAAACCAAATGTCTGTGTTTGTTTGTGTGATAATGGTCCTTCGTCTTTTACACACTCTCATCGTTCACTCGCTCTCTGTCTCTCACCCAGTACAATGAATGCAGTAAACGAAAAAAAATAATAATAAACAAATAGACAGACGAACAGACGAAGGAACTTTTTTGAATTGGAAAATATCTACGATTGAGTGTTATTTGTACAAATGTGTGCAGGTCGTTTTTATGTTGTTGGTGTTATTGTTGTGGTTTTAAAATGAAACAACCAACAAATGCCTAGTAAGTGAGTGTTGATGTGTCTTTAACGAGAGTAAACTGAAAAGTCCTTCGAAGGATTAAGCAATTCTAATGTATATAATATAAACCCTGAATCGATACAAATATTAATATAATAAAACACTTTATTGGTTCCTTCTTGATCTCTACGCCATTTGTCTTGCTCCCTTCGAAAATATTTTGTTTGTGTCTATTTTCTAAGCCACTTTGAACACCGAACTCTTTCTCTTTGTTATACATTTCGCATTTTATTGTAATCTGGTGATTGCTCCATGCCTGCCATACACCACTGCCTACAACATTGATTTCTTGCTGCTAGTTGACTGGCGGCTTATATAGTATTAAATGTGTCTAAGTTTTTTTTTAACGTATGGGAGGATGATCGATTATTTTCGATATTTAAGAATTTCAATAAGAAAAAAACAAAGATGTTGTAAACAATGTGGTAAACGATTTATCAAAAGTCAGAATAACTGCAAGATGTAAAAAAAAGCTTTTTCTTTTATAAACAACTTGTTAAGAACTCAAATTTTCGAGAAACATTTTCAATGTCAATGTCAATTGCAGATGAGATATGACAGAATACTATAATCGAGATTATGGAATAGACTCTGCAAATTACAACTGAAGTAGAAATGAACTAGAACTGAAGTAGAACTTAACTAGCACTGAGCTTGAACTGAACTTGAACTTAACTAGAACTTAACTAAAACTAAAATAGCACTGAACTTAACTAAAACTGAACTAAAACTAAATTCGAACTTAACTAGAACTGAACTCGAACTGAACTAGAACTGAACAAGAGCTGAACTAGAACCGAACTAGAACTGAACTAGAACTGAACTAGAACTGAACTAGAACTGAACTAGAACTGAACTAGAACTGAACTTGAACTGAACTAGAACTGAACTTGAACTGAACTAGAACTGAACTAGAACTAGAACTAAACTAGAACTGAACTAGAACTGAACTAGAACTGAACTAGAACTGAACTAGAACTGAACTAGAACTGAACAAGAACTGAACTAGAACTGAACTAGAACTGAACTAGCAATGAACTAGAACTGAACTAGAACTAACTTGAACTGAACTAGAACTTAACTAGAAATGAACTAGAACTGAACTAGAACTGAACTAGAACTGAACTAGAACTGAACTAGAACTGAACTAGAACTGAAGTAGAACTGAACTAGAACTGAACTAGAA
>NC_060954.1:9491045-9492950 GCF_022045245.1 Lucilia cuprina
GTTCTAGTTCAGTTCTAGTTCAGTTCTAGTTCAGTTCTAGTTCAGTTCTAGTTCAGTTCTAGTTCAGTCCTAGTTCAGTTCTAGTTCAGTTCTAGTTCAAGTTCAGTTGTAGTTAAGTTTAGTTTTAAGTTTAGTTCTAGTTCAGGTCAGCATAGACTTTACTCAAAACTGGCAAGGACTGGACTTAAGGCTTTAAAATTTCTCTAAGTGTTTTTTCCTATATGCCCACCACAAATGGCAGTAGCATGATTGTGCAGGCTGCTATATTTTCGATTTTTCTCTACAAAAGTTTTTCTTGTGTTTTTTTTCATATTTGAGCTTGACTGACTGAGTGACTGACTGAACGAACCACAACAAATAGAAGCAAAGCAAAAAATGTGCAAAAAATAAAACAAAAACGACATGCAGACAATTTATGCGAAGGCACACAAATCCAGTGAACGAGTCTGGAACATTGACTACTAAACTAAACAAACTAAGCTCCATAAACACACATCCATTCAGATATACATAGATACGTACATAGACACATAAAAACTTACAATACTAGTACAACACGTTCGAGGCAGCCAGTACCAACAGTTACTGTTTTTTGCCACTGCCATTGCACTGACTGACTTTGGTTGGTCGGTTGATTGCTTGGCTCTAACAGCCACTAGACTCTGCAAAGTGTAACCATGTTTAGTTGTTGCTATTAAAAGTGGGTATAGTTTGCAGCAGCAGAAACAACAACTGCAACAAAAAATCTGGTTTTTTGTTCAATGTTGTGTTGACAAACAAAGAATCATAATAATAGAAGACATTAACAAAGGGATAGAAAGAGGGCGGAGAAAGAGGGACAGTATTTTGATGGGATCCATGGTGTCATACTATGTCTAATACTAAACCATAGTTGTTGGTTTAGTTGTTTTTGTTAATTCTTCTTTTTTCCCTTTCTCTGTTTTTCAGACTTCTATATCTTATATTGTATAGTGTTGCTGTATTAGAGGGAATAAATGTTAGGAAAGGCGAAAAGAAAAAAACTTTAACAAAAAGGATGTTTTGCAGATACATATTATTTTCTAGAACATATGTATATCAAAGCGAAAAGTTTTTTTGGTTAACAATTGAGATAAATAAAGATGATGTTTAGTTTTTGGGTTTTTTTTTTTGTTTTGCTGTCAAAGAATGCTTTGATGACAACCTGTTTTCTGGATGAATTTTTGAATTGGGAAATTTAGTAAGAACTTTGTGATTAACTCAAAGAAGAAAATGTAATAAGAAAATTAGATTTTTTTAATAACACTGCATTTTAATTTGTTAAAGTTGAAGAAGAAGATAAAAGAATTTTATATAAAATAAAGAAAAATTTCTTTGGAAAAATGCACAAAGATTAATTTAATGAAATTGTCGAAATAAAAATATGCTCCAAACCATGAAAAAGCGACAAATCTAGATAAAGAAACGATCTAACTTCTTGTAGATCACTTTTAGTTTAGATCTACTACAGTTTAAGTTGGTATCTAGTGCATTCATAGTTCTAGTTCAGATCTAGTTCTACTTCTTTTCTTGTTCATTTCAAGTCTAGTTCAGTTCTAGTTTAATTTGAGTTCAGTTCTAGTTCAGTTCTAGTTTAATTCTAGTTCAGTTCTAATCCAGTTCTAGATCAGTTCTGTTCTAGTTTTGTTCTAGTTCAATTTTAGTTCTGCTTTAGTTCTGTTTCAGTTTTGTTTTAGTTCTGTTTTAGTTATGTCTTAGTTCTGTTAGTTAGTTAGTTTTAGTTCTGCTTTAGTTATGTTTTAGTTCTGCTTTAGTTCTGTTCTAGTTCTGTTCTAGTTCAGTTCTAGTTCATTTCTAGTTCAGTTCTAGTTCAGTTCTAGTTCAGTTCTAGTTCAGTTCTAGTTCAGTTCTAGTTCAGTTCTAGTT
>NC_060954.1:9493050-9500959 GCF_022045245.1 Lucilia cuprina
ACTAGAACTGAACTAGAACTGAACTAGAACTGAACTAGAACTGAACTAGAACTGAACTAGAACTGAACTAGAACTGAACTGGAACAGAACTAGAACTGAACTAGAACTAGAACTAGAACTGAACTAGAAGTGAACTAGAACTGAACTAGAACTGAACTAGAACTGAACTAGAACTGAACTAGAACTGAACGAGAAGTGAACTAGAACTGAACTAGAACTGAACTAGAACTGAACTAGAACTAAACTAGAACTGAATTAGAACTGAACTAGAACTGAACTAGAACAGAACTAGAACTGAACTAGAACTGATCTAGAACTGAACTGAAGAATAGTCTATAGTCTGAACTATAGAACAGTCTATAGTCTGGACTATAAAATAATGTGGTCAAAGAAACATATACACTGTTAAAGTTCCACGAAAAATGTTGCATTACGGAAAACCCCTCAAAATTCTATACAATTATAAAAACTTCAAATATGGAATGTGCATTGAAGTTTATACATATGTATGTATGTCTGTTTGTGTAGTTTTCAAACGTAAATTGAGCAAAATGTGTTGCCATTAAAAAACAATGGAAAAACAAAGAACTTTTTGCAGCAAAAACAATAAGACCCCAACTTGAAATATATTGAAAATAACAACGAGTACAAAAACAATCATAATGTGGAATACTGACCGGCTAAATGGAGAAAAAAAACAACAACAAAAACGACATGAAAATAAATTGCAAAAAAACAAACTCACAGAATAATAAAAAAGGCAACAGCAACAAAAACAACCATAATATCAGATATACGTATAAGGAGGGACATACTAAATGTGGATCTAGTGTCTGTATACCGACAAAACAGCAATACCAACAACAGAAAAAAAGCAGGCGACTGCGGGCTATTAATAAAAATACAACTACAATAGCAACAACAGCTTCAATATCACCAATAGCAATAGCAACAACAACAATGACGACGACAACGACAAAAACAAGAAAAAAGTAATAAAAGCACAAAGTGAAAATAATGTACAATGATGATGATGACGATGAAAAAATTGCACACACAAATAAGTATCTGTGTAAGTGAGCTTGTATCTATAGATACAAACTTATAAACATTTGAAAGTAGTATCTGAAACATATGTATGTACACAATAACATATTGTTTTTGCTTTTGATATACAAACATATATCCCTAGATCCAATATATTAGACATTAAAATGTCTATATGTACGTCCCCATGAATTTTTATATAGCGTTTATGTATGTGTGTATACGTTTATGTAGGTATGCATCTGTCTGTCTATCTAAGTATCTCTTACATATAATGGATATACATATAAATACACTTGCAAAGTCGGTGTTATAGACAATTTTTCCCAATATAACTATATGGACCATAAAAAAGAGAAGATTGTAATTGTCGCCAAAAGTAGACCAGACTATAGACTAGACTATAGAATAGACTATAGACAAGACTATAGACTAGACCATAGACTAGACTATATACTAGACTATAGACTAGACTATAGACTAGACTATAGACTAGACTAAAGACTAGACTATAGACTAGACTATAGACTAGACTATAGACTAGACTATAGACTAGACTATAGACTAGACTATAGACTAGACTATAGACTAAACTATAGACTAGACTATAGACTAGACTATAGAATAGACTACAGACTAGACTTTAGACTATAGAGTAGACTATAGACTAGACTATAGACTAGACTATAGACTAGACTATAGACTAGACTATAGACTAGACTATAGACTAGACTATAGACTAGACTATAGACTAGACTATAGACTAGACTATAGACTAGACTATAGACTAGACTATAGACTAGACTATAGACTAGACTATAGACTAGACTATAGACTAGACTATAGACTAGACTATAGACTAGACTATAGACTAGACTATAGACTAGACTATAGACTAGACTATAGACTAGACTATAGACTAGACTATAGACTAGACTATAGTCTAGTCTATAGTGTGTTAATTTCGAGTTCAATTTTAGTGCAGTTCCAGTTCAGTTCTAGTTATGTTCTAATTCAGTTCTAGTTCAGTTCTAGTTCAGTTCTAGTTCAGTTCTAGTTCAGTTCTAGTTCAGTTCTTGTTCAGTTCTAGTTCAGTTCTAGTTCAGTTCTAGTTCAGTTCTATTTCAGTTCTATTTCAGTTCTAGTTCAGTTCTAGTTCAGTTCCAGTTCAGTTCAGTTCTAGTTCAGTTCTAGATCAGTTCTAGTTCAGTTCTAGTTCAGTTCTAGTTCAGTTCTAGATCAGTTCTAGTTAAGTTCTAGTTCAGTTCTAGTTCAGTTCTAGTTCAGTTCTAGTTCAGTTCTAGTTCAGTTCTAGTTCAGTTCTAGTTCAGTTCTAGTTCAGTTCTAGTTCAGTTCTAGTTCAGTTCTAGTTCAGTTCTAGTTTAGTTCTAGTTCAGTTCAGTTCAGCTCTAGTTCAGTTCTAGTTCAGTTCTAGTTCAGTTCTAGTTCAGTTCTAGTTCAGTTCTAGTTCAGTTCTAGTTCAGTTCTAGTTCAGTTCTAGTTCAGTTCTAGTTCAGTTCTAGTTCAGTTCTAGTTCAGTTCTAGTTCAGTTCTAGTTCAGTTCTAGTTCAGTTCTAGTTCAGTTCTAGTTCAGTTCTAGTTCAGTTCTAGTTCAGTTCTAGTTCAGTTCTAGTTCAGTTCTAGTTCAGTTCTAGTTCAGTTCTAGTTCAGTTCTAGTTCAGTTCTAGTTCAGTTCTAGTTCAGTTCTAGTTCAGTTCTAGTTCAGTTCTAGTTCAGTTCTAGTTCAGTTCTAGTTCAGTTCTAGTTCAGTTCTAGTTCAGTTCTAGTTCAGTTCTAGTTCAGTTCTAGTTCAGTTCTAGTTCAGTTCTAGTTCAGTCCTAGTTCAGTTCTAGTTCAGTTCTAGTTCAAGTTCAGTTGTAGTTAAGTTTAGTTTTAAGTTTAGTTCTAGTTCAGGTCAGCATAGACTTTACTCAAAACTGGCAAGGACTGGACTTAAGGCTTTAAAATTTCTCTAAGTGTTTTTTCCTATATGCCCACCACAAATGGCAGTAGCATGATTGTGCAGGCTGCTATATTTTCGATTTTTCTCTACAAAAGTTTTTCTTGTGTTTTTTTTCATATTTGAGCTTGACTGACTGAGTGACTGACTGAACGAACCACAACAAATAGAAGCAAAGCAAAAAATGTGCAAAAAATAAAACAAAAACGACATGCAGACAATTTATGCGAAGGCACACAAATCCAGTGAACGAGTCTGGAACATTGACTACTAAACTAAACAAACTAAGCTCCATAAACACACATCCATTCAGATATACATAGATACGTACATAGACACATAAAAACTTACAATACTAGTACAACACGTTCGAGGCAGCCAGTACCAACAGTTACTGTTTTTTGCCACTGCCATTGCACTGACTGACTTTGGTTGGTCGGTTGATTGCTTGGCTCTAACAGCCACTAGACTCTGCAAAGTGTAACCATGTTTAGTTGTTGCTATTAAAAGTGGGTATAGTTTGCAGCAGCAGAAACAACAACTGCAACAAAAAATCTGGGTTTTTTGTTCAATGTTGTGTTGACAAACAAAGAATCATAATAATAGAAGACATTAACAAAGGGATAGAAAGAGGGCGGAGAAAGAGGGACAGTATTTTGATGGGATCCATGGTGTCATACTATGTCTAATACTAAACCATAGTTGTTGGTTTAGTTGTTTTTGTTAATTCTTCTTTTTTCCCTTTCTCTGTTTTTCAGACTTCTATATCTTATATTGTATAGTGTTGCTGTATTAGAGGGAATAAATGTTAGGAAAGGCGAAAAGAAAAAAACTTTAACAAAAAGGATGTTTTGCAGATACATATTATTTTCTAGAACATATGTATATCAAAGCGAAAAGTTTTTTTGGTTAACAATTGAGATAAATAAGATGATGTTTAGTTTTTGGGTTTTTTTTTTTTGTTTTGCTGTCAAAGAATGCTTTGATGACAACCTGTTTTCTGGATGAATTTTTGAATTGGGAAATTTAGTAAGAACTTTGTGATTAACTCAAAGAAGAAAATGTAATAAGAAAATTAGATTTTTTTAATAACACTGCATTTTAATTTGTTAAAGTTGAAGAAGAAGATAAAAGAATTTTATATAAAATAAAGAAAAATTTCTTTGGAAAAATGCACAAAGATTAATTTAATGAAATTGTCGAAATAAAAATATGCTCCAAACCATGAAAAAGCGACAAATCTAGATAAAGAAACGATCTAACTTCTTGTAGATCACTTTTAGTTTAGATCTACTACAGTTTAAGTTGGTATCTAGTGCATTCATAGTTCTAGTTCAGATCTAGTTCTACTTCTTTTCTTGTTCATTTCAAGTCTAGTTCAGTTCTAGTTTAATTTGAGTTCAGTTCTAGTTCAGTTCTAGTTTAATTCTAGTTCAGTTCTAATCCAGTTCTAGATCAGTTCTGTTCTAGTTTTGTTCTAGTTCAATTTTAGTTCTGCTTTAGTTCTGTTTCAGTTTTGTTTTAGTTCTGTTTTAGTTATGTCTTAGTTCTGTTAGTTAGTTAGTTTTAGTTCTGCTTTAGTTATGTTTTAGTTCTGCTTTAGTTCTGTTCTAGTTCTGTTCTAGTTCAGTTCTAGTTCATTTCTAGTTCAGTTCTAGTTCAGTTCTAGTTCAGTTCTAGTTCAGTTCTAGTTCAGTTCTAGTTCAGTTCTAGTTCAGTTCTAGTTCAGTTCTAGTTCAGTTCTAGTTCAGTTCTAGTTCAGTTCTAGTTCAGTTCTAGTTCAGTTCTAGTTCAGTTCTAGTTCAGTTCTAGTTCAGTTCTAGTTCAGTTCTAGTTCAGTTCTAGTTCAGTTCTAGTTCAGTTCTAGTTCTGTTCTAGTTCAGTTCTAGTTCAGTTCTAGTTCAGTTCTAGTTCAGTTCTAGTTCAGTTCTAGTTCAGTTCTAGTTCAGTTCTAGTTCAGTTCTAGTTCAGTTCTAGTTCAGTTCTAGTTCAGTTCTAGTTCAGTTCTAGTTCAGTTCTAGTTCAGTTCTAGTTCTAGTTCAGTTCTAGTTCAGTTCTAGTTCAGTTCTAGTTCAGTTCTAGTTCAGTTCTAGTTCAGTTCTAGTTCAGTTCTAGTTCAGTTCTAGTTCAGTTCTAGTTCAGTTCTAGTTCAGTTCTAGTTCAGTTCTAGTTCAGTTCTAGTTCAGTTCTAGTTCAGTTCTAGTTCAGTTCTAGTTCAGTTCTAGATCAGTTCTAGTTCAGTTCTAGTTCAGTTCTAGTTCAGTTCTAGTTCAGTTCTAGTTCAGTTATAGTTCAGTTCTGGTTCAGTTCTAATTCAGTTATAGTTCAGTTCTGTTCTAGTTCTGTTTTAGTTCTGTTCTTGTTCTAGTTTTGTTATAGTTTTGTTCTAGTTCTGTTTTAGTTCAGTTCTGGTTCAGTTCTGGTTCTGTTCTAGTTCTGTTTTAGTTCTGTTTTAGTTCTGTTTTAGTTCTATTTTAGTTCTGTTTTAGTTCTGTTTCAGTTCTGTTTTAGTTCTGTTTTAGTTCCGTTTTAGTTCTGTTTTAGTTCTGTTCTAGTTCTGTTTTAGTTCTGTTCTAATTCTGTTCTAGTTCTGTTATATTTCTGTTCTAGTTCTAGTTCTATTCTAGTTCTGTTCTAGTTCTCTTCTAGTTCTGCTCTAGTTCTGTTCTAGTTCTGTTCTAGTTCTGTTCTAGTTCTGTTCTAGTTCTGTTCTAATTCTGTTCTAGTTCTGTTCTAGTTCTCTTCTAGTTCTGTTCTAGTTCTGTTCTAGTTCTGTTCTAGTTCTACTCTAGATCTGCTCTAGTTTTGTAATAGTTCTGTTCTAGTTCTATTCTAGTTCTGTTCTAGTTTTGATTGCTAAGTTTCTTTGAAAATATTTAAAAATTATTTAAAATCATCGAAATCTGATATTTCCTTAATTATTTAGAATATGACGTCATCCACAATTATTTCAAACCCCAACCCACTATTTAAATAATTACAAAAAAAAAATAATAACAACACTTGAAAAGTTTGTTTATAATGATGGCATTTAAATTGAATTAATTACAACAATTAAAATTATATTTTTAAAACACATGCCTGCATGGGACATAGACCAATTGTCTGTGTGTTAATAAAACTCTTTGATTTTCAGTGTCTCGCCGGTGAAAATTTTATTTTAAATTTCAAATATAATTATATTTTTATTTTGAAATTTAATAAACAAATTATTAAGCAAAACACAGAGTGAGTGTGAAAAATAAATGAAATAAAATAATGAAAGCAAGAAAATTGTGTTTATTTTAACAATTGAATTTTGATTTCATTCAACTAAAATAAATAAAATTAAAACAGTTCAATGGACTGACTTCTGGTGCATACGAGAGAAAAGAGCAAAATGTTAACAAATGGCGGGCAGGCAGGCAGGCAAAGCAAATCATACGATACGATACGAAAAATGGGGACTGAAGACAACAGCAACTAAAATTTTAACATGTGAGCTTTTAAATAGCCTAAGAGCAGGAGAAGCAGGGAGGAGCTGCTTAATGTGTTAAGGGTTGGTATGAGTGGAACCAGAGATATAGTTATAATAAAACTATGTATTTATATTCAATTTGATTCATTATTAAATAAATATGAAATATGCAATATGCATTATTGTTAAGTAAATAAATTTCAAAAAAAGAGAATCTATATAATATAGTCAGTTCCATTGCTAATAAATGTCAGCGACCAGACATACTCTGAGATCAAACAAACACACTGAGGTGTTTGTTTATGGGGGCCATTTAGGGGCATTTTTAAACACATGTTAGAATATTTTACAACAAAAAAAAGAACAAAAACAATTCGTCATTTCTATTTTATTAAAATAAAACATTTGTTATATTTGTCTAAGTTAGCGAGTGTGAGTATTTAAATTTATCATATTAATTGTTAAGTATAAATTTAAATACAAATAATATTCAAATACTCGACAATGGGACACTCATTCTTTAAACATTTTGATGTGAGCTTCTTTTGTTGAACTTATAGTTTAGGTTCATTATTTTAAGTAAACTCGGGGGAATTGCTTTGCTACCGGCTTACATGCACGACTTTGGAGAGGTAATGGAAATATAACAAATTATTATTTCATATTTTTATGAAATCATTGTAGTTGTTGGACATGCAAGCTTTAAACAATTGGAAAATTACTAAAAATTTTGGAAATATCTGTACTTTAACTTTTTAGCAATAGAATGTCTTAGAGCTAGAATGGAAGGGTTAAAAAAAGAACTAAACTAGAACTCATCTAGAACTAAAATTGAACTAAACTAGTAGAAAGCTAGAAAAGAACTTATACAGAACTAAAACATAACTAGAACAGAACTAAAATGGAAATAAAACAGAAATAGAGCAGAAATAGAAATAGAGCAGAATAGAGAACTACAACAGAACTAGAACAGAACAAGAACTAGAACAAAACTAAAACAGAACTTGAACAGAACTAGAACAGAACTAGAACAGAACTAGAACAGAACTAGAACAGAACTAGAACAGAACTAGAACAGAACTAGAACAGAACTAGAGCAGAACTAGAACAGAACTAGAACAGAACTAGAACAGAACTAGAACAGAACTAGAACAGAACTAGAACAGAACTAAAACAGAACTAGAACAGAACTAGAACAGAACTAGAACAGAACTAGAACAGAACTAGAACAGAACTAGAACAGAACTAGAACAGAACTAAAACAGAACTAGAAGAGAACTAGAACAGAACTAGAACAGAACTAAAACAGAACTAAAACAGAACTGAAAGAGAACTAAAACAGAACTAGAAAAGAACTAGAAAAGAACTAGAACAGAACTAGAACAGAACTAGAACAGAACTAGAACAGAACTAGAACAGAACTAGAACAGAACTAAAACAGAACT
>NC_060954.1:9501059-9505588 GCF_022045245.1 Lucilia cuprina
TCTAGTTCTGTTCTAGTTCTGTTCTAGTTCTGTTCTAGTTCTGTTCTAGTTCTGTTCTAGTTCTGTTCTAGTTCTTTTTTAGTTCTTCTCTAGTTTTTTTCTAGTTCTTTTCTAGTTCTGTTGTAGTTCTTTCTAGTTCTGTTCTAGTTCTGTTCTAGTTCTGTTCTAGTTCTGTTCTAGTTCTGTTCTAGTTCTGTTCTAGTTCTGTTCTAGTTCTGTTCTAGTTCTGTTCTAGTTCTGTTCTAGTTCTGTTCTAGTTCTGTTCTAGTTCTGTTCTAGTTTTGTTCTAGTTCTGTTTTAGTTCTGTTCTAGATCTGTTCTACTTTAATTCTAGTTCAGATCTGGTTCTGTTCTAGATTTGATTTAGTTCTCTTTTAGTTCGGGAATGTTTTTATTTTATTAGTATTGTATTTTATTATTCTAAAATCAATATTTGTGGAATGTGTTCCAGAAATTTCTTAACATTTTTATAACTTATAAAAAAAATTAAATATACTATATATTTTATTATCTTTTTCCAAAAAATTCCATTGTTTATTTCGTTAATTTATTTATTTTTTGGCAAAATAATAAAAATGTTCATTATTACAATTTTTAAAGCATTTTTATATGGATAATTTAACAAAAAAATATGCATTTGTATATAGGTTTGAAATGCATTAAAAATTTAAACCAATTAGAAGAAAAAATAAATAAAAAACTTGTATAAACCTGCCTACTCAGGCACTTGCTTACGTACAAACATATGTATGTATGAATAAAAAATTCTAATTGATTCGATACACAGAGAGAAATTAGTGAATCAAACAGAAAAGTAATTGTATTACGGTAAATTGTTTTATGTACATTTCTAATACAATGTAAATAAAGATCTACAATACTAGAGAAATTAAACTAATTTTATTTGATTGCAACTCTCAATTGAAGGTTTATTTTTCTTAATTTTTATTTTTTGTGGTTTATTTTTATTGCTTTTGTTGCTGCAACAATAAACAGTTGTTCTGATTACTCTAAATAACCGAAATTGAACCACAAAAAACAAATACATATAGACGTAGATGTATTTGTTGTATTTATCAAATCAGGTCAGAGACCCATTAACACAATAAAACAAAATTAAAAACGTAGACATCATCATTATTATTATTATGATAATAATGATTACGATGATTATTAAACACAAATTAGTTGATTAACATTAATGACAACTAAACAACAAAAAAGCAGAGAAAAAAAGAGAGAAAAAGCAATGTCATATACACCTAATATACATACACATATATGCATATGTATATACGAATTTGTTTAGAATTTTTATTTTGTTTTTATATGCGACCCATTTTACCTAAAGTCTTAATCGTGTCAATATCAACAACACTTATATATAATATTATTTTTTTTGGAACACCACCCACTATCTCCCCAAATTGATAAACAAATGTATGTATTAAATAAACACATATACATTTGTCTGTCTGTTTATGATTTTCCCTTCACATGTTTTTTTTTTTGTAAGAGTAATCAAATGTAAGTAAATGTAAATGAGTGGGATTATTTACATGAATATCATAAATTCTGTGAATTTATCATGTTTTTTCTTGATTTCATTTTATATTTAATTTGTTTTGCTTAATATGGCATCATCATTTTCAATATTGGCAGGTTTTATTGATGGAAAATTTTTTGGCCCTTAAATTAAAGAGAAGCATTTTTGAGTACACCGAAAGAAAAAACTAAATAAAAAGAGACCTGAAATAGAACTCATCCAAAACTGAACTAGAACAGATCTAAAACAAAACTAGAGCAGAACTAGAACAAAACTTGAACTGAACTAGAACAGAACTAAAATAGAACTAGAACAGAACTAGAACAGAACTAGAACAGAACTAGAACAGAACTAGAACAGAACTAGAACAGAACTAGAACAGAACTAGAACAGAAGTAGAACAGAACTAGAACTGAACTAGAACTGAACTAGAACTGAACTAGAACTGAACTAGAACTGAACTAGAACTGAACTAGAACTGAACTAGAACTGAACTAGAATTGAACTAGAACTAAACTAGAACTGAACTAAAACAGAACTAGAACTGAACTAGAATTTTTTATTTTCCTTAGCAGTAGACCGGTTTCTCTCGGATCCTCTTGGCTATCACTGCTTTAAACACTGAATATCTATAATAGATTGGTCTTGGTTTATATTATTCAAAGTTTATGGAGACATCATGACATTTATAATATATTTTAATTAATTGTTGTTTATTTTTAATCTGGTGAAAAAATGGATTTAAAAACAAAACCATTGGCAAAATATATATTTTAAGAATATGGTAAAGACATAAAGACGATAATAAGTCATTAAGCGAATTTTTTAGATATCTATAGTCAGGAATCTAGTAATACAATTTTAAATGTTTAAAATCCTTTCTTAATGCACTTAAGCAAAATTCGTATCTCTAACATTATGCAACCCTCGTATGTAAAGGCATGCCATTATTAATTTAATAGAAAGTGAATACAAAAATTCTTTTCAATTTCTTTTTCATTTCTCTAAAATTCTTATAAAATTTTTCTATACTAAATATGTATGTGTGTATGTTTGTATGGGTGTAGTTATTAACGTTTATACAAGTGGAATTCATAGATAAACTCACTAGATACAACAACAATAACTAATGAATACCAGTCTAGGTGAAAACTATCTCTATCTTTGTATATGTATGTATATAATATAAATAAACAAATTGCTGACGCTAAAATGTCGTTGACGTTTATCGAAAATGAAATTGAAAGTAGCAACGAAAAAAAAGTGACGACGACAACGGCAACAACAACGAAAACACAAATATAAACGAATTGGGGTCAGGGTTCCCCCACATAGAACTAAATATACAAAAAAAATTATATATATTCGAAAAAGTAGTACAACACATAGTTCGGTATTGGAACTGGTGCTATAGCTGCCACTAACAACAACTTTGTTGTTGCTGCTGCCTGTCGATGATGTTGTTGCTAGTATTGTTGTTACTTAAGTAGTGTGTTTCCCTGACGTATCTGTGTCAGTGCCTTGTTTTTTTTTTAATTTTTTTATTTTGGTTTGTGCACTGGAAATTGTAGATTCTATACAAACGCACACACTCACTCACTCACTCACACACTTGTTTTCAGACATTCATTTATATACTTACTTATTATACAGACTTTTAGATACCTACTTTTTAGTTATATTTAATAACAACAACACCAACAAAATAAACATTAAATACTATATTTTATTTCATATAATTGCGTAAACAAAAAGCTTTGAGTTTTATTTTCATTTATTAAGAGTAACGTCGTAATTTTTTCGAGACGAAAAGCAATTTCTTAACTACACAGACCGTCAATCAACTCACCACCCCCCACCTCTTTAAAAATCTTCTAGACTGATGAGAAAGAAACACAAAAAGAATAATAAATTTTTCAACACCAACAAAATATTTAAATTGAATGAAAAAAAAAAAAAAATAATAATAACAAATGATTTAATTTTTTGTATCGGGCTTTTAAAAAGAACATATCTTTATCAGAATTAGTGGAAAATTTCAGATATTTTAGAGGTTTTCTGTTATAAATTAATCAGTTCTAGCTAAGTTCTAGTTTAGTTCTAGTTCAGTTTAAGTTCAGTTTAAGTTCAGTTTAAGTTCAGTTTAAGTTCAGTTCTAGTTCAGTTCTTCTTCAGTTCTAGTTCAGTTCTAGTTCAGTTCTAGTTCAGTTCTAGTTCAGTTCTAGTTCAGTTCTAGTTCATTTCTAGTTCTAGTTCAGTTCTAGTTCTAGTTCAGTTCTAGTTCTAGTTCAGTTCTAGTTCTAGTTCAGTTCTAGTTCTAGTTCAGTTCTAGTTCAGTTCTAGTTCAGTTCTAGTTCAGTTCTAGTTCAGTTCTAGTTCAGTTCTAGTTCAGTTCTAGTTCAGTTCTAGTTCAGTTCTAGTTCAGTTCTAGTTCAGTTCTAGTTCAGTTCTAGTTCAGTTCTAGTTCAGTTCTAGTCCAGTTCTAGTTCAGTTCTAGGTCAGTACTAGTTCAGTTCTACTTTAGGTTCAGTTCTAGTTCTGTTTTAGTTCTATTCTAGTTCTGTTCTAGTTCTGTTCTGTTCTAGTTCTGTTCTAGTTCTGTTCTAGTTCTGTTCTAGTTCTGTTCTAGTTCTGTTCTAGTTCTGTTCTAGTTCTGTTCTAGTTCTGTTCTAGTTCTGTTCTAGTTCTGTTCTAGTTCTGTTCTAGTTCTGTTCTAGTTCTGTTCTAGTTCTGTTCTAGTTCTGTTCTAGTTCTGTTCTAGTTCTGTTCTAGTTCTGTTCTAGTTCTGTTCTAGTTCTGTTCTAGTTCTAGTTCTGTTCTAGTTCTATTCTAGTTCTATTCTAGTTCTATTCTAGTTCTGTTCTAGTTCTGTTCAAGTTCTGTTCTAGTTCTGTTCTAGTTCTGTTCTTGTTCTGTTCTAGTTCTGTTCTAGTTCTGTTCTAGTTCTGTTCTAGTTCTGTTCTAGTTCTGTTCTAGTTCTGTT
>NC_060954.1:9505688-9507837 GCF_022045245.1 Lucilia cuprina
TGAACTAGAACTGAACTAGAACTGAACTAGAACTGAACTAGAACTGAACTAGAACTGAACTAGAACTGAACTAGAACTGAACTAGAACTGAACTAGATCAGAACTAGACTAAACTCTAGAATAGACTATATACAAGACTATAACCTAGTACAAGACTATTCTAGTCTATAGTCTAGTCTATAGTCTAGTCTATAGTCTAGTCTATAGTCTAGTCTATAGTCTAGTCTACAGTCTAGTCTATAGTCTAGTCTACAGTCTAGTCTATAGTCTATAGTCTAGTCTATAGTCTAGTCTATAGTCAAGTCTATATTCAAGTCTATAGTCATGACTATAGTCATGTCTGTATAGTATTTATAGTCTAGTCTGTAGTCTAATCTATTCTACATTCTATTCTATAGTATAGTCCCGAATCTATTCTATAGTTAAGTCTATAGTCGAGCATATAGTGGTGTCTAAAGTCGATTTTTATACCTATTACATAGTTTAGTCTCCTGATTTTCATGCTATAGTCTACTTACTTAACATATAGTCTATAGTATTTAAATTTGGCTGTGTGTCTTTTTTTTAATTATATTTTTTTATTAAATATTCTAAACATTTTTTTACCATAAAGGAAGTTATTAAAAT
The DNA here is from genome assembly GCF_022045245.1 of Lucilia cuprina. Lineage (NCBI taxonomy): Eukaryota > Metazoa > Arthropoda > Insecta > Diptera > Calliphoridae > Lucilia > Lucilia cuprina. Next base: position 9,506,316 of record NC_060954.1, read on the forward strand.
GTCAAGAGAAGTTTTATGGTTATTTGTGAAAAATTGCCCTTTTTCATTATTGTCTTGCGCTTGAGTTTTCAAGGACAACAAATTTGCTGCAATTTTGTGGTTAATGTTCTAGAAATGCTTATGCTTTGCTTAACGCTCGCTCTTGTTAGTTTTATGCGTTGAAACCAGTTTTATGTGTTGAGAACAAAGGACATAACAGCAGCAGCAACAACAACAACAAATTTAGCATAATGGCATTTGGCCTATATACGATTCCAGGTAAGTTTGAAATTTGCAAAAAGAAACTGCAATTTGTTGAGAAAAGAACAAAACAAAAAGCTCTCTGGCAAAAACACAAACATATTGTTGTTTAAGGCTTTTTGTCGGTAAACACCGTAAGTAAGAAAAAGGATAAGAACTGAAAAAAAGAGACTTTAAACACCAGACATTTTTTAACCCTTAAACAATTATCAAAAGAAAAGGTTCAATTATTTGTTGAAAGGAAAGTATGTGAGAGTTTCAAAAAACCAGCTGCTGTTAGTGTATGTGAACATTAGCTTTTTTCTGCAATAAAGTTTAACTTTAAAACTTTTTTTCTAATAAAATGTTAAACAAACCCTTTTCTAAACCCAAAAACATTAAAAAAAAACAATGACTGTCTGTATGTCTGTTTATTTGCCTGTCTCACTGTCTGAGCCAAATGTCGTTAAGCTCTTAACTTATGCATGTGTGCGTGAGTGAATTTATACCCCAAATTTTTATTTCATATTCCTTTTTTTGTTATTGTTGTTTCTCTCTTCTTTTTTTGTGTCGAATTCAAGATCAAGGTCAACACCGGCACATGTTGTGAGTTTTTTTTTTTTGTTTTTTGGTTGTTATTTGAAGCAGCGAAAACAAAAACTGCACAAACAAGTTGTAGTCTTCTTTTTTTTGTTATTTTTGTTATGTTTTTATTATTATTTTTTATTGTTGTTTTCTTTTTGATATTCTATACCCTACAGCAGACATCACACAAGTCATATTATGCAGAGAGTTAAAACTAAATCGCATGTAATTTACCAGAGGGGCAATGAAAGATAAAAACAAACCAACAAAATTAGCGAACATTATTAAAAAGAAACCAACAACAATAAATAAAGGATTTTATTTGTTAGAACAAAAAAATAAATAAAACCCTAGAGAATCAATTGAAATTTAACTTTTGTTGTCTAAAAGCTCAAAGACCCTACTTTTCTGTTAAACAAAAATGGTTAAAATTTGAACAAATATGTTTTCATAATCTATAGAAAAGAGTGATAAGATACTAATCATCTATTCTCTTAGAAAAGAGTGATCAGGAAACTGATCAACTAATCCCTTAGGCAAGAGTAACTAGAAACTGATCGACTTTCCCTATAAAAGAGATAAACTAGTCTAGACTATACACTATACTATAGATAGACTAGACTATAGACTAGACTATAGACTAGACTATAGACTAGACTATAGACTAGACTATAGACTAGACCATAGACTAGACTATAGACTAGACTATAGACTAGAC
>NC_060954.1:9507937-9524900 GCF_022045245.1 Lucilia cuprina
TCTATAGTCTAGTCTATAGTCTAGTCTATAGTCTAGTCTATAGTCTAGTCTATAGTCTATTTTATAGTCTAGTCTATAGTCTAGTCTATAGTCTAGTCTATAGTCTAGACTAGTCTATAATCCAGTCTATAGTCTAGTCTATAGTCTACTCTATAGTCTAGTCTATAGTCTTATCTATAGTCTAGTCTATAGTCTAATCTATAGTATAGTCTATAGTCTAATCTATAGTCTAGTCTTTAGTCTAGTCTATAGTCTAATCTTGTCTATAGTTTAGTCCACATTCTACTCTAAAGTCTAATTTAAAACCTAGTCTTCAGTCGATTCTAATGTAAAGAATAGAGTCTAGTCATGCCTAGATAATTAAAATTTCTCCTCTTTATTTCTTTAAAGAAAAGCAACTATGTTGCTAATTGCAACAACATTACACAAATAACTTTCCAACTTCTCTTATATTTTCAGCAGTTATTTTTAAAAAAAAAAATCAATTAAGTTTCAAACCCAGACAACAATTTACTGACAAACACGTTTTTATGTATTAAAAAAAATAAAATTATATTTAACAAAATAAAACAAGAAAAAAAAGAAAAATAAGTAAGAAAATATCCTGCGCGTGCACGTATTTAAAGCACACCCAAAACCTATTAATTTATCAAATGTTAAAAACAAAACAACAACAGCAGCAACAACTAAACGAAAAGAAACAAGTCTACACAGAATCCTGCTAAGAAAGTATCAAGTGGGCGTAAAAAAAAGAAAACAACAGAAATTAGAAAATCTTTAGAAGAAATATCATGTTAAAGTATTTTTATATATGTATTTTATTTTATATATGTTTGTATGTATGTATAGAGTCCTTAAAGAAAAACAAGAACAATTAAAGCTTTTGGCATTAAATCCCTTTCTACAGATGTAGGCGTTCATTTGGAAATACTTTAAGAGGAAATTGTGGAAAACGTTTAAGTATGAGAGTTTATGATATGCCTGCTCTTAAGGTTTTTAATAAGTTCAAGTGCTTCTTTAGTTTATTGTTGTTGTTTTCTTGTTTGTTTAAAAATAAAAACAACAAACGTGATACATACACATACCTACATAAATGTCAGACAACGACGTCTGTCTGGTGACCTTCAACTTTTTATTTTCGGGGGTTTGTTACAAGTTTGTAGCGGGTGTTTGTGTGTGTATAAATGTAAATGTTAAACCTTGTCTGCCTTGTCTACATAAACTCTGACATCTATATATGTATGTACATAACTAGATATATACAAGTATATATGTATGTATGTAACTGTGTTGTTAAATGTTTAGCAGACTTTCTTTGTTCATAAAAATTTCGTCCTTGAGGGAAGCTTTTAAAGGTCTTTATCCTGTGGGTGGTTTTGTACACAAACAACTTAAGCTAAACATTTACGCAATAATACACACGCACACATACACATTCATTCACAAACTCTTGGCCTCTTCTAGACATTTTGCCAAAAAATAAAAAAAATTGCTTTGTTTTAAAAAATTGAAGTTGTTTTGGTTTAATCAAAGTTATTTATTCGAAAAAAGCTTTTTTCAAAAAAGCTTTTTTTATTTATTCTACGAACAGCGCCCTCTTTTAACAATAGTTAACATTATCTACAAAGAAAAAAGCTTAAAATCAACTACTGCTTATGTATTGAAATATCACTATGCTATCTCAACATCCTCGATAGTATAGTGGTCAGTATCCCCGCCTGTCACGCGGGAGACCGGGGTTCAATTCCCCGTCGGGGAGATCATAAATTTTTTTAATTTTTTATATAAGCAAATCAGAAATCAAAATTTAGTAAAAACTTTCACTCACCTGTTTTACCATTCGGACTAAATGGATCATAACTGCCCGCTGACATAGGTGATGCATAGCCATTTGACATATTTGCGCCATACATGTGATTTTGTGATGCTGAAGATGGACTTAATGGTGCTGTGCTGGGTACACTGCCAGGACTAGGAGTTGATATCCATTCTTCTCTTCTGCAAAGGGAAAAAGAAAACAAGAGGAATTTAATAAAAAACGATCAAAATTTATAGAAATCAGAATTTGATCAAATTTTCCTACAGAAACAAATGATCAGAATCTGCTAAACTCTTCCTATAGAAAATAGTGATCAGAATTTGATCAAAGAGTGATCAGCATCTGATCAAAGAGTTATTAGAATCTGATCAACTTTTCCTATAGAAAAGAGTGATCAGAATTTGATCAAAGTGTGATCATAATCTTATCAAAGAGTGATCAGCATCTGATCAAAGAGTTATCAGAATCTGATCAACTTTCTTGTAGAAAATAGCAATCAGAATCTGAACTGCAAAGTGTACTAATCACAGATTGTGATCATCATTTCCTACAGAAATGAATGATCAGAATCAACGATAAATTTTTTATATAGAAATAAATGATCTGAATCTGATCAACTTTTTATATAGAAATGAATGATCAGAATCTGATCAACTTTTCAAAAAGAAAAGAGTGATCAGAATATGATCAATTTTCCCTATAGAAATGAGTAATCAGAATATGATCAACTTTTCCGAAAGAAGAGAGTGAACAGAATCTGATCTAGTTTTAGAAAATAGTGATTAGAATCTGATCAACTTTTCCTATAGAAAAGAGTAATCAGTATCTGATTAAATCTTCCTATAGAAAAGAGTGATCAGAATCTGATCAAAGAGTGATCAGAATCTGATCAAAGAGTGATCAGAATCTAATCAACTTTTCCTAATGAAAAGAGTGATCAGAATCTGATCAACTTTCTCTATAGATAAGAGTGATCAAAATCTGATCAGCAGCTTTTTCTATAGAAAAAAACTGATCAAGATCTGATCAACTTTTCCTATAGAAAAGAGTCATCAAAATCTGATCAAATTTTCCTAAAGGAAAGAGTGATCAGGATCTGATCAACTTTTGCTTTAGAAAACAGTGATCAAAATCTGATCAACTTTTTATAAGGAAAAGATTGATCAGGATCTGATCAACTTTTCCTTTAAAAAAGAATCTGTTCCTATAGAAATGAGTGTTTCTATAGAAAAGAGTGATCAAGATCTGATCATATTATGATGAACTTTTTTTACTGAAAAGAGTGATCAGAATTTCATCAAATGTTTCTTATAGAAAATAGTGATCAGAATCTGATCAACTTTTCCTATAGAAATGAATGATTATAATCTGATCAACTTTTTCTATAGAAAAGAAGTGATCAGAAACTGATCAACTTTTCCTAAAATATGATCTTAGAATACATATACATTCTACTTACAATTCCATACGCGCTCTTTTTGATGGTACAAATACCATACTGCCATTTGAAGAAGTCAATGCTTCACCACCAGCACCAGCCACTGAGCCAGCAGCAGCACTGACAACACCACCACTAGCAGAAACACTACCACCATTGCCTGCTCCAGCAGCAAGAGCCACTTGTGTTATGGCATTACTTAAGGCTGAAGTAGAAACATTTTTCAAAACATTAGCTTTAGCCGAAGACATTGTTGAGGAGACGGAGGTGGATGAAGAGGCAGCAGCATTAGCTGAAGAGGCAGGTATGACAACATTAGCCAAAGCTGAACAGGCAGCTAAACTTATAAGATCTTCCTTATTGCTGCTGAGATTGTTGACATTATTATGGTTGTTGTGATTGCTATTGTTGGCGGAGTTAAGATCGTGTGGTAAGGGTTCTGATTTAATGGCAGTCTTTAAAAGCTTTAAATTCTCTTCAACGGAAGAATTAGAGGATAAAACATCCACTTGATTGGCAGCAGCTGCAGCAGCAGAGGCAGCCACCAATGCAGCAGCTGCTGCAGCATTTGTAATGACCAGATTATTGGCTGCAGTAGAGTGTATGAGACGCGAGTGATTGGGCGGTGTTGGTGGCGCTTGATGTGTATGTGAATGATGCTGATGTATGGTATGAAGTAGTGCTGAGTTGGAGGTGCTGCTGGCATTAGAAGCCTGTCTTAAGGCTAGTGGTGTATTAGATTCTTGTTCAGTAAAATTATTTAGAAAAACAGGCTCATTGTTTGAGTGATGAGTAATGCTGTGTGAGTTGGAGATGGTGGTGTTGCTGTTGCTGTTGCTGTTAGAGCTGTTGGTATTCGCTGAGGCAGCATCCAACTGTTGTTGCAATAATATATGACTGGGTATTATTTGTTGTTGCTGTGATTGTGTGGGAGTCGGAGGTGTTGTTTGTGGTGTTGTCGTCGGCTGTTGCTGCTGCTGTGGGTGTTGTTGCGATTGCTGTTGTTGTTCAGCTGCCATGGGCAACTTTTGTCCTTGCGCATGATTTAGCCGGTACATCATCGGTGATAAATTCATTATCCTATTTAAAGGCAAGGTGTCCTTTTGTTGTTGTTCTTCTTCTTTTTTATGTTGCAAAAGTTGCTTTCTTTTATTTGTGTATTTGTTGGATTTTTATGTTTGTGTGTGTGTTTTTTCACAGTGTTTGTTTACATTTTTATATTGTAGAGTGTGTCGAAGTAACGTTGCCCGTTATTTCGGCACCATTTTGTTTTTCTTTTTTTTTGTTTATGTTCTCTTACTCTCGGCTGGTTAAAATCTCTTTAACCTTGCCTGCTCTAAATGACCCAATTTGCTTCAACGAACGCACAATAATGATGACGTTGTCCACCATTAAAACCAACCAGAACACAAACGTGTTGAACATTTATTGAGTTTAATAATCCAAAAGCGTTGAACTGCAATTTAAAAAGAAAAATTTAAAGAATTAAAAAAAAAACTATTAAACAATAATCAATGCTTAAGTGTCTAAAAGGAGCGGCATTAGTAAAACAAAAAGCATTTATAAGAATTCTAAACTGTCAGTCACCTTTTTAATAAGTTTAATCTTGTCAGTCCCTATTGTATAATTTGAATGTCATAGAAAAGAATCAACAACAAAATGCATAAAAATTCATAGTTTTTTTTTTTTTTGTTTTTGTCATACATTGACCTACTTTAGTGTCACTACGACGAAGAGGGTTTTTGAGAAAAGACAACCAACCACTAGGGGTTGAATGTCAATTATTTGCCAAGCTACCAGATACTTTAGTTTAACAGTTATAACACAAATATGAATCATATATTTTTTTCCAAAAAATTTTACAAAAAATTTTGAACCCTCGAACTAAATATTTCTTCTATTGGAAAAATTTCTAGGTCAATAATCTATAGATATGTTGTTCCTTAAATAAACAAAGAATTTTTTTATTAATATTCTATTAAGATTATAATCCTTGCGAATTATTTCGATTTATAGAATTAGCACATATAGCCTCCGTGGCGCAATTGGCTAGCGCGTTCGGCTGTTAACCGAAAGGTTGGTGGTTCGAGCCCACCCGGGGGCGCATAACATTTTTTATGTTTTTGAATTTATTATTATTTATTTATTACATTGTTGCTAAAAAAATTATTCTCCTAAAATTGTTTAATATTAAATAAATAATCTAATCAACTTTTTCTACAAAAAGTCTGATCAAAGAAAACAATGATCAGATCTAAATCAACATTTCTCATTGAACATAGTGATCAAAATTTAATCAACTTTTAATAAAGAAACAACTTTTCATGTGAACAGAATCATTTAGTCAGAATTTTGTGTGTCTACTAGTCAACAGTCTAGTCTTTATTCTAGTCGCTACTTCAGTCTAGTCCATAGTCTAGTATTTAGTCTAGTCTATAGTGTAGTCCATAGTCTAGTCTATAGTCTAGTCTATAGTCTAGTCTATAGTCTAGTCTATAGTCTAGTCTAGTCTATAGTCTAGTCTAGTCTATAGTCTAGTCTAGTCTATAGTCTAGTCTAGTCTATAGTCTAGTCTAGTCTAGTCTAGTGTAGTCTAGTCTAGTCTATAGTCTAGTCTAGTCTATACTCTAGTCTATAGTCTAGTCTATAATCTAGTCTATAGTCTAGTCTATAGTCTAGTCTATAGTCTAGTCTATAGTCTAGTCTATAGTCTAGTCTATAGTCTAGTCTATAGTCTAGTCTATAATCTAGTCTATAGTCTAGTCAATAGTCTAGTCTATAGTCTAGTCTATAGTCTAGTCTATAGTCTAGTCTATAGTCTAGTCTATAGTCTAGTCTATAATAAAATGATTTCTCATTTTTATTTTTTTCGCTCTTTCACTTACTTATACAAGTGCAAAATGTAGTAGTGTATGTCTGTATGACTAAAGTCCCAGAATCGGCTTCTCCCTTCCCAATTTCGGGAGAAGCTCTGAGTAAAGTAGAAAACTACAAGCACTTTTTCTCTAATATAATGGATAAATAATGAACTCTTATTAGAGTGCTGGGTAGCTTTTAAAAGATTCTTATAATACGGTTTTTAAGCTCCAAAAACTGCTCCATGGTAATAGTTAGAGAACATGGAATGCAAAGAATTTTAAAATAGGAAACATAGCCTTTGTAGAATGCATGGTTAAGGCAAGAAGTCTCAAGAAGCCAATGGTCGTTTATAGCAGCAGATTAAGGATCACCTTAGGTTTTCAGTTTAAACTGTCAATTTAAAAAATGTTAAAACTACATTTGATATTGCTGACGGGAATAAAGCTAAAACCACCGACTGCATACCAAATATAATCGATAGTTCAAATATTTATAGTAGTCTGTACAAAAGACACATTCGAAACTTTTTAAATTATTTTCTTTTTTGTTAAATTTTTTTATATTATTTAAATTTATTCGATTTTTTAAGAAGTTATTGTAATATATGAAAGTATAGGCTGACAAGTGGTCCTGTGGCGCAATGGATAACGCGTCTGACTACGGATCAGAAGATTCCAGGTTCGACTCCTGGCAGGATCGAAAAATAGTTTTTTTTTCATAAAACTGATTGTTTTAAAGTTAATAACTTTTTAAATTTAGAAAGAAATTGGAAATTAGTTCCAGAAGATTCTATAATGGTGAGAGAAAATAATAATAATTTTAGTTTTTTTGATAAGAAAACTTTAAAATGAAGAAAAAAAGTTATGCCGCCCCCGGGTGGGCTCGAACCACCAACCTTTCGGTTAACAGCCGAACGCGCTAGCCAATTGCGCCACGGAGGCCAGGTGAAAGTTGAACAAATTTTACCGTCTATAAAGTGTAATATTAAAATGAACAAATGATGTATGTTTTTCGGACCCTTATTAGAGAAATTTCTAGTTTCAAGTTAAGGGTCTTGAAACTAGAAAAGTCTACAAAACATATGACGGAAATATATAATATTTTCCTAGAAGTATTTATATAGAAAATGCAACAATTCAGAATAAGTAGATTACTGTTTCTGAAGTAGTTTTACTGTATCGAAATAATGATTTGATTGGATAATTAAAAGTACTTTTTAATGAACCGATTTAGTTTGATTGAAATAATCACGAAGAAAAAACGCTTTAACTTTTAAACATCTGGCAACCTTCGACTTGTTAAAAAAGCCAAAATAAACACTATAATATATAAAGAGATAAAGAAAGAGAAAAGTTCATAGAGTACAAGTAAAGTGTTTGCTAAGAGCCAGCACATAGCCTCCGTGGCGCAATTGGCTAGCGCGTTCGGCTGTTAACCGAAAGGTTGGTGGTTCGAGCCCACCCGGGGGCGGCATAACTTTTTTGAAATATTTTATTTTTATATGAAAATATTGCATTTTAAAACTGAAGTTTCATTTTCTTTTTCACAACTAAAGTTTTTTCACTTAAAAATCATCTAGAACTATAGTTCTTTTTCACTTTTATTACTAACATACAGCTACAGCTGTTAACTATTGAAATTAACATTATGTTGTGCCGCATAACATGGCCTCCGTGGCGCAATTGGCTAGCGCGTTCGGCTGTTAACCGAAAGGTTGGTGGTTCGAGCCCACCCGGGGGCGCAAATCCTTTTTTTTCCTTTTTTTATCTTAAATCATAATTACATTTTAAAATTAACATAATTATTCGATTAATCGATTAACCGAATAATTTTACACAATTATTCGTACAATTTTAATCGATTATTCAATAAATTGGGAATTCAGTCATTAAGCAATAAAAACTATAGAAAAAAATAACATTTTGGAAACGTAAGAGATGTTTGCTAAGAACTTTAATCGATTAATCGGTTAATTTGAAACGTTTATTCGAATAATTTTATATTATTAGGTTATTCGATTATTCGTATATACTTAGTCGATTATTCGATTAATTTTATTCATTTCTTAACAAAAACTGTTATTTCTTAATCCAAACGATTTTCATAGAGTGTATTCGATTATTCGAATAAATTTAAACGATTATTCGTAGAATTTTTTTGGACTTTTTATAAAAATTATTATTTTTTATAATGTAAGCGATTATTACAGTAAAATTTTCCAAATTTTATTTGATTTTTCGTAAAATTTTAACGATTATTCGAATAAATTTAAGCGATTATTCGAATAAGTTTAAATGATTATTTGATTATTTTCTTTTTAATTTATTGTCAAAAACTGTTACTTGTTAATCCAATCGATTATCACAGAAAATGTATTCGATTATCCGAATAATTTTATCCGATTATTCGAATATTTTTACTTGATTATTCGATTAATTTTATTTTTTTTTACAAAAACTTTTATTTTTTAATCTAAACGATTATCGCTTGAAATGTATTCGATTTTCGAAAAAAAAATTTTCCGATTATTCGAATAATTTTATTCGATTAATTTAATTTGTTTTTTTTTTTCAGCGAAAACTTTTACTTTTTTATCTAAACGATGAAATGTATTCGATTTTCGAAACACTTTTATTCGAATAATTTTATTTAATTATTCGAATAATTTTATTCGATTAATCGATTAATTTCATTCGATTTTCCAAAAAAAAAAAACATTTATTTTTTTAATGTAAACGATTATCACTTAATATGATATATTCGATTTTCCATATAACTTTATCCGATTATTCGAATAATTTTATTCGGTTATTCGATTAATTTTATTCGTTTTTTAACAAAAACTTTTATTTTTTAATCTAATCTATTATTTAATCTAAATTATCACTTAAGATTTATTCAATTTTCCAAATAGTTTTATCCGATTATTCGAATAAATTTATTCGAATAATCGATTAATTTAATTCTTTTATTAACATAAACTTTTATTTTTTAATCTAAACGATTATCACTTAAGATATATTGGATTTTCGAAATAATTCTATACGATTATTCGAATAATTTTATTCGATTAATCGATAAATTTTATTGGTTTTTTAACAAAAACTATTATTTTTTATCTAAACGATTATTACTTGAGATTTATTTGATTTTCCATATAATTTTACCCGATTAATCGAATAATTTTATTCGATTATTCGATTAATTTTATTCGCTTATTACCAAAACCAGTTATTTTTTAATATAAACTATTATCTAATAATATGTATTTGATTACTCGATAATTTCTAACCGATTATTCGAATAATTTTAAACGATTATTCGATTAACTTTATGTGTTTTTCAACAAAAACTGTTATTTTTTAATCTAAACTATTATTGCTTGAAATGTATTCGATTTTCAAAATAATTTTATGCGATTATTCGAATAATTTTATTCGGTTATTCGATTAATTTTATTCGTTTTTTAACAAAAACTGTTATTTCTCAAACTAAACGATTATCACTTAAGATTTGTTCAATTTTCCAAATAATTTTATCCGATTATTCGAATAATTTTATTCGAGTATTCGATTAATTTTATTTGTTTATTACCAAAACCAATTATTTTTTAATATAAACTGTTATCTAATAATATGCATTTGATTACTCGATGATTTCTAACCGATTACTCGACGATTTCTAACCGATTATTCGAATAATTTTATTCGATTAATCGAATAATTTTATTCGATTTTTAACAAAAACTGTTACTTCTCAATCTAAGCGTTTTTAACATAAAATGTTTATAATTATTCGAATAATTTTATTCGATTATTCGAATAATTTTATTCGGTTATTCGTTTAATTTTATTAGTTTTTTTACAAAAAAAACTGTTTTTCTCAATCTACGAGTTTACTACATAAAATGTTTATAATTATTCGAATAATTTTATTCGATTATTCGAATAATTTTATTCGGTTACTTATTTTTTTTATTAAATTTTTTCAAATTCTTTTAATTTCTCTAAAAATTAAGTTTTTTGTTTATTTCTTTTGCGGTTTTGACTTTGATTTTTTTTGAGATATTTTAGGATTTTTTTTTGTTGTAGTTTTTATAAAGTTTTCTTATCGCTTATTCTCTCTAAAAGGCTTTAAACTTTATGTTTCTGATTGGAGCTGATTTCTTAACATAATTTTAAAGAATTTTTCCTTTAAAATTGTAGATTTTTGTTATTTTTTCTTGATTTTTTTTTTAAGAAACACGTTTTCTTTTAGTTTTCCTTTAATGCTTCCTAGAAGGTTTTACTCTCCCATTTTAACTTTTTTTGGATTCCTTTTTTGTTGGTCAAAAAAAATACACTCACTTTTGTGTTACATATCATGTTTTTTTTTTATAGAATTTTTTGTTTTTAAAATTTTACTTTAAAAATTGTATACATTTAATGTTTTTTTTTTTTCTTTATAAATAATAGAATTTTTTTTGATAAAAGTTTTTGTTAAAAACCAAATATTTGTTTTGTTTAATAGCTATAGTTTGATTTTGCTATAGTGGACTGAGAGTGTAAAGCGCAGGCGTTAGTTTTTTTCAAAAATTTTAAGAGAGTTGCCAGATTGTTATATAGTATGTAAAGCATTTTGTTTTAGGGATTTCTTTGGCATTTTGAAGACATTTCTATTGACATTGTATAATTTTAATTAAAATTTTGTTTGAGTTTTGTTAATTTAATAAATTATTGTTTTAATTAAAAAAAAAATAGTAACAAAAAATCAAAATTTTAGGAATTTGTATGTTTTGATTATTGTTTATTGTTGTTATTGTTTTTTTGGATTTATGACCGCACCTCATTTGTTAGAAAGAAAATGCCTAAATGCAGTTTGAAAGACAGACAGACAGACAGACAGACAGACAGACATGCATTCATTTTTATACAATCAATGAATTCAAAAAGCACTCTCTTTACTTCTCTCTCTCTCTCTCTGTCTATCGCTCTCACTTACATTTAAACTTTACATTTCGCTCTCTCTTTCTCTTTATGAATTTTCACGGAATTTTTTTTGAATGCGCTTTTTTTACTTTGTTTTTTTTTTTTGCGAATTTTAGTCAATTCTTTAACAATTGTTATTATTTGTTTATATTTTCGTTATTGTTGTTGTTGCTTTTACAAGTGTGTAACTTGTAAATGAGTGTTTATTTGGCGCTGGCTATTAAAAGACTATTTTAATGCTCTGCTCTTGATTGTAAATATTACAAATCGTGTGAAAATAAAACGATTGCACGAATGAGACAAACTGCATAACTAACTGCATAATATTATTATTATTATTTTCTAAGAGCAGCAACAGAAGAAGAAGAAGAAGAGAAAAAATTACAAACAAAAAAACAACAACAACGAAGACAAGTTGAATGACATAAAACATCTACTGACCTTCAACTTTAAGATTGAACTTATGGTAGAAATAAATAATTTTTCACACACACTCACACTAATACACTTACTCTCTCTCTCTCTCTCTCTCTCTGTTTTAACTGCAATTTTCATTTAAATACTCTACGGAAAAGAAAAACTCTTACACACACTCTATTACATACTTAATTACATGAATGTAATGTAAGTATGTGTGAAAAAAAAGAGAAATGAAAAAAAAAATGAAAATAAAATCAAAAGCTTTTAAAAAAAAAGTTAAATTATTTGCGAATAATATTAATAATAATAATAATGTATATATTTTGTAATAAATAACACGTCAAGCGTAAAAATGTTGTAACAGAGCAGAGCAGCAAAAAAAAAAAAAAACAACAACAACAAAATGAAAACAAAACTCTGCAAAGAAAATAAATAATAAACATGAATTTTTTCCATAAAAAATCATAAAGTAAAAACAAAAAAAAAAAAAACATGTTAAAAGGTTTTTAACACAACTAGGCTAAAAACAAAACTGTTATACTAGATAAAAATAGATTTTTTTGTAAAGAAAAAAATTTTTTGTATAACAGTTGTAAACACTTTTTTTGTCTAAAGAATAAACAATGAAAAATGTTTTATTTGCGGGAAAAAAATTTGTATAACAGTTTTTTTTTGTTAAAAAAAGAAATGGTATAACAGTTTGTTATATGGAGAAAATTTGAGTATAAATGGTTTTCTATAGGAAAAATGTTAACAACAGTTAATAACAGTTTTTTAATGGAAAATAAAGAAGTAAAACAATTTTTTCTATAAAGAAAAGTAGTATAACAATATTTTTTTTAAAGAAAAAAGAAGTTTAATAATTTTTTTTTATATAGAAAATAATGTATAACAGTTTCCTCTATAGAAAATTGTTGTATAACAGATTTTTCTATAGAAAAAAGTAAGTATAACAGTTTTTTTTAATTGAAAAAATAAGTATAACAGTTTTTTCTATAGAAATAAAGTATAACAGTTTTTGAAAAGAAAAATGTAAGTATAACAGTTTTTGTAAAGAAAAATGTAAGTATAATAGTTTTTCTATAGAAAAAAGTAAGTATAACAGTTTTTTCTATAGAAAAAAAGTCTAACAGATTTTTCTATAAAAAAAAAAATAAGTATAACAGTTTTTTTCTATAAAAAAAATTAAGTATAACAGTTTTTTTCTATAGAAAAAGTAAGAATAACAGTTTTTCTATAGAAAATAGTAAGTATAACAGTTTTTTTCTATAGAAAATATTAAGTATAACAGTTTTTTTCTATAGAAAAAAATAATTATAACAGTTTCTTCTATAGAAAATAGTAAGTATAACAGTTTTTTCTATAGAAAAAAGTAAATATAACTGATTTTTCTATAGAAAAAGTTAAGTATAACAGTTTTCCTATAGAAAGAAGTAAGTATAACAGTTTTTCCTATAGAAAAAATTAAGTATAACAGTTTTTTTCTATAGAAAAAATTAAGTATAACAGTTTTTTTTCTATAGAAAAAAATTAAGTATAACAGTTTTTTTTCTATAGAAAATAGTAAGTATAACAGATTTTTCCATAGAAAAAAGTAAATTTAACAGTTTTTTTCTAAAGAAAAAATTAAGTATAACAGTTTCTTCCACAGAAAAATCAAGTATAACAGTTTTTTCTATAGAAAAAAGTAAGTATAACAGTTTTTCTTTAGAAAAGAGTAAGTATAACAGTTTTTTCTATAGAAAAAAATTAAGTATAACAGTTTTTTTCTATAGAGAAGTGTAAATATAACAGTTTTTCTATAGAAAAAAGTAAGTATAACAGTTTTTCTATAGGAAAAAGTATGTATAAGAGTTTTTTCTATATAAAAAAAAGAAAGTATAACAGTTTTTTCTATAGAAAAAAAAGGAAGCATAACTGTTTTTCTATAGGAAAAGGTAAGTATAAGAGTTTTTGTAGAAAAAAAGTAAGTATAACAGTTTTTTTTTTCTATAGAAAAAATTAAGTATAACAGTTTCTTCCACAGAAAAAAGCAAGTAAAACAGTTTTTTCTATAGAAAAAAGTAAGTATAACAGTTTTTTCTATAGAAAAGAGTAAGTTTAACTGATTTTTCTATAGAAAAAATTAAGTTAAACAGTTTTTCTATAGAAAAAATTAAGTTTAACATTTTTTTATAGAATAGTGTAAATATAACAGTTTTTTCTATAGAAAAAAGTAAGTATGACTGTTTTTTGCTATAGAAAAAGTTAAGTATAACAGTTTTTCTACAGAAAAAATTAAGTATAACAGTTTTTTTTTTATAGAAAAGTGTAAGTATAAGAAGTTTTTCTATAGAAAGTATAACAGTTTTTCTATAAGGAAAAGTAAGTATAACAGTTTCTTTTATAGAAAAAAGTAAGAATTTTATTCTGTAGAAAAGGTAAGTATAACAGTTTTTTTTTTCTATAGAAATAAGTAAGTATAACAGTTTTGTATAGAGAAAGAAATAATTATAACAGTTTTGTCTATAGGAAATGTATGTAATTGTAATGATAAAGTGTGTATAACAGTGTTTTTTTAAGAAAAATTACTTACAACAATTTTTTCTAAATAAAAGAACTCTGTATAACAGTTTTTTTTTTCCAAAAAAGTAT
Organism: Lucilia cuprina; assembly: GCF_022045245.1. Taxonomy (NCBI): domain Eukaryota; kingdom Metazoa; phylum Arthropoda; class Insecta; order Diptera; family Calliphoridae; genus Lucilia; species Lucilia cuprina. Next base: position 9,522,075 of record NC_060954.1, read on the forward strand.
GTGTATAATAGTTTGTTCTTTGGAAATAATTGTGTATAACAGTTTTTTGTAAAATAAATGTGCAACAGTTTTTTGCAAAGAAAAATCTATGAAAAACTATGTATAACAGTTTGTTCTAAAGAAATATAACAGTTTTTTCGAATAAAACGAGGTGTGTATAACAGTTTTTCTATGGAAAATGTGTGTATAACAGTTTTCGTCTAAAGAAAATACTGCTTAAATCTCGTCATTTCTAAAAATCGCATTAAATTATATTTGTACGAATAGTTTTTTTTAACTTATTCGAATAATCGCTTAAAATTAATCGAATAATTGCATAAAATTATTCGAATAATCGAATACAAAGATTTTTTTATTAAAATTTTTGAAATTATCAACGACTTCGTTTGAATATCTCTCTAAGACTTGGTAAAAATTATCCGAATAAATTATTCGAATAATCGATTAAAATTATTCGAATAATAGATAAAAATAATTCGAATAATCGATTAAAAAAAACTAAATATTTTCCCCCAAAAAATAACTGTTTAACAAATTCTATAGAAAAATAATTGTTTAAGAATCTATAGAAATTATTCGAATAAACTATTTAAAGTGAACCGAATGAAATTATTCGAATAATCGATTTAACTAACCGAAAAATCAATTAAATATTACTACAGAATTACTAATACAATGAATAACTGCTCAAAACTATACCAGTAATCGTTATGAAATTATTCGATTAATTGAGTAAATTTATTCGAATAACCGAATACAAAGATTTTTTTTCAAAATTTTTGGAATTTTTACTTGATATTGTTAGAAAAGTTTTAAAGATTTAATAAAAGTTAACCGAATAATCGATAAAAATTAATCGAATAATTTTAATCGATTATTCGAATAATCGATAAAAAAAACTAAATATTTTCCCTCAAAAAATAGCAGTTTAACAAATTCTATAAAAAAATAAACATTGTTTAAGAATCGTTTGAAATTATTCGAATAAGCGATTAAAGAGAATCATTAGAAATTATTCGAATAATCGATTAAACTAACCGAATAATCAATTAAATATTATTACAGAATTTTGAATGCAACGAATAATTGCTCAAAATTATACCAATAATCGATTAAAAATATTCGAATAATCGAGTAAAATTATTCGATTAATCGTGTAAATTTATTCGAATAACCGAATAAAAAGTTTTTTTTTTAATTTTTTGGAATTTTTATCTGATATTGTTAGAAAACTTGTTAAGACTTGATAAAAATTATCCGAATAATCGAATAAAATTATTCGAATAATCGATTAAATTTAAAAAAAAATCGGTAGAATGATTTATCAGAAAATGATATTATCAGAATACTTCTCTAAGACTTTATAAAAATTAATCGAAAAAAAAATATTCGAATAAAATTATTCGAATAATCGATTAAAATTATTCGAATAATCGATTAAAAAAACTAAATATTTTCGAAAAAATGTTTTTTAACACATTTTATATAAAAAAAAATATCCGGTTGTACAACATCTGTTTGACAAACCACTTTTCTTTAATCGATTCCAATCGCTTTAAAATTCTTATTGTTCTTCAACAACTCTCATGTAATGACTAATACGTTGCAATTACAAAACGGTATTATGTGTGCCATCACAACATGGCCTCCGTGGCGCAATTGGCTAGCGCGTTCGGCTGTTAACCGAAAGGTTGGTGGTTCGAGCCCACCCGGGGGCGCACATTATTTTTTTTTATTTAAATAAACTTTAATTTTACAATTTTATTAAAAAAAATCAATTTAAAACTATAAAAAATAAAAAAAATTTTACATTTCGATCCTGCCAGGAGTCGAACCTGGAATCTTCTGATCCGTAGTCAGACGCGTTATCCATTGCGCCACAGGACCACTTGTTGGTTCTATATACATAGCGTAACACCAACTCTTGTGTGACTTGACATTCGTAACAACTTGATCAATTTAAAAAAAAATAAAAATGTGGGTTTTTGGGTCTTTTTTTTTCATAATAAATGGATGACGATGTTGTTAATGAATGAAACCAGTTTTTCTGTCATCAGTTGGTTGTCGTGCAAAGATTATAATCAATTGAATAAATAGTATATTTACTATTTGTTTATAAAAGAAGAAAAAAATAAGTAGAGTATTTTGCAATAACTTGTATTCGATTTTTTTGTTTAATTTTGCTCAAAATTTAACCGGCAAAATGTTTAAATGTCAAAATAGTTTATTGACATTTTATCCACAAGAAAAATTTAATAAATATTGAAAACAATTATCTATATAGATCTGAATAAACTTATTTTATAAAACTTTCCATAATTACTGTAATACAACATTATTTTACAATCTATTTAACTTAACCTTTAAGGAATTTTTCAAATCTCACTTTGTGTGCAAAATTGCTGATCTCACAAGTTTTTTTTTTGCAATCTTAGGAATTTTTTTTTCCAATTATAGATTTTTTTTTACAATGTAAATGAACTTTAAAATAATTAAAAAAATTTTCCAATAAAAGCTTAAATACACTAAGAGAAATTTTAGTATACAATTGAAGTTGTATAGTCTCGACGATAGATTTTCTATAGTTTCCATGATATATTCTATAGTCGGGACTATAGACTATCTATAGTCTGGACTATAAACTCTTTATAGTCTGGACTATAAACTCTTTATAGTCTGGACTATAGACTCTCTATAGTCTGGACTATAGACTTTCTATAGTCTGGACTATAGACTCTCTATAGTCTGGACTATAGACTCTCTATAGTCTGGACTATAAACTCTCTATAATCTGGACTATAGACTCTTTATAGTCTGGACTAAAGA
>NC_060954.1:9525000-9526199 GCF_022045245.1 Lucilia cuprina
GAATCTATAGTCCAGACTATAGAGAATCTATAGTCCAGACTATAGAGAATCTATAGTCCAGACTATAGAGAATCTATAGTCCAGACTATAGAGAATCTATAGTCCAGATTATAGAGAGTCTATATTCCAGACTATAGAGAGTCTATAGTCCAGACTATAGAGAGTCTATAGTCCATATATCTATCTATCTAACTATCTATCTATCTATCTATCTATCTATCTATCTATCTATCTATCTATCTATCTATCTATCTATTTATCTATCTAACTTTATTTCACCTTCGTATTTCAAATAGGAGAGTGAATTAACCTCAATAAATACATACAAATACACAGTAATCATTCTTATGTACATATGTATGTATACCGATATCTCCACATACATACTTCTTATTTCTTTGTGCACATACATAAATCGTTATTTATATACATAATACTTATTTCTATATAAATCTTATATAGGTACATACAGTTTTTCTTTTTATAAAAATTATTGTATATATCCATTAATTTTTAATATATAAAAACAATTTAACTGTATTTATATACCATTTTCTTTTCATTTGCTTTCTATTTTATTATGTATTCTTATTTCGTTTCGTATAATTACCACCTCTTTTTTCTGTCTTCATCTTAATTAGAAATTAATAATAATTCTGGTTTGGTTTTCTTCTACTATTATGTACAATAACTTTTCTCTATACTTTTTCTGTTAACGTAACTTTCCCTCCCTCTCTATCTTACTCTCTGTTACAAACAACATAGTAATTCTAAGAAAAATCTCATAAACAAATAATACAAACAAAAATTAAACGGTACCTTTCTTCTTTTATACTGTTAACGTAATATAAGGTAATTGAAAGGTCAGATACGTACCTAACCAAATTGTGGCAATAAAGTTATTAAATTATTTTTTTAATAACTTATTAAAATCCTTGTTTTTAAATAGAATTTGTAATTGTGATTTAATGTTGGAAATTAATAAGAGATTTTGAAAAATTACACTAGCCCATGTTTCCTTTCATTTTGCAATGTTGCCAATTTTAAACCGTTAATCCCCCAAACATTAATTTTCTTTTACATAATCTCTCTTTATTGCTCTCATTTTCTTTTTAGTCTTCTACTTTTCTAGTTAAAGTAAAAGAAACTGTACTTTATCAAAATCTCGAAACTTTGTAATTTTTTGTAAATAGATAGAT
>NC_060954.1:9526299-9542022 GCF_022045245.1 Lucilia cuprina
TCTATAGTCTGGACTATAGAATAGTCTATAGTCTGGACTATAGAATAGTCTATAGTCTGGACTATAGAATAGTCTATAGTCTGGACTATAGAATAGTCTATAGTCTGCGCTATAGAATAGTCTATAGTCTGCACTATAGAATAGTATATAGTCTGCACTATAGAATAGTCTATAGTCTGCACTATAGAATAGTCCATAGTCTGGACTATAGAATAGTCTATAGTCTGGACTATAGAATAGTCTATAGTCTGGACTATAGAATAGTCTATAGTCTGGACTATAGAATAGTCTATAGTCTGCACTATAGAATAGTCTATAGTCTGGACTATAGAATAGTCTATAGTCTGCACTATAGAATAGTCTATAGTCTGGGCTATAGAATAGTCTATAGTCTGCACTATAGAATAGTTTATAGTCTGGACTATAGAATAGACTAAAGTCTGGACTATAGAATAGTCTATAATCTGGACTATAGAATAGTCTTTATTCTGGACTAAAGAACAGTCTATAGTCTGGACTATAGAATAGTCTATAGTCTGGACTATAGAATAGTCTATAATCTGGACTATAGAATAGTCTTTAGTCTGGACTATAGAACAGTCTACAGTCTGGCCTTTAGAATAGCCTACAGTCTGGCCTTTAGAATAGTCTATAGTCTGGACTATAAAATAGTCTATAGTCTGGACTATGGAATAGTCTATAGCCTGGACTATAGAACAGTCTATAGTCTGGACTATAGAATATTCTCTAATCTGGACTATAGAACAGTCTATAGTCTGGACTATAGAACAGTCTATAGTCTGGACTATAGAATAGTCTATAGTGTGGACTATAGTATAGTTTATAGTCTGCACTATAGAACATTCTATAGTCTGGACTATAGGACATTTTATAGTCTGGACTATAGGTCAGGATTATATATTGAAAATTAACTTTTAAATTAGTTCCCTCCCTTTCTTTTAATGGTAACCCTGATAATAATTGAGAAGAAAATCATACCATCAAAAGAGCATACACACATGCATTAATATACGATGGCATACAAAAAGCATACAACATAAAAATCTAATGACGTAAATTGCTACAGGCAGCAGAAAACCAAAGTATGAGGGCGCATCTATGCCCAGAGTAAAGTGGTGGAAGAAACTAACAATTTGCTAAATTATAGCAGAGCCCAGTGAGAGAAATTAAAATCAAAACCAATATAGAGAAGATGACAACATAGAAAGAGAGGCAAAAAGCTAAGGTTTGATGTCAAGAGCATAAATGACATTAAAAAAGCATTTGCGAATGGCTACAAGGCAAACAAAAAAAAAAAAAAATAAACAAAAAGAAATAAAAGCTATAAAAAAGAGATAAAATAAAACTAAGAAATGTGAAAAATGCAATTAACTAATATATATATATATACACATACGCACTAACACATAAATATTCAATTGAAGTAATAATAAAAAAAATGTATATAGCTTCCCTCAACGTCCAAAAGTTCTCTTGGATGTTGGTTGCAGTCAGATTGTATGCACAGCTAATACAATAATCGAGCATAAAAGGCAGAGTAGGAAATACACAAAACAAAAGCTAAGAATGAAACGTAAAAACAGACAGATAAGTTAAAAAATTAACGTTGCTTTATGTTTTCGTTATCGTTTTCCCTTTCAACGACTGCAATAAAACGGCAGCACAAACCACCAGCCAAAGTCAGAGCAACATTCAACGCAGCAAACACCTCTCCATTGCATATACGAGTACATACACCGAAACGTTTGCAACACTTTTATTTATTGGTGTTGGCGAGACGACACTGACGTCTCTGACTCTAAACTAATCGCACAACAAATTGCAACTAGAAAATACTGCCTTTCAGAGTTGTTTTCTGTTTCGTTTTTAAATTTACGAGCAAAACTAAATGTGTTTGTGTTATTTTTTTTTTTTTTGAAAAGAAATATGAAAACAAATGGCTTCAGTATGGTTGGCAGGTCGGTCGTGCAGTCGGTCGGTCGGTTGCTTAAATGGATTGATTATTTCCTCTTGCATTCAGGGGGAGATCAACAAATTCACTCGCATCTATAGAGCAGTTGTTATTCTTCTATTTTTATTACTTTACATTTGAAATGTTTTGTATGTTTATGTATTTATTTATCGATTCCTCTACTCCAACTTCTACGCCATTTTTTCAATTGCAATTTAGCTTTTAAAATTTTATAGTTTAAAAACCATTTTTTTTATTACATTGTCAAAGTCAAGTCTTTTTAGAGAGATGTTGCTTTGGAATATCGTTGTGTTCAATGAATATCGTTAATGGATGTTTAAAGATCATTAAGACAGCCGGGATTATTTATTGATCTGTAAGACTAATGTATGATGACATTACTTTACAGTTAATTTAGTTTCAAATGTTAATAATGAAGTTCCGTTTTCATTTAAGTGTAATCTATAAAGCCATGACCACTGGTGAGGAGTTCGGCGCTCATCTTTGGTAACCAAACTCTTGCATGACATATCATTGGAATTTCCACAGCAGGGATTAGTTTAAGTCTTTAACTTACCCATGCATCTCTAATCTTAGTAATGTACTTGCTGAGGATCACCTTGTATCTCCGGTGAATCTCACTGGAGTCAAAATGGGATACCTTATCGTCCTTGTTAGTGAGCAAGTGCTCCATGGTGAGCTCAGTTAACTTAGACTCAATGGCACCCCATTCTGTTACTACAGGGTTGATGGTTCCGTATTTTTCAGTAACCACAGCCTTTAGGAGGTTGTCCTTCACCACTTCATTAAATGGTCTTCTGGCAGTTGTCTTGGTGGCTGCAAGTTCCGGAGTGGTTTTGCCTACTATTACCTTCCTTCTTTTCGGCAATTCACCATCCTGAACCTGTGAGCGGTTTCGCTTGGACATGCAAAGATTTTAGGTACTCATCTATCACAGCTTGATATTTTACGCGATCATCTTAAGTTCATTCTCTGGATCTGTTGAAGAGTTTAAGATCTTTGTGAAACAGTGCAGATTATGAATTGTTGCTTTATAAATCCACTATTCGCTAAAACATGTCAAATTTTTTCCCTTTTGACAAGCCAAACCTGTTTGCACTAGTGCTCTACTCTACTTCATTTACTGGATCTCTTAAACATGACGATCTTCGTGAAACAATGCAAATTTTATCAGAATCTTTATCCTTATGGATTAGGATCTTTTGTATGAATATCGAATGCATTGATCTCAATGTTTTCAAAGGATTAAGTAGCAACAGCTGCTGTTGCCAATGGATCCATTCAATAACTCAGATTTTATGAGAGGCTCCATTCTCATAAATGATCACATCTATTATTCGCTAAAGCATGTTTTTCAAAACTTTGCTCTTCTGGCTAGTCAAGCCTCTTTCCAATAGATCTCTAGTTCATTTTCTAGATCTCTTTAAGATCTTCGCAAAACAATGCAGATTGTGGATTGTCGCCTTAGAAATCTACTTCGAAAAGTCAAGATTCTAGTTCATTCACAGGATCTCTTTTTAAGAGTTAAAGATCTTCGCAAAAACAGTTTAGTTTTTTAATAAAGATCTCTCATCTGTATGAAGCTAGGATTCATTGATCGATCTTGATTCCTTCTTGATTATGTTTCAATGATATTAAAGGAGTAACTAGCAACGTCAGTGGTTGTAAATGGACCTTTTCAATAACTTTAGATGATAGATTTGCTCTTCTGGCTAGTCAAGCCTTTTTGCAATAGTGCTCTTCTCTAGTTTATTCTCTAGATCTCTTTAAGAGTTTATTCTCTAGTTCTCTTTAAGAGTTAAAGATCTTCGCAAAACAGTGCAGATTATGGATTGTCGCCTTATAAATCTACTTCGGCAAGTCAAGATTCTAGTTCATTCACAGGATATCTTCGCAAAAACAGTTCAGTTTTTTGATGAGGATCTCTCATCTTATTACGGTAGGATTCATTGATCGATCTTGATTTCTTCTTGATTATGTTCCAATGATTTTAAAGAAGTAACTGGTTTTAAATGGACCCTTTCAATAACTTTAGATGATAGATTTGTCACCCTTTTAATAGTTAAATAAATTTGAATTACTAAATAAGTAAATCGCTTCTTTAACTCGTAAAATTTATTTTTATTTTCATTAAACATGACGAACAGGTACACACAAAAATTTCAAGTTTAAAGTCCTTGAAAGGATTTAGGCATAGAAGTCAAGCACACACATTTTTGCATTAACAAAACATTAAAAATGTACTTGTACTTTGGTATATCAACAAAAATACCAACAACAATGGATGAACAAACTAAAAAAAAAAACTACAATAAACAAGTTGCTCAACAACTAAGTCATCAAATTGAAAACAAAATCACTGTGTTTTTATTTTCTTCTTTTAGTTATTTTTTTTTGTGCTGGATTTCATTTAACCGACTCTTGCTTGCACCACTGACTGGTTGACTGGATGGTTGGTTGGTTGGCTGGTTAGCTGTCTGTTTGTTAGCTTGTTTGGCCGACTGGCTAGATAAATAATGAAATGATTATTGGAGGCATATACTACAACTTGCACTATAGTAGATTTGTTTCACTGGAACCGGTTAGTGGGGCATATAGACAAGAAGACTTAAATAAAAATAAAACTTATATGCGAATGTATGTAGTACGAACAGTTTGCAATACAGAGATACATACGACAACTTAAATATATTCCATTTTCATTTTTCAAGAAGTACTTGTGTGTATGTGTGTATTTGTGTCTGCGTGAGTGCTTGCATGAGTATATAGTAGATGACTGCATAAAGATAGATTCTTGCTTGTTAAGTTACTGGCCAGAGTTTTCGAGGTATTGTGTAGGTTTTTCTACGACACATGGAGTTATTTTCTTAAACATAATTCAGAAAGCTTTTGATGCCCCTGAACTTTTTCAGAACAAGTTGACAATATGAATTCTCCTTATATCCCTTAGGCGCGATATTGACATTGTGAAACACCACTTCCTAGGCTATTGCATAGACCAGTTTCTTCTTAAGAGATGCAGCAGATAATCAACTCTCCTTCCACACTAGCATAGCTCCTGTAACAATTCTATTTGCTCCATAAAGTCTGACTATCCATAGAAATCCCTAAAGGAGTAAAGGCGATCGATACCTTTAGAGTAAAATCTTTCATCTAACCTAAGCTCCGATTCATTGATCGATCGTGGTAGTCAATTACTAATACTTTCCATTGTAACACTAAAAAGTTAAAGAACCTTGGATCAGATAAGATTGTCTTAAGTTTCATTTTACTTCCTTTATCAACTAGTTAGTTAGTTTGAAAGGAGGATCTATATACATCAAATCCGAAGAAATACACCTAGACCTCTTTCGGACCTGTTGTACGCTCCTTAAGCAGTGTCTCAGGTGGGAATCGAACCCACCACTTCCGGTCTACCAGACTAGAAAACTAACCACTAACCTAACGGAGACCAATATCAAAACTTATTGTGATGAAGTTAATGATAAACCAATTGAGAGAGCAGTGGTAGGATGAACCAGTAGAAGATCTTGACATCAAACGCTTTATTCCTTTCCGGTGAATCCGTTTAAGATTTTTGAAGTTTAACTTAAGATATTGTTTCGGTAGCGCAATGTTCGACAAGATCTATTTGAAAGATATCGCGAGATGAAGTTAAAGACAAACTAGTTGAACAAACTATGACGGTTAGAATCAGCTGAGTTATAACGTCGATGTTTAGTTAAGAATTCGGCTTTGGTAGTGCTAGATCGGCAAGATCCACTAGAACTTGAGTTCTCTTCCGCAGTTCTGTGATATCCTCTTACAGCTTCCAATTTTCGCCTTAATCTTCAATAACGAGTTGAAGAAACTGTGACGATTAGCATTAGCCACGATCTGAGTTACATCAAGGTTAAATTTATAGATTTGTCTTCGGTAGTGCAATGTTCTGAGAGACCCACTATAATTTGAGTTCTTTATGGCATTTTTACGATCTTTTCTCTTAGCTTCCATATTTTGCTTTAAATTTCTGGATCTAAGCTTAATGATATCCGAAGAAATCTCACTGCTACAAGCTGGATCTATAACTATACTACATCTGACGAGTGGAGTGGTAGGGTGAAAACAGAGTCTCTTGACTCTACTTGACTATTCACGCATAGTGAACTACCACGTAAACCAATCAAATCAACCAAGCAACTCCCTTTATCTTTGTTTCCTTCAGTTTGATGCTTGACCGACCAAACGATCTCTTCAAGTAGAAAGGATCTTCTCTTATGGCTTTCAAGTTTCGCTTTAGAGTTCCAGAAAGTTTTCTTTGAAAGATCGCGAACACTAAAGTGGCTTAAGGTATGTTAAGCCAAGGGGAGGAATATTTCACAGTTCACAGATATATGAATGATCTTGGTAGAAAACTAAATTTAGTTTCTTAAATATATCTAAGGGAGCTTTCCATATGCACGAAGCCTACGTTTTGTTAAGCTCTTGTGCCATCCTCTGCCTTTTATCTTAAAGTTTGAAATTGCATCTTTCTATACTAAAAAATACTAAAGTGGCTTAAGGGAACCTTATTTCTGCTTCTCTGGAAACCTGGACCTTGGATGAACCTTGTTCTTTCTTATGTTCATCTCAAGGAAAGGAATCTTTCATCATTCTTTAATATTTAACTTGAATGATTTTGGTAGAAAACTAAAGATATTTCTAAAGGAGTTTCCCTTGTGCCAGAAGCGTACGTTATGTTAAGCTCATTTGCCATCTTCTGCCTTTCATTTTAAAGTTTGGAATTGCATCTTTCTATGTAAAGATCGCGAATACTAAAGTGACTTAAGGGAAGCTTATTTCTGCTTCTCTGGAAACCTGTGACCTTGGATGAAACTTGTTCTTTCTTATGTTTATCTCAAGGGAAGGAATCTTTCATCATTATTTGATATTTAACTTTAAAAGATGTCTGTCTTTTGTTTCTTTCCTTCTCTGACTAGAAGTTCTGAGATTCGTCTAACTTTGACTTGGATATTGCAATTTCTTTGTGTTCAAGTTTTAGGGATTATTTTCCTTAAATTTTGGATTAATCAGACTTCGTTTTCACAAGGAATGGTGTAGAAATCAAGGACTTACAACACATCATCTAAGACAGATGATCTAGAAAGCTTAAGCTTTTTCAAAGGCTTAAGTCATTAAGAGATTTTAATCGTCATGATCATTATTTAACATAATCACTACTAGTGATCACAAATCTCCTAGTGGAGTAGTTCGAACATAAATTTCCTAAGTTCCTAAGAAAACTCCATGAAAGAGTTTCATGTTCATTTGGCAACTCTTTTTCAAATTTGTTACATAGATTAAAAGAACAATATTTTGAATTTTTCTGTTGGTGGGGAAGGTTAGATGGATGGATGGCTGACTAGCTGACTGGCTGGATGTTTGGGCGACTAAGTGGCGAGTGGCAGGCCTTTTGACTAGTATGTAGAAATTTTTGTTCTTTTATTGTTTTGTTTGTTTCATTTTCGGTTTTTCTTTCGTTTTAACTACATGATTTTTTTTCTGTTTTAATGCGCGTATGTACTTCTTTTTGTTTTCTTTTTCTATGCACGAGTATGTAATTTTTTTTTGTTTTGTTATTTATTTTTTAATTTTATGATTCTGCAATAAAAATGTGTGATTTTTTCGATGTGATTTTTATGTTAAAATGTGCGACTAGTTTGTTATTTGGTTGGTTGCTTTTTAAGTATTTAGATTCTTTTCGATTTTGGCTTTTCCTCTTTACTGTCTATATTCTCATTGTTAGCTGTGTAAAGTGTATATAGAATAGAAACAGACGATGAAAACAAAATTGAATATTTTTAGTTTAATGTGGTGGGAACGACACTATATACTAACAAAAATGGAAAACACAAATATTTGCAAAAAAAACGATAGGGGAGAATAAGGGTTAAGAATTAATTGCACAAAAATATTTTACAATGATTCCCATAAGAATGCAAATTTTATTGAAAAAATTAAAGCTTGGGAAAAGTTTTAATAAGGTTTATTTGCTTATAGAAGTTAAATAATGTTTCCTTAATATGCCGCTTTTCTCTATGTTGTGCAGATTTTGTTATAACTACTAAGCCTATCTCATGCTTTTCCAAAAGTAATCAGAAACATTTTGTTTAATATATTTGAAGTTAAATTTGAATTTTGTACAATTTCTAGTTCAGTTTTAGTTCAGTTCTACTTCTGTTCTAGTTCAGTTCTAGTTCAGTTCTAGTTCAGTTCTAGTTCAGTTCTAGTTCAGTTCTAGTTCAGTTCTAGTTCTGTTCTAGTTCTGTTCTAGTTCTGTTCTGTTCTGTTCTAGTTCTGTTCTAGTTCTGTTCTAGTTCTGTTCTAGTTCTGTTCTAGTTCTGTTCTAGTTCTGTTCTAGTTCTGTTCTAGTTCTGTTCTAGTTCTGTTCTAGTTCTGTTCTAGTTCTGTTCTAGTTCTGTTCTAGTTCTGTTCTAGTTCTGTTCTAGTTCTGTTCTAGTTCTGTTCTAGTTCTGTTCTAGTTCTGTTCTAGTTCTGTTCTAGTTCTCTTCTAGTTCTGTACTAGTTCTGTTCTAGTTCTGTTCTAGTTCTGTTCTAGTTCTGTTCTAGTTCTGTTCTAGTTCTGTTCTAGTTCTGTTCTAGTTCTGTTCTAGTTCTGTTCTAGTTCTGTTCTAGTTCTGTTCTAGTTCTGTTCTAGTTCTGTTCTAGTTATGTTCTAGTTCTGTTCTAGTTCTGTTCTAGTTCTGTTCTAGTTCTGTTCTAGTTCTGTTCTAGTTCTGTTCTAGTTCTGTTCTAGTTCTGTTCTAGTTCTGTTCTAGTTCTGTTCTAGTTCTGTTCTAGTTCTATTCTAGTTCTGTTCTAGTTCTGTTCTAGTTCTAGTTCTGTTCTAGTTCTGTTCTAGTTCTGTTCTAGTTCTGTTCTAGTTCTGTTCTAGTTCTGTTCTAGTTCTGTTCTAGTTCTGTTCTAGTTCTGTTCTAGTTCTGTTCTAGTTCTGTTCTAGCTCTGTTCTAGCTCTGTTCTAGTTCTGTTATAGTTCTCTTCTAGTTCTGTTCTAGTTCTGTTATAGTTCTCTTCTAGTTCTGTTCTAGTTCTGTTCTAGTTCTGTTCTAGTTCTGTTCTAGTTCTGTTCTAGTTCTGTTCTAGTTCTGTTCTAGTTCTGTTCTAGTTCTGTTCTAGTTCTGTTCTAGTTCTGTTCTAGTTCTGTTCTAGTTCTGTTCTAGTTCTGTTCTAGTTCTGTTCTAGTTCTGTTCTAGTTCTGTTCTAGTTCTGTTCTAGTTCTGTTCTTGTTCTGTTCTAGTTCTGTTCTAGTTCTGTTCTAGTTATGTTCTAGTTATGTTCTAGTTCTGTTCTAGTTCAGTTCTAGTTCAGTTCTAGTTCAGTTCTAGATCAGTTCTAGTTCAGTTCTAGTTCAGTTCTAGTTCAGTTCTAGTTCAGTTCTAGTTCAGTTCTAGTTCAGTTCTAGTTCAGCTCTAGTTCAGTTCTAGTTCAGTTCTAGTTCAGTTCTAGTTCAGTTCTAGTTTAGTTCTAGTTCAGTTCTAGTTCAGTTCTAGTTCAGTTCTAGTTCAGTTCTAGTTCAGTTCTAGTTCAGTTCTAGTTCAGTTCTAGTTCAGTTCTAGTTCAGTTCTAGTTCAATTCAAGTTCAGTTCTAGTTCAGTTCTAGTTCAGTTCTAGTTCAGTTCTAGTTCAGTTCTAGATCAGTTCTAGTTCAGTTCTAGTTCAGTTCTAGTTCAGTTCTAGTTCAGTTCTAGTTCAGTTCTAGTTCAGTTCTAGTTCAGTTCTAGTTCAGTTCTAGTTTAGTTCTAGTTCAGTTCTAGTTCAGTTCTAGTTCAGTTCTAGTTCAGTTCTAGTTCAGTTCTAGTTCAGTTCTAGTTCAGTTCTAGTTCAGTTCTAGTTCAGTTCTAGTTCAGTTCTAGTTCAATTCAAGTTCAGTTCTAGTTCAGTTCTAGTTCAGTTCTAGTTCAGTTCTAGTTCAGTTCTAGTTCAGTTCTAGATCAGTTCTAGTTCAGTTCTAGTTCAGTTCTAGTTCAGTTCTAGTTCAGTTCTAGTTCAGTTCTAGTTCAGTTCTAGTTCAGTTCTAGTTCAGTTCTAATTCAGTCCTAGTTCAGTTCTAGTTCTGTTCTAATTCTATTCTAGTTCTGTTATAGTTCTGTTCTACTTCTGTTCTACTTCTGTTCTATTTATGTTCCAGTTCGGTTCTAGCTCAGTTCAGTTCTAGTTCAGTTCTGTTCTAGTTCTGTTCTAGATCTGTTCTAGTTCTGTTCTAGTTCTGTTCTAATTCTGTTCTAGTTCTGTTCTAGTTCTGTTCTAGTTCTGTTCTAGTTCTGTTCTAGTTCTGTTCTAGTTCTCTTCTAGTTCTCTTCTAGTTCTGCTCTAGATCTGTTCTAGTTCTATTCTAGTTCTGTTCTAGTTATGTTCTAGTTCTATTCTAGTTCTGTTCTTGTTCTGTACTAATTCAATTCTAGGTTTTAAATTTAAACATTTTCCAGTTAATTTTTTTTTATTTTCAAACTTATAAATTTTCTCTCAAACCTGGCGGCTTTACATGTAAAGGATTAAGGTTACTAATAGGTAATAATTACAGAGTTCATAACCTTACACAATATTTGTTTTGTTACATGCACTCTTTTTCAACGTTGACGTTTTTCATTTAACTTAAACTGCTGGTTTATTATTAAAATTTAAAACTTTCGTGAAGTTATTATTGTGTTTAAGTGTATATGTACAACAATTTGTATGGAATACAACTCTGGCAGAAGATATATAGTGGTTGCGCAAAATGTTGTCAACTGTTTAGTAAAGAATTTAAGAAGTATTGCTAACACTACTTACAAGTTTTAACAATATGTATATTTTTAATGATAATTTGTATTCACATTTTCTATAACTTCCTTATGGCTTTACATTTTTTAATCACTTAATCATATTAAACAAATTGTCATTATTATTAGCACCTTATTTTTACCTTTAACCCTTTGATTAATAAACCAATCACGTGTTCAATTGTCCAAAATTGGAGATACGAAGTTACGTGTGACAAAAAAAAGTAGCTAAATTGACAACCTTGATTATTATTGTTGTATTTATTTACAATAACTTATTGCTTGTTGTTGTATTGTTATTGTACCCACTCGTTTTAAACGAAGTTGGAAGTTGTCGTTGTGTCTGTCTGGATGCAGAATAAACCAGGGCTTTTGTAGTTCTTGTTGTAGTTTGAAGAATATTTTTGAGAGTTGCCAGATTTTTTGTTAATTCCCCCCTTTTCAATAGGCGATTAATCGATAATAAAGCACTCGAATGATCGTTTAAGGTTATTCGGTTCTTTTTTTATATAAAAAATATAAAAGTTCGCATTTAAACGGTTATAAAACATCGCTTGATTATCAAAAAGTATAAAAAACTTTAAAATTTTACGAGTAATCGGTTATTCGAAAAAGTATTTGTTAATAAATAAATAATTTACGTAATAATCGAATCAAATAAAATTGTCAGATTTATTGTTTAAAAGTATTTGAAAAATCTATTAATAAAAAAATGTTTTAAAAACAAACCTATAAAGTTAATAGATAACCGATTAAAATTATTCGAATAGTAAAGTTAAACGTTTAATCGAGTAAAATTATCCGATTATTCAATTAGAATTATTTGAATAATCAATAAGAAATCCAGAAAATTATTATAATTATTTGAATAATCAATAAGAAATCCAGAAAAACCTTAAACCAATAATTTTAAACAATTAATCGAAACCCAAATAACATAACCGGATAACCGCGTTGCCACGACAATTGGATCTTCGCTCCGGAACGACCCGATTCATACTCGGCCAAAGATTGTCAACCCAGCGACAGCTGTATCAACCGAAAGTTTTTTTGTTTTCGATTAAAATAATCGGGTTATTTTAATCGAAAACGTTTAAAATAAAAAAGTTAAGATAACGATTAATTGAATAAAATTATTCGAATAATCGATTAAAATTATTCGAATAATCGATTAAAATTATTCGATTAATCGTTTATTATGAAAGCAGTTTTCAAAAAACAATAATCGTTAAAGTTGAACGCTTAAAATTAATCGATTAAAATTTATTCGAATAATCGAATAAAATTATCCATTTAACAATAATCCAAAAAGTAATTCTTAAAAATATTATCCCTTATTTTAGATTTTCTAAAGTTAATCGATTAATCGAATAAAATTATACGAATAATCGTTTATTATTCGAATAATTGTTTTAAATGAAAATTTTGCAAAACACAACATTTTAACGCAAAAAAATGATTACTTTTAAATGATTAATCGATTAAAATTATTCGAATAATCGATAAAAAATTATTCGAATAATCGTTTATAATGAAAACAGTTTTCAAGAAATAATAATCGTTAAAGTTGAACGCTTAAAATTATCCGATTAATCGTTTTAAATTAACCGATTAATCGATAAAAATTTATTTGAACAATCGATTATAATTATCCATTTACCAAAAATTAATCGTTTAAAATATTCGATTAAATTTATTGGATTATTCGTTTATTATTTACAACAAATATTCAAAAAGCATTAATCGCTTAAACGATTAAAATTATCCGATTAATCGTTTATAATTAATCGAAGAATTCTTTAAAACGAACATTTTCCAAAACACAAAATTTTTTCGTAAAAAAAATTATTATTTTTAAACGATTATTCGATTAAAATTATTCGAATAATCGTTTATTATGAAAACAATTTTCAAAAAATTAGGATCGGTAAAGTTTAACGATTTAAATTATCCGATTAATCGATTAATGTTTATTCGAAAAGTCGACTTTTCGACTTTTTGCATTTAGTTTAAAGTCGACTTTTCGTCTTTCAACTATATGTATTTTATAAATAGTCGACTTTTTTTGACTTTTCGACTTTTCATAGACTTTTCGACTTTTATCGACTTTTTCCGATTTTCGATTTTTTTTTGACTTTTTCCAACTTTTTTCGACTTTTTCCGACTTTTCGACTTTTTTTGACTTTTCGACTTTTTCCGACTTTTCGACTTTTTTTGAAATAGTCGAGTTATCGACTTCTTGGGAACAAAATAGTCGACTTCGACTTTTCGACATTTTTCGACAAAAAGTCGATTGTTCGATTATTCGAAAGTCGATTTATAGAACCCTACCACTAAATTAAATTTTATCCATTTTTTAAGATTTTCTAAAATTTTCTACAATATTTTTTGATTTTTTGGCGATTTTTTTAGTTTCTTTTGAGAATTCGCCTTTAAAACTAAAACCCTCTGGCAGCCTTAAAGGTTTTGTCAAGTTTAATTCTTTGCTTAAGTTGAGAACTAGTGTTCTTCTTCTTTATAATATTGGTGTTGTTGTTGCTTAGACAAACATTTTTAGTTTAAAGGGGGGCGGGGGTAGTGGAGTAGTGAAGGAAGTTTTAGAAAAAGAAGAAAAAAAAACTCTGGGAGTTATATGGTTTATGACATTGGGTTGTTTAGCGTACGATGTGGAGACAAAAAGAAATAAGAGAAAGAAGAAGAAGAATAATAAAGTAAAAACAAACATACCTTAAAATACAACAACAATAAATTTAACTTGCAGCTCCTGGTGTGTTTCTGCCTTTTTAAAGTGTTGAGTTTGGTGTTGTTGTGTTGCTGTTGTTGTTGTTGTTGTTGTCGCTGTGAACTAAAATATTTTGCATTAGCTATTTGTTGTTGTTGTTTTAGTAACTCACACACACACACACACACTTTTTTCTTTATTTTTTGTATTATTTTCTATTTTTAGATTTTTTTGCTTTTTATTTTTCACTTTTTTTTAAAATTTTAACTTTTTTTGAAATTTTTTTCTATATTTTTTTGCTTTTTTTTAAGAATTTGCTTAAATTTGTTGTTGTTGTTGCTTTAATTATTGCACATTTGCTTTTGTTTTGTTTAACTATTTGTTGTTGCTTTTAAACAAATTGTAAATTTAAACTTTTTTATTTTATTTAATATTTTTCACTTCATTTGCATTTAATTTTGTTGTTGTGTTTTTGTTGTTTTCTCTGTTTTTTACCTTTTGCTTCAGACACTTCCATTCAGTTGTTGTTTTTATAAATTTACATTTCTTTATTTTTCTTATAATAATAATTGTTAGATGTTGTTATTGTTGTTTAGCCTGCAACTCTTTTTATTTTAAACTTTTTAGTTTAATATTTCTTTAAATTTGTTGTTTTTTTTTACATATTTTTTATTGTTGTTTAATAATTTAGCTTAAACACCAAGTTTATTTTTGTTTTACTATTGCTGTCGTTGTTGCTGTTGTTAAAATGGCAGGCCATTACAAAATTTTTATACATTTGCTTTTCCACATTTTGCTTTCCTTATTAAAGTCACTTTTTTCTTATAAATATTCTCTTTTCTTTTAATTTATTTAGTTATTCTTTATATTTTACATAAATTTTATTAAATCTTTACAATTATTACACATTTCTAAACACTTTTATTAATTCCTGCATTTTTTTTTACTAATTTTATTTCTTACAAAAAAAAAACACCCGCACACGTTTTAACCGTACCAACTTCTTATGAGAGACTAGTAGTAATGTATTTGCATTTAGTGGCTCACTAAAGCAAAAAAAAAAAAAACCAACAACTATCATATAAAGTTTCACAGCAAAATAAAACAAGCAGCAGCAGACTCAAACAGAAGCAGCAGCAGCAGCAAAAAAAACGAAAAACAAAAACAAATTCATATTGAATGAATGCAAAAAATTTAGCTTTTTTTCGCAATGCATTGCAAATTGCAGACACACAAACATATAGTTATCTCTTTCTAACTCATACACTTAAGCCAACAAAAAGTGTGAAATATTAAGGAATAAGCAAAACAACGTTTGTTTACCTTTTTTTATTTCAACAGCATTGCCAACTATATTGAAAACCGTACAGCCTTGCCATTAGCTTAAAAAAAAGAAAGAAAACAAAATAAACGTTAAATTTTAATAAAAATTAATAAGTTTATATTTAAAAAACTCTTAAAATATTAATAAAAAATTAAAAAACAAACTAAAAATTTCTAATTTAATTAACTAAAAATAATAGAAATTTATAGAACTTAGTAAACTTAAAAGATATAAATTAAAAATATTAAAAATGTAAATGTAAAAGTTTACAACCTTAAGAAAAAAAGATTATTAAGTTAACAATAGTTATTGAAAAATGTTTTTATATGAAAAAAGTATAAAGTAAACTATTTTCAACTTTTGTAATCGTTCTTGCATAAGGCCCTCAGTCTACGGTATAGACTATGGCCTGGTCTATAGACTTGACAGGAGTTAAGTCTATATAATAGACGGATTAGTCTATAGACTTAGTCTATGACTAGTAAATAGACTAGACTATGGCTTAGTCCATAGACTAAACTATAGCTTAGCTATAGTTATAGTAGACTTTAGCTTAGGCTAGACTACAGACTACACTACAGGCTAGACTATAGAATAGACTATAGGCTAGACTACAGGCTAGACTATAGACTAGACTAAAGGCTAGACTATAGACTAGACTATGGGCTAGAATATAGACTTGACTGAAGATTATATTGCAGACTAGACTATGCACTAGATTATAGACTAGACTATAGACTAGACTATAGACTAGATTAAAGTCTAGAATATAGACTATACAATAGACTAGACTATGGACTAGACTATAGACTAGACTATAGACTAGACTATAGACTAGACTATAGACTAGACTATAGACTAGACTATAGACTAGACTATAGACTAG
>NC_060954.1:9542122-9555708 GCF_022045245.1 Lucilia cuprina
TATAGTCTAGTCTATAGTCTAGTCTATAGTCTAGTCTTTAGTCTAGTCTATATTCTAGTCTATAGTCTAGTCTATAGTCTAGTCTATAGTCTAGTCTATAGTCTAGTCGAGTCTATAGTCTAGTCAATAGTCTAGTCTATTATTTAACTCCTTCATATATCTGTGTGACATTTAAAAACAATTGCTATCGAATCCTGATATCATAAACTGGTATGTTGCACTTTATAGGAGTTTCAGACTTTGTTCTTGTATTTGTTGCAGAAAGCATCCATTATAGTTGTTGCTATTTTTGTTGTAATAGTATTGTTAGGGACTAAATTAGCTTATGTTTCATAATACAACAAGGTCGTTTCAATGTCACATTTAAGAGAATTGTGGAAGAAAATAGGAAAAAAATGGTAGCATGCTGTTGCAGCAAAGAAATTGTTACACATTTATATGCAACACAGTTTTTTTCTACTTTGAAATAATAAAAATCGTTGTAAGTTTGAAAGTATTTGTTAGAGAGTGTGTTTAAAAATGCAATTGTTTTGAGACAGGGTGTTAGATAAAGGGGGATAATTATTACTTCATTTGTAAGAAATATTTTCAATCAAATCGTTCGTTCAAAATAGATCTTCGGGATATTTAGTCTTTCATCTAAATATTAGCCTGTTCCTTGAAGACAGTCTTCGTTTTAAAGACATAAACAATATTTAGTTACTTCAAAAAAACTTCTACTTTTGCTACACCCTTTAAATAAAATTTTAATATTTCTTTTTTTTTCAAAATATGACAATAGTACAAATTCACGTAGTGATCGTAAATTTTGATAACTTTCAATAGTTTTATGTTTAAGTTGAAATACATAAGCAATTGCCAAACATTTTGGGGGGGGGGAAAATGGAAAATCATAAAATCGGGGTAGAATTTTTAAGAAAAGTGATATTTTAATAATATAGTAAGGAGATACTTTTCGAGTTTCTAAGCTCAAGATGGGAAAAGTCTATCAAATGGCTCTTACTTTAGTTGTTGATCCAGGTGATTCCTTAAGTGTAGTTTAGTATATAGTCTTTATAGTTTATAGTTTCGTTTAAAGTCTGGACTACACATTAGTCTATAGTCGTAACTGTAGTTTAGTCTACATTTTGAAAAGTAATTAAGTTTATTCAGTCTTTAGTCTGGACTATAGTTTAGTCTATAGTCTTTACTATAGTTTAGTCTTTAGTCTTGACTATAGTTTAGTCTTTAGTTTGGACTATATTTTAGTCTATAGTCTGGACTATAGTTTGGACTATTGTTCAGTCTACAATCTGGACTATAGTTTAGTCTATAGTCTGGACTATTGTTCAGTTTATAGTCTGGACTTTAGTTTAGCCTATAATCTGGACTATTGTTTGGTTTATAGTCTGAACAATAGTTTAGTCTATAGTCTGAACCATAGTTTAGTCTTTAGTCTGGACTATAGTTTAGTTTATAGTCTGGACTATTGTTTAGTCTATAGTCTGGACTATAGTTAAGTTTATAGTCTGGAAAATAGTTTTGTCTATAGTATGAACCATTGTTTAGTCTATGTTCTGAACTATAGTTTAGCTTTTAGTCTGGGCTGTAGTTTACTCTTTAGTCTGGACTATAGTTTAGACTATAGCCTGGACTATAGTTTAGTCTTAAGTCTGGACTATAGTTTTGTCTATAGTCTAGACTAATGTTTGGCCTATGTATTATACTTTAGTCTACAGTCTGGACTATAGTTTTGTCTACAACCTGGATAATAGTTTAGTCTATTGTCTAGACAATGTTCTAGTCTAATCACTGGATTATAATAAAGTCTACGTTCTGAAATATAGTTTAGCACATAGTCTGGTCCATAGTCTGAGATATAGTTTAGTCTAAAGGTTTAGTCTATAGTCTGGAATATAGTCTATAGATTAGTATATTATCTAGTCTCTTTCTATTCTGGTCTGGTCTATTTAATCTATAATCGAGACTATAGTTTAGTCCAGCTTGGTATTTAGTCTATATTCAACTCCATTGTTTAGTGTATATTCTGGACTATAGTTGAATGTTTAGTCTGGTCTATAGTATAGTCCAAAATTTGGGCTTTAGTTTAGTGTTGAGTCTATAGTCTGCACTATTTTTCATAGTTTAGACTATAGTCTGAACTAGGTCTTAGACTAGAGTTTAGTCTTTAGTCTGGAATGTTGTTAATCCACAGTCTGGCCTATAGTTTAGTCTATAGTCTGCATTAACATTTGGTCTTAAGTCTGGAGTTAGTTATATAGTCTGGTCTATAGTTCAGTCCACAGTCTGAACTATTGTCTGCTCTGCACTATATTATATAGTTTGATGTATAGCATAGTCTGGACTATAGTTTGATCTACAGGTATGGTCTATAGTTTATTATATAGTCTTACCTATAGTTTAGTCTTTAGTTTGGGCAATAATTAAAACTAGAGTCTGGACTAAAGTTAAGACTATAGACTGGTTTTTAGTTTATTTGTTCAGTCACATTACACCCCTACTTTGTAAAAAATGTGAAATTATCCTTTAAAAAGATTTTATTTTTCTTTTTTTATTTCAGTGTTATTTTTCTCAATACCCATAATTTTTAACACTTTTTTCTTTGATATTTTTGACAATTGGGGGAGATTTCTTAGTTGAGAAATAAGAAAATCTGAATTATGTTAGGTCAAGGATTTGTTTATCATATACTTAACACAGCAATACAATTCAAATGTAAAAGGACTTTGAAGACAAAGAAAAAAAAACGCACTAAATGTTTTATGTTCCTTTTTTTGTTTTGGAAAAGGGAGAATAGAACAAGGATTAAGACATTTTGTTGTGGCCAGCAAATTTGGTTGGAATGCAAGTGTAAAGAGTATGGACTTAACTTTAGTTCTTTGGTTTAGTGAAAATTGCAATTTTCGAAAAATATAAAGTAAAATCATTCAAGGAGATTTGTTAGAAAATGAAGTTTATTTTAATTGAAACATAAATGTTACAGCAACTGTTAAACATTTGGTATTACAACTTAAACATAAATATCTTTCTATATATAATCACACGAACAATAAATATTTAAATTGTTGTTATTTCTTTAAAGGTCAAATCATGAAGGATAAATATAACAAATAACAAGAAACTATGAAATCCTTTTTGCTCCATAAAAGAAACAATGCAATATTTAACAAGGTCATCATCATTATCCAAATCCTAGCAAATATCCTGTCATTTTGCTTTTAATACACACACACACAATAATTGTAATTAAGTTTATAAAATGCAAACAAGTTCATCAATGTAATTATTTTTCACTTCCCCTCTTCTCCCTGTAAAAAAGTTTTTGAAAATGTCATTAAATGACATTTGCGCTTAATTTACTTAAAAGATATTACAAACAAAAGATATTGTTATTGTAGTTGTAATAGCTGTTGTTGTTGTCTCCAGTATCATCAACTAATTACTTCAGATAAAAAAACTCCATACTAATAAAAGCTTTGTGCTAATATTGCTGTCAATCGTTAAGCAGTGAAAGAAAGTTATTAAAAAATTCCCCTAGTTTTAGTGAAATGATAATAACAGTGGGACTGAAGAGGATTCGACAGAAGTTGACTATAGTCTGGACTATAAAGTAACCTAAAATCAGGACTATAAAGTAAACTATAGACTGGACAAGAGCGTAGACTTTGCTCTGGAATATAGAGTATAATATAGAGCAAATTATAGTCTGGACTATATAGTAGACTACAGCCTGGTTTATATAGTAGACTATAATCTGGACTATATAGTAGACTATAATCAGGACAATAGAGTAGACTATAGTCTGGACTATAGAGTAGACTAAAGTCTGGACTACAGAGTAGACTAACTAGTAGTCTGGACTATAGAGTAGACTGTAGTATGGACTATAGAGTAGACTATAGTATGCACTATAGATTAGACTATAGTATAGACTAGAGTAGAATATAGTCTGGACTATAGAGTAGACTATAGTCTGGACTATAGAGTAGACTATAGTCTGGACTATAGAGTAGACTATAGTCTGGACTATAGAGTAGACTATAGTCTGGACTATAGAGTAGACTATAGTCTGGCCTATAGAGTAGACTATAGTCTGGACTATAAAGTAGAATATAGTCTGGACTATAGAATAGACTATATAGTCTGGACTATATAGTAGACTACTGTCTGGACTATAGAGTAGACTATAGTCTGGACTATATAGTAGACTATAGTCTGGACTATAGAGTAGACTATAGTCTGAACGATAGAGTAGACTGTAGTCTGGACTATAGAATAGACTATAGTCGGGACGATAGAGTAGACTATAGTCTGGACTACAGAGTAGACTATAGAGTGGACTATAGTCCGGACTACTGAGTGGACTATAGTCCGGACTACTGAGTGGACTATAGTCCGGACTACTGAGTGGACTATCGTCCGGACTACTGAGTGCACTATAGTCCGGACTACTGAGTGGACTATAGTCCGGACTATAGAGTAGACTATAGTCCAGACTACTAAGTAGACTACAGTCTGGACTAGAGAGTAGACTATAGGTTGGATCATGGACTATAGAATAGACTATAGTTTGGCCCATAGACTAGACTGTAGAGCAGACTATAGCCTGGACTATAATGTAGACTATAGTCTGGAATATAGAGTAGGATATAATCTGGACTATAGAGTAGACTATAGTCTGCACTATAGAGTAGACTATTATCTTGACCATAGAGTAGACTATTGTTTAGAGTAGACTGTAGTCTTGACCATAGAGTAGACTATAGTTTAGACCATAGAGTAGACTACAGTTTAGACCATATAGCTATAGTGTGAACTAGAAAGTAGACTTTAGTCCGGACTATAAGTACGCTACTGCTTGGGCTATAGAGTAGACTATAGTTTGGACTATAGAATAGACTATAATCTGGAATATAGAGTAGACTATAGTCTGGAATATAGAATAGACTATAGTCTGGAATATAGAGTAGCATAGAATCTGGTCTATAGACTATAGTCTGGACTCTAGGGTAGACTATAGTCTGGCCTTCCACAGTCTATACTGTAGTTAACTAGTAGTAAGTATTATTAATAAGTCTATTATAAAAGATTGCATTTTAAAAGTCGTTAGTTTATATTATCAAGAAAATAACATTAGCAACTATAATTAACCTCTAATGGGTCTAAAGAACAGCCAACACAACTATAAATAAGCTAAGCTTGATATAATTTAGCTCAAAACCAACTAAGTAAAACAAAATGTTGAAATATTTTGTATTAAGTTTATTTGTATTGTCTTTAACATGTCTAGCTTTCGGCGAGGACTCTGATTCGAAAGAGTCCGAATTTGGTGTTAGTCAATTTAATGATACCGATGGCAAT
Organism: Lucilia cuprina; assembly: GCF_022045245.1. NCBI lineage: Eukaryota > Metazoa > Arthropoda > Insecta > Diptera > Calliphoridae > Lucilia > Lucilia cuprina. Next base: position 9,547,484 of record NC_060954.1, read on the forward strand.
ATAATACCTAGACCACGTTATGCTCAATTGAATATTAATGAGAAAACTTATACGTTTATATTCATACCTGTCAATTGGTATACGGCCGTAGAAATATGCAATTCACAAAATCAGGTTATCGCTAGAGTGACAAGTTCCGAAGAGAGTACTAAATTATATGATAGTTTATATAAGAATGGTAAGTTAAATTAAAGTAAACAGTTGTTTATTATATACTAAATATAATTATATGTTTTAATTTCTTTAGGTCTGTTAAGAGCTGATTCATCTTTTTGGTTAGGCGCTAGCGATTTGGGTCATTATGGACGTTGGTCATGGATTACCACAGGACGTCCAGCTTTATACACTAACTGGAGTCCCGGTGAACCAAATAATATTTATGGCAGAGAACATTGTTTAGAATTGCTAGGTAATGGCAAGTGGAATGATAACGATTGTGAAAATCTTAAACATGTTGTATGTCAAAATCGTCCTATTTGTCAATAATTGTATTCCATATTCAAAGGTCTAATAAAATCGTTAAAGCAAATTATATATTACATTAAATTTTATTTAATACAATGAATATAATAGACATTAGAAAGGACTATAAAATATATTATGGACAATAGAATAATAGCTATCAATAAGTATATAAGACCCTAGTTTGGGCACTAGTTTAGACTAAAGATTAGATTAAAATTTGGAATATAGAGTAGACTATATAGTCTGCTATAGAGTAGACTATAATCTGGACTATAGAGTATATTATAGTCTGGACTATAGAGTAGATTGTAGTCTGGACTATAGAGTAGACTATAGTTTGGACTATAGAGTAGACTATAGTCTGGACTATAGAGTAGACTACAGTCTGGACTATAGAGTATACTAAAGTCTGGACTATATAGAAGAATCTATAGTGTGGACTTTAGAAGAGTCTACAGTGTGGACTATAGAAGAGTCTATAATGTGGACTATAGAAGAGTCTATAGGGTGGACTATAGAGGAGTCTATAGTCTGGACTATAGAAGAGTCTATAGTCTGGACTATAGAAGAGTCTATAGTCTGGACTAAAGAAGAGTCTATAGTCTGGACTATAGAAGAGTCTATAGTCTGGACTATAGAAGAGTCTATAGTCTGGACTGTAGAAGAGTCTATAGTCTGGACTATAGAAGAGTCTATAGTCTGGACTATAGAAGAGTCTATAGTCTGGACTATTGAAGAGTCTATAGTCTGGACTATAGAAGAGTCTAAAGTCTGGACTATCGAAGAGTCTAAAGTCTGGACTATAGAAGAATCTATAGTCTGGACTATAGAAGAGTCTATAGTCTGGACTATAGAAGAGTCTATAGTCTGGACTATAGAAAAGTCTATAGTCTGGACTATAGAATAGTCTATAGTCTGGACTATAGAAGAGTCTATAGTCTGGACTATAGAAGAGTCTATAGTCTGGACTATAGAAGAGTCTATAGTCTGGACTATAGAAGAGTCTATAGTCTGGACTACAGAAGAGTCTATAGTCTGGACTATAGAAGAGTCTATAGTCTGGACTATTGAAGAGTCTATAGTCTGGACTATTGAAGAGTCTATAGTCTGGACTATAGAAGAGTCTATAGTCTGGACTATAGAAGAGTCTATAGTCTGGACTATAGAAGAGTCTATAGTCTGGACTATAGAAGAGTTCATAGTCTATACTATAGAAGAGTCTATAGTCTGGACTATAGAAGAGAGACTATAGTCTGGACTATAGAAGAGTCTATAGTCTGGACTATAGAAGTGTCTTTAGTCGGGTCTATAGAAGAGTTTATAGTTTGGACTTTAGAAGAGTCTATAGTCTGGACTAATGAAGAGTTTATATTCTAGGCAACAGATTCGTCTATTATCTGTAGTTTGGACTATATATAAGTCTATAATATGCATTAATCCATATTATAGATAAGTCTATAATATGGATTATAGTCTGGACTATAGGAATATTATAGACAGCGGAACGCCCTTTGTTTACCCAAAACGATTGAACAAAATGGACCATAACTTAATATTGTGAACTGCACTAGATTTATCAGGTTTTGTTTAAGAACCGATAACCTATTCCAAAAGTAATTAGTTAATTATTGTCATTAAAAGTTGTATGTAATTTCGTATTGATAAGATAATTTTGATTTACGACTTAGAGTCATCTTCAGTTTGTTTATAAAAGACCTCTTACCTACCAACTGATATTCAAAACTTTACGAAATTCTTAAAGAGATCTTAAGAGAAGTTTCTTTTTTATAATGTTTTTTAACTTTAAATCGGTAACCTGTTGCCTTGTAGGGGTTTTCATGCTATCGCTATTGAAATCTACTGAGGCACAATTGGACCTTAGTAAAATCGGTATTTTACAGATTGTGGGTGAAAAACAATATTTCATTGAGAAAGCAGTTAAAGTTAATTGGCACAAAGCCTTGCAAAGTTGTGCTAAAATGAACATGAGATTGGCATCGATAGAATCGTCGACAGAGCAGCAAAATATAAAAAGTTTATTGAATTCGAATTGTAAGTATAAGATTTCATAGTAGAGTCTGATCTATAGTCGGGGCGGAATAATAATGTCGATTATAGTTGGGGCTGAACATTAATCTGGATTATAGTCGAGACTATTGTCTAGTTGGTAGTCATGACTATCCATTCCATAGTCCAGATTATTGTCCAAACTATAGTATATATAATCTGGACTATAGTCAGATTATATTCAGAACTATAGAATAGACTACAGTCTGGACTATATGCTAGAAGATGGCCTAAATCCTGGATTATAGTTTGCACGATGTTAAGACTATAGTTAGACTATTGCCTGGACTATAGTCTGGACTTTATCCTAGACCATAACCTGTACTATATCCTGGAGTATAGTCCGGACTATAATCAAGTCCATAGTCTAGGCTATAGTGCAGGATATTTTCTGAGCTTGACTTAAGCTCTGTAGTCTGAACTATAGTGTATAGTCAGGACTATGGTGTAGAATATAGTTTGAACTTATAGTTTAGTATATAGTCCAGACTACAGTGCAGATTATACACTAATTTTTTTACGAGACTATAGACTAGTATGGACCTAATTTAGTCTGAACTAGAATTTATTATAATTTATTTTAATGTCTTTTTCTTTCAGCTGCTTTGTCGAAACAATACTGGATATCTGGCAATGATTTGTCTTCAAGTCGGGACTTTGTCTGGTTCGGTACTGGCGAGTCTTTCAGCTATACTAGTTGGGGTTCTGGGCCCGGCGGTAGCACTAGCCAACGTTGTGTACGTACTGATGCTAATTTCAATTGGCGTAGAGATGCTTGCAGCAGTTTACAGTACTTTATATGTGAAAGACCTTTAGTGCCGGCATGTGGTTCCAGTACAACATGTAATGTTAAACCTACAATCATTCTGTAATTGTGGTCTTATTAAGATTGGAAATTTTAAATAAATATATAAATTTTGAAAGCATAAACGATTTTAAGGACTTTTTATTGATTTTTTTTTTGGGGGGAAAGAGTAATTATTCATGTTTTTAGATTTTAGAAATTTTGGAAAGTCTAAGAATCAAGACTCCAGATAATAGTTTAATAGCGAATATAAGGTTTCGATATTAGTAAAAACATGTTGCATTTGAATAGCACTTAAATGGCATTATAGTACCTGTAGGCAATGAATTTTGAATCTCGAGTTATACTTCGACTTCTAATAAGATATATCACAGTTTTCTTTAGAAATGTGAAGATTTAAGATCAGACAACTAGTTCGCTTTATTTGGGGAACTTTTTGTCCAAGTTTAGAAAAGAAATCTATTTGCAAAATATAATTCTATTTTGAGAAAGTATTGACCTAAAACTATTCATATAATCACTGATTAATATGGGCGCTGTCTTAAATTTGGAACTGTTATATATTTGTCACTTTTCAAAATGTAAACTAAACAGTTGAAATCCTCTAAATGGAACCTAGTCAAAAATTAGTGAACATTAAGATTCAGCAATATAATGGAGAATAAAGTCAGATTGCATTAATGAAACATTATGGTAATTTGTCTCCCTCACTCTCTCTCTCTCTCTCTCTGTCTCTCTAATTTCATCAGGATTACCTAAATGTGCTCATATTACAAATTAAAGAAAATCAGATAATTGATCACTTTTACAATTATAACCTGAATTAGCTAGAACTTATCAAAATATCACGTCAAAATGTGTCATTTAATCTCATACTTATAATCAATCAAAAACATTCAGAAAACGTTCAGAAATTTTCTATATAAACTATGGTAAAACTGGCATTTTTCGAAATCAGTCAAACTTTGCTAGAAAAAAATGGCTTTAAACTTTAAAATCTTTGCACTAACTTTAAGCTTAGTTCTGTTTTACGTTTTAGCTTTGGCTAGTGGTCAGACCACAATAACAACCACAACTATAGGGGAAAAAAATTATCGTGTTGTTACCTATGAGAAGGTAAATTGGTATCGTGCCTATCAATTATGTGCCGTAGCTGGTATGCAGTTGGCTTCCATAGAATCGGAAAGTGAAGCTAAAGCTTTAAGTGAATTTCTTTTTGCAAATTGTAAGTAAAAACAGTGAAATGAAATGAATCTATTATAATAAAAAAAAAACTTTAACTTATAATATTTCCAACCACTATAATTTCACCTCCCCCCCTCCTTTGTTAAGCACTACTTTTCAACAACTATTGGTTGGCGGGCAATAATTTGGCTAATCGTGGCGAATATGTATGGCTTTCCAGCGGTAATCGTTTATCTTATACCAAATGGGCTGATAATCAACCGGGTACTTTGGCAAATCGTTGTATACGTACAAATGCTGAACTAAAATGGATAACCGAGCCATGTAGCAATACAAATTATTATATATGTTCTAGTCCAACTGTACCGGATTGTCTAACCGGTGAATGCAAATTAGCTTTTGAATGATTTACTTATATTTATTGAAAATAATAAAACTTGTATGAAAGCATTATAAAAAGAAAACAAAATAAAAATTTATAAAATTTGATTTAAGAGGGAAATTGTACATAAATCTGTTGCGATATATAGAACTATAATATAGTATGTAGTCGATTTTGGATGAAAAATTGTAGTATTTTTTAAGAATTTAAATTTGATTTCGAATAATCATATATTTTTCTCAATTTCAATGACTATAGACTATACTATAGACTAGACTATAGACTAGACTATAGACTAGACTATAGAATAGACTATAGACTTGACTATAGACTAGACTATAGACTCGACTATAGACTAGACTATAGACTAGACTATAGACTAGACTATAGACTAGACTAGACTATAGACTAGACTAGACTATAGACTAGACTATATACTAGACTATAGACTAGACTATAGACTAGACTATAGACTAGACTATAGACTAGACTATAGACTAGACTATAGACTAGACTATAGACTAGACTATAGACTAGACTATAGACTAGACTATAGACTAGACTATAGACTAGACTATAGACTAGACTATAGACTAGACTATAGACTAGACTATAGACTAGACTATAGACTAGACTATAGACTAGACTATAGACTAGACTATAGACTAGACTATAGACTAGACTATAGACTAGACTATAGACTAGACTATAGACTAGACTATAGACTAGACTATAGACTAGACTATAGACTAGACTATAGACTAGACTATAGACTAGACTATAGACTAGACTATAGACTAGACTATAGACTAGACTATAGACTAGACTATAGACTAGACTATAGACTAGACTATAGACTAGACTATAGACTAGACTATAGACTAGACTATAGACTAGACTATAGACTAGACTATAGACTAGACTATAGACTAGACTATAGACTAGACTATAGACTAGACTATAGACTAGACTATAGACTAGACTATAGACTAGACTATAGACTAGACTATAGACTAGACTATAGACTAGACTATAGACTAGACTATAGACTAGACTATAGACTAGACTATAGACTAGACTATAGACTAGACTATAGACTAGACTATAGACTAGACTATAGACTAGACTATAGACTAGACTATAGACTAGACTATAGACTAGACTATAGACTAGACTATAGACTAGACTATAGACTAGACTATAGACTAGACTATAGACTAGACTATAGACTAGACTATAGACTAGACTATAGACTAGACTATAGACTAGACTATAGACTAGACTATAGACTAGACTATAGACTAGACTATAGACTAGACTATAGACTAGACTATAGACTAGACTATAGACTAGACTATAGACTAGACTATAGACTAGACTATAGACTAGACTATAGACTAGACTATAGACTAGACTATAGACTAGACTATAGACTAGACTATAGACTAGACTATAGACTAGACTATAGACTATAGACTAGACTATAGACTAGACTATAGACTAGACTATAGACTAGACTATAGACTAGACTATAGACTAGACTATAGACTAGACTATAGACTAGACTATAGACTAGACTATAGACTAGACTATAGACTAGACTATAGACTAGACTATAGACTGGACTATAGACTAGACTATAGACTGGACTATAGACTAGACTATAGACTAGACTATAGACTAAACTATAGACTAAACTATAGACTAAACTATAGACTAGACTATAGACTAGACTATAGACTAGACTATATACTAGACTATAGACTAGACTATAGACTAGGCTATAGACTAGACTATAGACGAGAATATTGACTAGACCTTAGACTAGACTACAGAACAGACTTTAGACTAGACTTTAGACTAGACTATAATAAGTTTATAATATATAACATAATAGAATTATGATAATGATTTGAATGTATTATTACCTATTATTTCATTATAACATTATAATATGTTGTAAAACCTTATAATATTATAATAATGTTTAAAACATATCGTTATGTAATAATATTGTATTATAATGAGATTATAATATATTATAATCTATTATAATAAGGTTATAATGTATTATAACACGTTATAACAAGACTATAATGCATTCTAACACATTATAATACGACTATATTCTCTTAATTGTTAGACTCATTAATTGTTAAAATGGAAATCAATCAATGTCTTCATATTGTTAATTATACTTCTATTCTTAACATTCTGCTATAATTTTTCCATATAAATATGCTATAGTTTAAACAAAAATCCTACAGTTATAACTGAATCAATCTTCCAAGTAACAAGAAAAATGGTTGCAACTATTAAACCTCTTTTGCTAGCCTTCAGCATAATGCTATTAGGTCTAGTACTTGCCATTAAGGCTGACAATGATTTAACTACCGATATTGGTAGTAAGAGATATTTGATAAAGATTGGTAAAAAACTCAATTGGTTTCAAGCTAATCATGCTTGTACACGTGCTGGAATGACTTTAGCATCTATTGAATCGGAAACAGAACAAAAAAATCTAAGAGATTATTTGTACGCTCAGGGTAAGTTACAGAAGGTAATGTTAAGAAATTAGGTTTATAATAAAATACACATTCATTTCTTTTTAGGTCACTTAACCGATGGTTTCTGGTTATCTGGTAATAATTTAAATGATAAAGATGTTTTCACTTGGCTATCAAGTGGTAATAAATTGTCTTACACTTCATGGAAAAGTGGTCAACCCGATAGTAATGCTGTAGGTACTGCAGAATATTGCACTGTTACTGATTCAGACTTTAAGTGGACCACTGGTCATTGTACAGATGCGGCTGTTACCAATTACTATATATGTTCGAGACCACTTGTACCTAACTGTGGCATTACGGGACGCTGTAAAATAAACAGAGGTTTCTACTATTGATTTGATATGAAACCAAATTAAAGAATATTAATAAAAATGTGGATTTTTAAGAACATTTAAATTAAAAGATTTATTCATTTGAAAATTGGGATATTGATCAACATAGTTTATAATATAAACATTTAAAAAATCATTTGATAAACGAACTGGGAATCTAACGATAGCATATTAATGGAGTAAGAAGTGCTAACTGACACTTCAAGGTCTTTAAAGAAGTTTTTTAACTAGACCATGAACAACACTTGTCTAGTGTAACTACACAGACAATAGCCTGCGAACTACTCCAAACTAGAACTAAACTAGAACTGAATAGAACTGAACTAGAACTGAACTAGAATTGAACTAGAACTGAACTAGAACTGAACTAGAACTGAACTAGAACTGAACTAGAACTGAACTAGAACTGAACTAGAACT
>NC_060954.1:9555808-9556041 GCF_022045245.1 Lucilia cuprina
TCAGTTCTAGTTCAGTTCTAGTTCAGTTCTAGTTCAGTTCTAGTTCAGTTCTAGTTCAGTTCTAGTTCAGTTCTATTTCAGTTCTAGTTCAGTTCTAGTTCAGTTCTTCTTCAGTTCTAGTTCTCGTTCAGTTCTGGTTTAGTTCTAGTTCAGTTCTAGTTCAGTTCTAGTTCAGTTCTAGTTCAGTTCTAGTTCAGTTCTAGTTCAGTTCTAGTTCAGTTCTAGTTCAGTTC
>NC_060954.1:9556372-9586582 GCF_022045245.1 Lucilia cuprina
AGTTCTAGTTCAGTTCTAGTTCAGTTCTAGTTCAGTTCTAGTTCAGTTCTAGTTCAGTTCTAGTTCAGTTCTAGTTCAGTTCTAGTTCAATTCTAGTTCACTTCTAGTCCTACTTCAGTTCTACTAGTAGTTCTAGTTCAGTTTGAGGATAATTCTAGTTCAGTTCTAGTATAGTTTTAGTTCAGTTCTAATCCAGTTCTAGTATAGTTCCACTTTAGTTCTTTTACAATTCTACTTCAGTTCTTTTCCAGTTCTTGTTATGTTTTAGTAAACTCACAGTTTCTAGTGTATATTACATATACCCACAATTTCTACAAATCTTCTTTAGGCCTTTACCCAGTGTAACACATAATAATAAAATTATAATTTAAATAGTTATAAATTAAATAACTATAATACATTTATGACCGAAATCCTCTTTATCTTAAAATATTTACCAGATTATTAATTATTTTTTAACTACTTGCTAATGATGATGATTATTTCAAAAATATAAAAACATTTATCAATGTCATTGAAATATTACTTCATAGCCAATGAGAAAAAGCGTATAAAAACTTTTATAAATTGTAGATAAACTTTAGAATTTACAATAATTCAAAGAGTTAAGCTTAAAAATCATTGAATAAAAAAAAATAAACAGAAATGAATTCGTTGCTTAAAGTTGTAAGTTTAACTTTAAGTGTGATCGTTTTTAATGTCCTTCTAAATGTTGAAGCACAAAGTGGCACCAGTGTTATTTTGGGTAATAAACATTATTATATTGAAACTACGGAACAAGTAGGCTTTTATGAGGCATCCAATAATTGTGCTAAATTAAGCATGACACTGGTATCGATTGAAAATAAAACCGAATATGATAAACTTAAAAATTTTCTACAAATTAATGGTAAGTTTATGATAAAAAGTACAATTTCTTATAAGAATAGCTATGTTTATATATATTTTCTATAGAATTGAGTAATGACTATTGGTTGGGTGGTAACAGCTATGGATCTTCGAACTCATCAGTCGTATACAGCTGGTTAGGAACTGGAAAACGAATAGGTTTTTGGCCAGGAGAGGCTCTTAACGATGCTGACAAATGTGTTTTTATAGATTCAAGTTTTACATATACCGAAGCATCTGCTTGCACAGACGATAAATATTATATTTGCGATAAACCTATTGAACCTGCTTGTGGTAAATATGGTCAATGTCGTTACAGTTTCAGTTCGTATGGCTCGTAAAATGTTTCAAAGATTTTTAATTAATAAACTAATAAAACAGCATTAAAAATAATCAAAAGCGTGTGGGTTTTTTTTTCTTATAGTTTCAAAAAAAAAACTTTTTAAAGTTTATTTAGAAAAAAAAAAACATAAAATTTTCATTCGTTGTTTTAGGCTAAAAGGAAAGACATTAAAATAAAATTAAAAAAATATATATATTAAAACTTAAAACAATACTACTTATAATACATAATTAATCAAAAAAAAAACACATGTACAAATTGTTAAATATATAAAACAAAAATAGTTTAAACCATAAAACTTTTTAATATTTATAAAAATTTATTTTTTGTTTTATTTTTTTTCTTTTTCATTTCTTTTAAATAATTATAAAAATAGTGACTGATTTTTTTTGTTTAAATTTATTTAAAAAAAATTTTACTAAATTAAATGATTTGTTTACATTTTTTTTGTAATAATGCTTAAATATTTATCAAATGTATAATGGTATAATGTATGAGTATTTTATTTATTTTTTTTTATATATTTTCTTTTTTTTAACTATAATTTCTTTTAAGAATTTATTAAAATTACTAAAACAAAACCCATCACATAATATTGTCTTAAGACAACATTATAGATTTGCAAATTTTTTTTTTTTTTGAATTTTAGTTTTTCTCTTAAATTTGTGTTATATTTTCTGCGAAAAAATTATTAAAAAATTAAAATTATAACAATTTATAATTTAATTTAATTTAATACATATACATAAATAAAATTTTTGCGCCAAAACAAAAAAAAAAATGTACATTAAGGCTTTATATTGTGTTAAAATTGTGCTAAAATATAGTATAATTCATTACATTAGAATTATAATGGGTTTTATTACATTATAATGAGATTATAAAGTTTTATAAAACATTATATACTCATTATAATGCATTATAACACATTGTAATACTAGTATAATGTATTTTAACACATTATAATCCCATTATGATGCAGTATAATACATTATAATCTAATTATAATGAGTTATAAAACATTATACTCTCATTATAATGTAGTAGAATGCATTATAATTCTATTATAATGGATTACTAAACATTATATTCTCATTATAAAGTAGAAAAAGATATAATAATCTCATTATAATGTATTATAACGCATTATAATCCCATTATAATGAATTATAAAATATTATAATTCTATTATAATGCATTACATCGCATTAAAATCCAAGTAGAATGGTTTATAATACATTATAATCCCATTATAAAGCATTATAACACATTATAATCCAATTATAATGAATTTTAAAACATTATAAACCTATTATAATGCATTATAACACATTATAATCCAATTATAATGTATTATAAAACATTATAATTCTATTATAATGCATTACAACACATTATAATCCAATTATAATGTATTATAACACATTATAATCGAAGTATAATGTCTTATAATACATTATAATCCCATTATAATGCATTATTACACATTATAATCCAATTATAATTAATTACAAAACATTATAATCCCGTTATAATGCATTACAAGACATTATAATCCCATTATAATGTATTATAACACATTATAATACCATTATAATGCATTACAAGACATTATAATCCCATTATAATGTATTATAACACATTATAATCCTATTATAATGCATTATAACACATTATAATCGATGTATAATGTTTTGTAATACATTATGATCCCATTATTATGTATTTTGATACATTATAATCCCATTATAATACATTACAACACATTATAATCCAATTATAATGAATTATAAAACATTATAATCCTATTATAATGCATTATAACACATTATAATCCTATTATAATGAATTATAAAACATTACAATTCTATTATAATGCATTACAACACATTCTAATCCTATTATAATGTATAATAACACATTATAATCGAAGTATAATGTATTATAACACATTATAATCGCAATATAATTTCTTATAATACATTATAATCCCATTATAATGCATTATTACACATTATAATCCCGTTATAATGCATTACAAGACATTATAATCCCATTATAATGTATTATAACATATTATAATCCCATTATAATGCATTATAACGCATTATAATCGATGTATAATGTTTTGTTATACATTATGATCCCATTATTATGTATTATGATACATTATAGTCCCATTATAATGCATTACAACACATTATAATCCAATTATAATGAATTATAAAACATTATAATCCTATTATAATGCATTATAACACATTATAATCCTATTATAATGAATTATAAAACATTACAATTCTATTATAATGCATTACAACACATTATAATCCTATTATAATGTATTATAACACATTATAATCGAAGTATAATGTTTTATAATACATTATAATCCCATTATAATGCATTATTACACATTATAATCCAATTATAATTAATTACAAAACAATATAATCCCGTTATAATGCATTACAAGACATTATAATCCCATTATAATGTATTATAACATATTATAATCCCATTATAATGCATTATAACACATTATAATCGATGTATAATGTTTTGTTATACATTATGATCCCATTATTATGTATTTTGATACATTATAATCCCATTATAATGCATTACAGAACATTATAAACCAATTATAATGAATTATAAAACATTATAATCCTATTATAATGCATTATAACACATTATAATCCTATTATAATTGATTATAAAACATTACAATTCTATTATAATGCATTACAACACATTATAATCCTATTATAATGTATTATAACACAATATAATTTAAGAATAATGTTTTATAATACATTATAATCCCATTATAATGCATTATAACACATTATAACCGAAGTATAATGCATTATAACACATTATAATCCCATTATAATGAATTATAAAACATTATAATCCTATTATAATGCATTACAACACATTATGATCCCATTATAATGTATTATAAAACATTATAATGCATTATAACATATTATATTCAAAGTATAATGTCTTAGAATACATTATAATATCATTAGAATGCATTATAACACATAACAATCCACTTATAATGAATTATAAAACATTATATTCCCGTTATAATGCATTATAGCACATTATAATTTAAGTATAATGTCGTATAATACATTATAATCCCATTATAATGCATAATAATATGTTATAATCCCATTATAATGTATTATAACACATTATAATCCAAATATAATATATTATAATACATTAAAATCCCATTATAATGTATTATAACACATTATAATCCAAGCATAATGTCTCATAATACATTCTAATTCTATTATAATGGATTATAACACATTATAATCCCATTATAATGAATTATGAAACATTATAATCCAATTATAATGAATTATAAAACATTATAATCCCTTTATAATGCATTATAATATATTATACTCTCATTACAATGCGGTGAAACACATTATAATCCCATTATAATGCATTATAACACATTATATTCTCATTATAATGTATTATAACACATTATAATCCCATTATTATATAGTTAAATACATTATAATAAGGTTATAATAAAATTTTTAAACAAAATATTCCCTTTTAAATTCATTGCCTTAACTTTTAAGCCCTTAAGGATGTATATTATACATTTTGTTTTAAACAAATTCCTAACAAATTTGTTTTCTACTCTCTTGTCCTAAAGCGTTTTTTTGTCCTATATTTTATATTATTTTTATAAAATAATTAACCTGCATTTTGTGTCATGACATTTGTTTTAACTATAATTTAAATTACACACTTAAATAATTAAAAATTAAAAAAAAAAATAATAATAATAAAATAAAAATTTCATAACCCTAGTCCTGGTCACATAGAACATAAATATATATATATACTATATAGTCTGTATTAGTTTAAAATAAATTTTAAATAATTATTCGCTCTTTTACGCCCACCTTCGCTAGTGATGATAGTAGGGACCACCAAACTGATAAGTGGGAGGATGTTTTTGGGCAGGATTATATAGGTTATGATGTGAAGACGATCGTCTGGGTGGCTGTGGACGATAGCCGTAGGACGTGGGATAGTCACCATCTTCATGCTGTAGTGTAGAGGTGGCATTATGTGCACGCGTTGAGGGTGAATGACGACGCATATAACGTTCTTCAATATTAGACGCGGGCCAACGTTGAAAATGTCTAGTTGAATCTTCGGATGAACGTCTACGTTGATAACGTTTACCACCCGAGGAGTTGGCAAGTGCTGCTGCTGCTGCTGCTGTGCCAGTATTATGATGTTGATGATAGCTACTCTCATCACCACTAGCGCTATTATTATGGGGCGACTGTTGTTGTTGCAGTGCTGTACGATATTTACGGCGTGAACGTTCATCTAACGAAGAAGTGGGCGTAACACGTTGTTCGATTTCATCGACAAACTCACTCTGACGTCTTTGTAAATCGGCACCATAGTTATCGTAGGCAAAACGTTCTCCTCCTCTTTGTGAGGAGAGTTTACGTTCTTGATGTTCCTCAAGACGTGAACGCCATTCATGTGCTGATACCTTTTGATTGTATAAAGCGGGATGAGGTTGGAATTGTGAGGGTGAGTTATTGGCAAAGAGATCATTATAGGACGATTTACGCCAGCCTTCTTCATAGCGTCTCTGTGTAGTCTCATCCTCTAGAGCTTGACGTCTTTGTGAACGTGAGGAGCTGCTTTCGGAAGAATCCTCTCCGGAAGTGCCTATGCCTAGATCTTTTTCATCACCATATGCCTTATAGGGTGCTCCCAGGAAGCCCTTGTTGCCGAAACCATTCACACCGCCCATGGCCGATGATGTGTAGGGCATATAGAAGGCATTGATAAAGTTTTTATCCATTTTGGCAACCTTCAATTTAGCATCTAAATCATCAATTTCTTCTTCACCACCAGTATCGCGTCCAGTCCAAGTTTGCCAAGAGCCTGGGCCGAAAAGCGAAAGCAAAACTGGCAACAAAAACAGTCCATGCATAGCACCAAAGAATATCACCAAGAACACCATTTTAAAGAACACCAAGAATATATAACTTTGAGCCAAAAGTAAAGCCACTATACCCAATATGGTGGAACTGGAACCTTGTAATATGGGCAAGCCTAAGGAATGGAAAGACTCACGTACTCTGGCTTTGGGACTCTTTTTCTTCGAAGACATATAAGTGTAGCAAATGTGAGCGGTAAAGTCCACCGAGAAACCTATACACATGATCAAATTAATCATGGAAATCGAATCCAAATTAACATCCCACAAAGCCATATAACCAGCCACGCCCAGTTCAATGGAAATAACGGAAAAGGCCACCCATAGCGAACACAAGAAATTGGGTATAAACACAAAGGATATAATCATCATAATAACAGCACCAATCACCATGGCCTGCAGCGATGTCGGGCGCACCAGTTCAAATTGATCGAAGAACACAAAGTAAGGATGGAAAATGGTGGCATTTAAAGGAGAGTCCTTGCAGATTTGTCTCAAATCTCTAACCATTTCCTTTTCATGATTAGTATCGGTAATATTGACCGCTTGTATCAACAATCTGGAGGCTATAATGCGAGTTTCATTTTCATTAAACTTAACATCCAAAGAGAAAGGATTTCCCGGGAATAACCAATGTTCCTTGACGGCCTCTATGAAATCCTGTTCTGTGTCCAAGGTCAGATTCAAATATTCATTATTACGATCGACAAAAGAGACAAACGAACGCAACCATGACTCTGTATACAGAGATGAGGTAACATACGAAGTATTTTCCAAATTGCGAGTCAATTCCTCAATTTGATCCTGAACCATAGGATCGGAATAGTTCAAATCACCGGTAATAATAACCTAAAATGGGACAAACAATTAGATTTCTCTTAAAACTTATAATTTCTACTCAGCAGACGCACCTGCATTCTATAGGGAAATTCACGATAATAATCATCTTCACGATCAAAGAACTCCACCGAATACGAATCAGATCTGGACAATTTTCTACGCTCTAAACCCTCTTTGATCTGGGTAATGCCATAACAAGCACCTGCCAGATAGGCACCAAAGATTAAAATTATCAAAAATTTACACCATTTATTATTGATAACAGCGGCCATTTTGTTGCGGAAAAATCTCATCAAAATATGATCCTTATTATCTAAGGGATTGTCAGGATCCTCACGATTAATACCACCCGACATGATGGAACGATAGAAAATATTACGTTTTTCTGTAATGAAAAGATGGTTTTTCAAAATTTAGAAAAACAAATCCTTCGTTTACTTACCCTTTATAGCCACCGATAAAGATTGCACCCTACAGCCGAATAAAGCATGACGATTTTGATGTTCCCTATAACCCGATATTGCCATACAGGCAGCAAAGAAGGTTATATGCCATAGAAAAGTGAAACCTACAGCAAAAACTGAATATTTACAAAAAATCTGTACCGATCTGAAGGGACTAATGACACCAATCCAAAAGGATATCAAATCGGTTAAGGAGGTTATGGTTATAGAGACAGCAGCCTCAGACATTGTATGACCCATACGTTCGGCCACCGATTGCTTAAGAGATGTACGACGCCAAGCAGCCAACATGACAAAGGTATCATCAATGCCAATACCTGAAAGATTGAAAAGAAAAATCCAATCAGAGATATAGTTAAAGGGATTTTGGAGAATAAAAGTACTTTTTTAGGTACTTTTCTGTTGTAGAAAAAAAATAATGTCGATTTTTTTTTAATTTTAATCAAAATTGAGAAAATTTTTAAGATTATAAGTTTTGGGGCCAAATTGGCGAAAATTAAAAAAAGGTACTTTTTTTTAGTACTTTTTTATCTTTTTTTGCAAAATAACTAAATTTTTTTTGTTTAAATTAACATAAGTTATAAAAGTACTTTTTTGCACTTTTTTGTTTCTATGAAAAATAATTTTGCTAGAAAAATTCAGAAATTCAAGAAATTATTAGAATTGCAAAGTTTTAAGACAAAATAGTAATAAATTAAAAAAAGTACTTTTTTGATACTTTTTTTGTTTTTATGAAAAATTACTGAAAACCCCAATTTTAGTTTTTATCATATTTTCTACATAAATAAGTAGTAAAATACTATTTATTCTAAAATTTTTGCTCTAAAAACCCATTTTAAACAAAAAGTACTTTTTTGGTACTTTTTGAAAAAATTATTTAAAATTTAAAATTTTTAGATTTAATCAAATATTCTGCATAAATATGTAGTAAAATACTATTTATTGCAAAAAGTACTTTTTGAAAAAAGTATTAAAAATGAGAAATTTTTAGTTTTTATCACCTTTTCTACATAAATAAGTAGTAAAGTACTATTTATTTCAAGATTTTTGCTTCAAAACTCATTTTTTAAAAAAAAGTACTTTTTTAGTACTTTTTTGAAAAATTATTTTAAATGGGAAAATTTTAGTTTTTATCACCTTTTCTACATAAATAAGTAGTAAAATACTATTTATTGCAAAATTTTTTATTCAATAACCCATTTTAATCAAAAGAGTACTTTTTTAGTACTTTTTGAAAAAAGTATTAAAAATGAGAAATTTTTAGTTTTTATCACCTTTTCTACATAAATAAGTAGTAAAGTACTATTTATTTCAAGATTTTTGCTCTAAAACTCATTTTTTAAAAAAAAGTACTTTTTTAGTACTTTTTTGAAAAATTATTTTAAATGGGAAAATTTTAGTTTTTATCACCTTTTCCACCTGAGTAAGTAGTAAAATACTTTTTATTTTAAAAATTTTTGGCCGAAAATCCATTTAAAATAAAAAGTACTTTTTTAGTACTTTTTGAAAAAAATGTATTTTTAAAGAGGAAAATTTTAGTTTTTATCACCTTTTCTACATAAATAAGTAGTAAAATACTATTTATTGCAAAATTTTTTATTCAATAACCCATTTTAAACAAAAAAAGTACTTTTTTAGTACTTTTTGAAAAAAATGTATTTTTAAAAGGAAAATTTTAGTTTTTTTTATCGCATTTTCTACATAAATAAGTAATAAAATACTATTTATTACAAACATTTTGCTCTAAAACCCATTTTAAACAAAAAGTACTTTTTTGGTACTTTTTGAAAAAATGTATTAAAAATGAGAAAATTTTTAGTTTTTATCACGTTTTCTACCTAAATAAGTAATAAAATACTATTTATTGCAAAATTTTTTATTCAATAACCCATTTTAGTACTTTTTGAAAAAAGTATTTAAAAGAAGAAAATTTTAGTTTTTTATCACTTTTTTTTTCATAAATAAATAGTAAAATATTATTTTTTTAATTTTTTGAACAAAAACCCATTTTTTTAAAAAAAGTACTTTTTTTAGTACTTTTTTTTTAAAAAAAGTAACTAAAATGGGAAAATATTATTTTTTATTTTTATTTTTAACAAAAAAAAAAAATTTTAAGTTTAAATTCTTGACAAAAAAAATTGGCCAAAAACAAATTAAAAAAAAGTACTTTTTTGGTACTTTTTTGAAAAATTAAACTAAAATGGAAAAATAACTACTTTTTAGGAAATTTTTAAGAAATATAAACTAATTTGAAACAAAAATTAAACTAAATATGAAAAAGTACTTTTTTGAAACGAATTTGAAACAAAAATTAGGCTAAATATGAAAAAGTACTTTTTTTGCTACTTTTTGCAAAAAATTGTCAAAAAGGGGGAAAGTTTTTCCAGAAAAAAAAACACACTTACCAATCATTAGAAAAGGCGCCGCCAAATTAATACCTATAAACTCTATGCCCATATACATGGCCAAACCAAAGGCTGCACATGTGGCCATAACAGCTGAAATGTTGCCCATTAAACCTAACCAAGGTTTTGAACGCACCGAATCACCCATCATACAAGTGATGACACTAAATAGAGCCATTAAGATGAAGGTGGAGCTAAAGTAAGGCACCACTGTTTGTGTATTTTTCTCTAGCTCATGATCCAAAGTCCGTGAGGCAAAATAGGCAACGGAAATGTGTTTGAAAAAGCCCGTAGTTTCGGCCTGACCAACCACACGTAAAAAGGTTTCTTCCCATTCGGCACCTCTGTGAAAAGGAAAAGGGAGTAAAAAGAGTTAAAAATTGGTTCCTTTTTGGAGAGGGCGGGGCTGAGCGTTAAAACTTACTTAGCATCTTGCCGTTTAGTATCAGCTGTAACAAAATATACCAATTGTATGGCCGGCACACTGACTATATAATTATCTTCGGTTAGTTTAGTGCCACCAAAGAATACGGGAAAAGCATGAGCATCCCAGGTGACCGGATTAAACATTAACGGAAAAGTCAAATTCAATTCACCAGATTCGATCTGTTTTTAATTTGAAAAAAAGAAAAAAAAAGATTAGTATTTTCTATATAAGTTTAAACAATTAAAACTTACATCATCCATTATATAGTCTAGATTTAAAATATCATTTTCAAAACATTCATTTTCCCAGCGGGCACAGGTGTCCTTGTAGGTGAAGGTCTCACCCTCATAGGTAACGGTGGCATTTTGTATGATATTATCCAATTGTCTAAGTTCTTGAAAGATTTCTCTTCGTATCATATTGTCATTGCCATCTTTGGGTATAACAATAACACGACCAAAGCGTCCTAAAGAGAGAACAAAGTAAGAGAACAAAGAGATGTTATTAAAGTTAACCCAGCAAACATTTTGGTTTAACAAAGAACTAAACTTCTAGAATTTTATGAAATTTTATTTTAAATTTTTTATTTATCGTTTGTTTTTTTTTAATTTCATTTTTTCTGCCTCTCAAGCAATTGCTCGCTGGGTTATTTAAAGAGTTTATTGTTTAATAGACTATGCTGCTACGTGATCATAAATTTAATGTTTACCTTATTTGTTGTTATATTATTTTGTTATTGTTTTTTTTTTTCTTCTTTTTTATTTAAACAAATTTATGGCGTTTTATTAATTTAATTGAAAAAATCTAATGGTTTGCTTGCAAAATGTGTGTTTACTCATTAACAGCAACAACAACAACAACAGCAACAAACATGGTGGCATTGCTTTCCGAAAACACCTACAGCTCTAAGCCCTTTTAGCCAAATAAATTGGCATACTTTTAAACAACAGTTATATTAACATAATTTTTGTCAATTGGGGAAAAAAACAAAATTAACAAATCGATTATTTCATCAAGAAAAAATTTTCAAAATTAAGTTCGAAAATTTTCGAACATGAAAAAAGTTGTTACAAAACACTTAAAATTCATTCATTTAATGTTAGATGAAGATTTTATGAACGAAAACTTAAAAATTCACATTTTAAAACAATTTCGAAAATTCGAAATTAAGTTCGAAAATTTTCGAACATAGCAAAAACTTGTTACAAAACACTTAAAATTCATTCATTTAATGTAAGATCAAGATTTTATGAACGAAAACTTAAAAATTCACATTTTAAAACAATTTCGAAAATTCGAAATTAATTTCGAAAATTTTCGAACATAGCAAAAACTTGTTACAAAACACTTAAAATTCATTCATTTAATGTTAGATCAAGATTTTATGAACGAAAACTTAAAAATTCACATTTTAAAACAATTTCGAAAATTCGAAATTAAGTTCGAAAATTTTCGAACATAGAAAAACTTGTTACAAAACATTTAAAATTCATTCATTTAATGTTAGATCAAGATTTTATGAACGAAAACTTAAAAATTCACATTTTAAAACAATTTCGAAAATTCGAAATTAAGTTCGAAAATTTTAGAACATAGCAAAAACTTGTTACAAAACACTTAAAAATCATTCATTTAATGTTTAATTTTGATTTTAAGAACAAAAACTTAAAAATACACATTTTAAAGCAATTTCGAAAATTCGAAATTAAGTTCGAAAGTTTTCGAATTTGCAAGAAATGGATAAAAAACTTAAAATTAAGTTCAGATAATTTTCTTTTATGATTAAAATCCTTAAAATTCAATTTTAATAATAAATTTCGAATTTTCGAACTAAAGTTCGAATTTTTCGAACATTGCAAAAACCCTGGAATTTTGTGTAAAAACTTTTAAAAATATATAATTTACATGATTTGTTGTTTTAGTAACAAAAATTTTGCATTTTTTGGACAATTTCGAATTTTCAAATTTAAGTTTGAATTTTTCGAACATGGCGAAAATTTTGGAAATTTGTCCGAAAACCGTTAAAAATGTAAAATGAAGTTGATTTTTAGTAATTTTAGGCACATTTGAGCATTTTTGGACAATTTCGAATTTTCGAACTTAAGTTCGAATTTTTCGAACATTGCAAAAATTGTGAAAATTTGACTTAAAATCCTTAGAAATTTAAAATGAAGTTGATTTTTAGTATTATTAGACACATTTGAGCATTTTTTGGACAATTTCGAATTTTCGAACTTAAGTTCGAATTTTTCGTAGATTGCAAAAATTGTGGAAATTTGTCTTAAAATCCTTAAAAAAGCAAAATTAAGTTGATTTCTAGTAAATTTAGGCCTTTTTGGGTAAATTCGAAGTTTCGAACTTAATTTCGAATTTTTTGAACATTGCAAAAATTGTGGAAAATTGTCTTAAAATCCTTAAAAATGCAAAATGAAGTTGATTTCTAGTAAATTTAGGACTTTTTGAGGTGATTTTAAACTTTCGAACATTAAACAAATCATGAGAAAATGTTGCAATTTCATTAGAATTATTTGTTTTTTTCTAGATTTTTTTTGTTTTAACAAAATTTATGAATCATTTTGTGTTTATGAAAATTTAGTTTAATTTGATTGCTTTAAAACGTGATTTTTTAGTTAAAGTAAACAAAAACAACAACAACAAACAACTAGGGTGTGGGAATTGCAAATAAAAAGTGAAGAATTTTTTAAAATATTTTCTTAGAATTTTAAAAAGAAAAATCAAGCCACAAAAAAAAAACACAAGAAAGAAAAGGCCTTTTTTTATAAAGTTAAGTTTAGTTGTTTGTACAACGTTTGCTGTATAAATTATTTTAAATTGGTTCATCATCCTCACTGCTTTCTTGTTTTCCACTTGTGGATTAATTTCCATATGAATTAAATGACGTACAATAATACATTTATACTACACTTTAATGGATTCCAGACAATTCTATAAAACGATTTTGGTTTTTTCTTTATAAAACTAGTCGGTTATAAATGAAAACTTAAACTATTGCAATGATCATTCACAGCAATAACAAACAACATGCTAAAGATTTCAGTTTTTATTTTTTTGGATTTACAAAATTTAAATTGAATTAAAGCGCGCTCGCTCTTATTTACAAAATAAATAAATAAATATGAAAAGAAAAAAATGGCGTAGCAAAAGAAGCAGCAGAAAACTAGTAATTGAAATTGGCATTAAAAAAGAAATTTAAATAAACACCCTCATTCATCTTATCTTCTTTCCCCTCCTTCTCCTCCTCCTGCTCATCTTTCTTCTTCTCTTTATAATCAATTAAATAGTAGTATTTTGAACTCACCTGGCCTTGTTATGCGACCCACATTAAAACGATGCGTATAATTGACTTTAAAATATTGTTCAACGATAGCTCTTTCAGCCTTACCCTCTCCATTAATGGGTGAAAATAGATATTCTGGATCAATTTGATATTTTAATTGTTGATAGCTGTAACACAAAAAAAAAAACAAATTTAACACAAAACTCTTTAAGAAATTTCTTTTATTCTTTAGCACTTACCCCGTTATACATAATAATGTTAATAGTATTGGCACAATAATAAAATAACCCGGATGTTTGGCTATAAAAACGCCCAAATGAAAAAAAGTTTTATTTAACGTTTTATCCACACACGATATGCCACAAGTCATCTGTAAACAAATAAAGAAAAATTAAAAAAATTTTACAAAATATTCTTTCAACAACTTAATAAATTTTCCAAAATTCTTTAAACAACTTTCTTTAGAAAGCTTGAAATCTTCTTAAAACATTCAGCAAATTTTATTAAAATCCCTTTAGTACTTTTCAAGTTATTTTAATTTTAATATTTTTTACCCCCCTGGCGTATGATTAATATTAATTAAGACCTATAAACACAAAATTCATTATAACTTTTTTGAAACTTTAACAAATTGAAATTTTTAAAAGCCATCTAAAAGCCAACATCTTAAGCTATAAACAGTAAAACAAAACTCTACTTTAAACTAAAACAAACTAAAAAAATTTCCTCTTTAAAAAAGAAATTCTTAAAAAAAAATTTTTAAATTTCAAAAATTCCAAAAATTTCCAAATTTCTTACTAAAATTACAAACAAACTAATCTTCTTAACAAATCAATTCCAAATTTTTATTAACTAAAACATTTTCTTAAAAAAAAACAACTAAAAAATTAAATATTCAATACGTTTTGCTCTTAATAACATTAACAACGTCATATCTCTTTAAAATTAAGAAAATAAAACACAAAAAAACTTTTAAAAAACTTATTAAAAAATAATAATCATTATATTAGCCCTGAATGTTTATTATGAAATTTTGTTAATATATTTTGTTTTCATTTAATTTGCTTAAATTTTCAACATCGTTAATAACAAAACAAAAAACAACAAAAAACTACAAAAAAAAATTTCAAAGAAACCATAACAACAATTATTAAAAATGTCGCAAATAGCAACTAAAGTTCATTATCAAAAATTAAACGTTTTTTTTTTTGTTATTATGAAAAAATTAAAAACAAAACTAAATATTAAAAGGGTTACACCGATAAAAACAATACACATCACACTCATATAGAATATAGTTACACTATAGATTTGGAACACAAATCAGTTTTAAGTCAAAACTATAGACTACAGATCAATCTAAAATCTGGACAATAGATCAGTGTATAGTCTGGACTATTGATCAGTCTATAATTCGGACTAAAGAATAGTCTGGTTAGTCTATAGTTTGGACTGTAAATAAGTCTAAAGTCTGGATTATAAATATGTCTAAAGTCTGGACTTTAGATCAGTCTATAGTCTGGACTTTAGATTAGTCTACAGTCTATAGTTAAGTCTAAAGATCAGGCAATAGTCTGGACTATAGATCAGTCTATAGTCAAGACTATAGTTCAGTCTATAGTCAAGACTATAGATTAGTCTATAGTCAAGACTATAGATTAGTCTATAGTCAAGACTATAGATTAGTCTATAGTCAAGACTATAGATTAGTCTATAGTCAAGACTATAGATTAGTCTATAGTCAAGACTATAGATTAGTCTATAGTCAAGACTATAGATTAGTCTATAGTCAAGACTATAGATTATTCTATAGTCAAAACTATAGATTAGTCTATAGTCAAAACTATAGATTAGTCTATAGTCAAGTCTATAGATTAGTTAATAGTCAAGACTATAGATTAGTCTATAGTCAAAACTATAGATTAGTCTATAGTCAAGACTATAGATTAGTCTATAGTCAAGACTATAGATTAGTCTATAGTCAAGACTACAGATTAGTCTATAGTCAAGACTATAGATTAGTCTATAGTCAAGACTATAGATTAGTCTATAGTCAAGACTATAGATTAGACTATAGATTAGTCTATAGTCAAGACTATAGATTAGTCTATAGTCAAGATTAGTTTATAGTCAAGACTATAGATTAGTCTATAGTCAAGTCTATAGATCAGCCTATAGTCAAGATGATAGATCAGCCTATAGTCAAGATTATAGATCAGTCCATAGACAAGACTATAGGTCAGTCTATAGTCAAGACTATAGGTCAGTCTATAGTTAAGACTAAAGATCAGTCTATAGTCAAGACTAAAGATCAGTCTATAGTCAAGACTATAATTCAGACTATAGTCAAGTTTATAGATCAGACTATAGATCAGATTAGATAAGTCAACAGTCAAGACTATAGATTAGTCTATATTCAAAACTACTGATTAGGTATAGTCAAGACTATAGATTAGTCTATAGTCAAGACTATAGATCAGTCTATAGTCAAGACTATATATCAGTCCAGAGTTAACACCATAGATCAGTCTACAGTCAAGACTATAGATTAGTCTATAGCCAAGAGATTAGTCTATAGTCAAGAATATAGATTAGTCTATAGTCAAGAATATAGATTAGTCTATAGTCAAGACTATAGATTAGTCTATAGTCAAGACTATAGATTAGTCTATACTCAAGACTATAGATTAGTCTATAGTCAAGACTATAGATTAGTCTATAGTCAAGACTATAGATTAGTCTATAGTCAAGACTATAGATTAGTCTATAGTCAAGACTATAGATTAGTCTATAGTCAAGACTATAGATTAGTCTATAGTCAAGACTATAGATTAGTCTATAGTCAAGTCTATAGATTAGTTTATAGTCATGACTATAGATTAGTCTATAGTCAAGTTTATAGATCAGTCTATAGTCAAGACTATAGATGAGTCTATAGTCAAGACTATAGATCAGCCTATAGTCAAGATGATAGATCAGCCTATAGTCAAGATTATAGATCAGTCCATAGACAAGACTATAGGTCAGTCTATAGTCAAGACTATAGGTCTGTCTATAGTTAAGACTAAAGATCAGTCTATAGTCAAGACTAAAGATCAGTCTATAGTCAAGACTATAATTCAGACTATAGTCAAGATTATAGATCAGACTATAGATCAGATTAGATTAGTCTACAGTCAAGACTATAGATTAGTCTATATTCAAAACTACAGATTAGTCTATAGTCAAAACTATAGATTAGTCTATAGTCAAGACTATAGATCAGTCTATAGTCAAGACTATATATCAGTCCAGAGTTAACACCATAGATCAGTCTATAGTCAAGACTATATATTAGTCCAGAGTTTACACCATAGATCAGTCCACAGTCAAGACTATAGATTAGTCTATAGTCAAGAGATTAGTCTATAGTCAAGAGATTAGTCTATAGTCAAGAGATTAGTCTATAGTCAAGAGATTAGTCTATAGTCAAGAATATAGATTAGTCTATAGTCAAGACTATAGATTAGTCTATAGTCAAGACTATAGATTAGTCTATAGTCAAGACTATAGATTAGTCTATAGTCAAGACTATAGATTAGTCTATAGTCAAGACTATAGATTAGTCTATAGTCAAGACTATAGATTAGTCTATAGTCAAGACTATAGATTAGTCTATAGTCAAGACTATAGATTAGTCTATAGTCAAGACTATAGATTAGTCTATAGTCAAGACTATAGATTAGTCTATAGTCAAGACTATAGATTAGTCTATAGTCAAGACTATAGATTAGTCTATAGTCAAGACTATATATTAGTCTATAGTCAATACTATAGATTAGTCTATATTCAAGACTATGGATTAGTCTATAGTCAAGACAATAGATTTGTCTATATTCAAGACTATAGATTAGTCTATAGTCAAGACTATAGATTAGTCTATATTCAAGACTATAGATTAGTCTATAGTCTAGACTATAGATTAGTCTATAGTCAAGTCAGATCTATATAAGTCTATAGTCAATACTATAGATTAGTCTTTAGTCAAGACTATAGATCAGTCTACAGTCAAGACTATATATCAGTCTACAGTCAAGACTATAGACCAGTCTACAATCAAGACTTTAGACCAGTCTACAGTCAGGACTATAGACCAGTCTATAGTCAAGGCTATAGATCAGTCTATAGTCAAGACTATAGATCAGTCTATAGTCAAGATTATAGATCAGTATATAGTCAAGACTATAGATCAGTATATAGTCAAGACTATAGATCAGTCTATAGTAAAACTATAGATCAGTCTATAGTCAAACTATAGATCAGTCTATAGTCAAACTATAGATCAGTCTATAGTCAAGACTATAGATCAGTTTATAGTTAAGACTATAGATCAGTTCATAGTCAAACTATAGATCAGTCTTTAATCAAACTGAAGATCAGTCTTTAATCAAACTATAGATCAGTCTGTAGGCATGTCTATAGATCAATGTAAAGTCCAGACTATAGATCAGTCTATAGTAAATACTATTGATAAGTCTTTAATCTTTAGACTTTATTTCGGTCTAAGGTCAATCTTACAGATTAGTCTATAGTCAATCTTCATAGATCAGTTTATAGTCTGTTTTGTTGTTGTCTAGTATATAGTTTAGTCTACGGTGTGTACTTTAGTTTTTAATTATTTAGCTCTATAGTTTGTTTTATAAATTAGTCTAAAGTTTTGTTTTTTAGATTATTTTTAAAATTTCTTTAAGTGTAGGTTTAAAATTTATTTGTAAAAAAAAAGTTAAAGTACAATTTTTAAGTGTTGATAGTTTTGTTTCTATTGTTTTTTTTTAAATATTAATAATAATAGTAGGGCGATGTTAATGAGAAACTAAAAATAACAAAAAACTTTAGCTTTTAAATAAAAAATTTATTAATATTTGAGGTGTATGTGTGTGTGTATAGGTACTTATTTGAAAATAAAGTATGCGTGTATGTTGATAAATTTGAAGTGTAGCCAATTGTGTAAAGTGTATAATTGAGTTTTGGTGTTAGGTTTGTTTGAAATCGTTGATTGTGTTTAATTTTTTTTATGGGACTAGTGCAGTTAAACTTTTGTGTGTGTGAAGGTATTTATTTGGTTAAAAATATTTAATATAATTCATTCATTCATTTATTTGTTTAATCCATTGCTTTACTATTTAACTTTAATAAACAAGTACAAGTACAAAGTAAACTACTCCCATTATTTATGATTTAATAGATGTTTTTTTTAAGTTTTTGAGTTTCGAGTTCAGGGAGATGATAAACAGAAAATAACAACAACAACAACAATTACATACATATATAACATAATAAACATGCCTATTATTTACTAAAAGGGCATTACGTTTTAGTATGTTATTGCACATTTTTATGACCCAATCATGGCAATAAATGAGAAAAATAAATAAAATAAAATGAAATAGAGAAGTGAGTAATAATAGGTGTTAATTTTGATTAGAAATGTTTTAGAAAAATGGAGAGAAAAAATTTTTTATGTTAAAATTTTTTTCGATATAAAAAAAGTCAACAATTTTGGCCCACTGTAGTTTCTTTAAGGGAATTTAATGGACAACTGATTGCTATAACGCAAGCTTAAGTCCTGTTTTATGTTAGTAACAAATTGTGTTTAGAAAGCTTTAGTAGTTTAGCAATTATTTTAATTTAAAGTTTTATTGTATAGGGGGCGTATGATTAATATTAATTAATGACTTTAAATAGAAATTTGCTTATAACTTTGCTTGTGGTAAAGCATTTGAAAAATTTTAAACGGTTTAAGAAAGCTAACATATTAGGCTATAAAAGCTATAGCAAACCTTAGTTTAATATATTAAAAAATAAAGAAAATTTTTCAAATAAAAACAAAATTTTGAAATTTTTTTTATAAAAAAAAAATTTATTAAAAATATTAATTTCTTGAGGAATTTTTTTCTAAAACTCTACTATAATTAAAAACTAAACTTTCTGCATAAAAATTTATTTAAAAAAAATTTACAAGCCTTTTTTTTGTGTTTTGTAACACAACAAGAAAGTGCCAACAACATTGGTTTCAATACATTAATTAATCATACATCATATCAACCAATTATGTGTCATTATACACATGCTATTTCATTAATTTTAAAATATTTCTTAGAAATTTTTCTTTCAACAAAATGATTCACTAAAGTCGTATCATCATAAGTTACAATATACAAATTATTCATAATTTACAAAAAAAACAACAATAATATTAATAATAGTAATAAAAAGAAAAATATTCAAACATATTTTTATATCCAATTTAACTTTCTCAATAAACATAAACAAAAGTTGACAGCACCTCGTAAGGCGTTTTTAAGTGAATAAACTAATTTTGGGTTTATTGTTTCAAAAATAACACCATATTTTAAAAACAAACAATAAAATTTTGTCTAGATTTTAAATGTTTGCATTTTTTTTTAATTTTAATCTCTTAAGTGGGTCATCTTAAAAAAAAAATTCTTAATTTTATTGTTAAAAAGCGAAATTTATTGTTGATTTTTAAAAAAAAAATTCTTAAAAGATTTTTTTTCACTTTTTTTTGTATTTTCTATTAATAGTGAGAAGAAATTCTAGTTCATTGATTCAAATTTGAATAAATTAGAAAGTGAAATAATTCTGTTGTAGAAATTATAGATCAAACTATAAATCAAACTATAATCTGGGCTATTGCTCACGCTGTCCATAATCTGGACTATATATTATTATTCTAAACAATAGATCAATCTACAAGTTGATCCCGATCAACTGGACTATAGATCTTTTCATAGTTTGGACTAGAGATCGTTCTATAGTCTGGACTATAGATCGTTTTATAGTCTGGGCTATAGATCGTTCTATAGTCTAGGCTATAGATCGTTCTATACTCTGGACTATAGATCGTTCTATAGTCTGAACTATAGAACGTTCTATAGTGTGGACTATAGATCGTTCTATAGTCTGGGCTATAGATCGTTCTATAATCTGGACTATAGATCGTTCTATAGTCTGGACTATAGATCGTTCTATAGTCTGGACTATAAATCGTTCTATTGTCTGAAATATAGACCGTTCTATAGTGTGGACTATAGATCGTTCTATAGTCTGGACTATAGATCGTTCTATAGTCTGGACTATAGATCGTTCTATAGTCTGAACTACAGACCGTTCTATAGTGTGGACTATAGAACGTTCTGTAGTCTGATTGATCTATAGTCTGAACTATAGACTATTTTATAGTAAGGACTATATAGTCTGGACTATAGATCGTTATATAGTAAGGACTATAGATCGTTTTATTCAATAGTCTGGACTACAGATCCTTCTATTCTGGACTACAATCGTTCTATAGCCTGGACTATAGATCATTCTATAGTATGGAATACAGATCTTTCAATAGTTTGATTCATAGTCTAGACTATAGATCCATCTATAGTCTGAATTATAGATCTTTTTATATTCTGGACTGTAGATGTTATATAGTTCGCTCTTTAAATCAATCTAAAGTCTTGACTAAAGATCACTCTACAGTCTTGACTATAGATCAATCTATATTATGGACTATAGATCACTCTATAGTCTGGACTATAGATCACTCTATAGTATGGAATATAGATCACTCTATAGTCTGGACTTTAGATTGACTTAAATCACTCTATAGTCGTAACAATAGATCACTCTATAGTCTGGACTATAGATCACTCTATAGTCTTGACTTTAGATTACTATATAGTCTTGACTTTAGATCACTCTATAGTCGTAACTATAGATCACTCTATTGTCTTGACTATAGATCACTCTATAGTTTTGACTATAGATCACTCTATAGTCTTGACTATAGATCACTCTATAGTCTTGACTATAGATCACTCTATAGTCTTGACTATAGATCACTCAATAGTCTTGACTATAGATCACTCAATAGTCTTGACTATAGATCACTCTATAGTCTTGACTATAGATCACTCTATAGTCTTGACTATAGATCACTCTATAGTCTTGACTTTAGATCATTCTATAGTCTTGACTATAGATCACTCTATAGTCTTGCCTATAGATCACTCCACAGTCTTGACAATAGATCACTCTATAGTCTTGACTAGAAATCTCTCTATAACCTTGACTATAGATCACTCTATAGTATTGACTATAGATCCCTCTGATCTAGTCACTCTATAGTATTGACTATAGATCACTCTATAGTATGGACTATAGAGTGATCTATTCTAAACTATAGATCGCTCTGTAGTTTGGATAGTATATCGTTCTATAGTCTGGACTATAGATCAATCTTTGTCTGGACTATATATCAATCTTCTTGTGGACTATAGATCAATCTATAGCTTACAGAATAATTCGATCTTTAGCCTGGACTATAAATAAGGATCTATAATCCGTTTTTTGGACCAATTTATTGTATGTAGTTCAATTATTTTTCTTCATTTGTTTTATGCTACAATCTGCTACTTTATTAGATTTCAATTGTTAAACCACTTTCTAGGCAGCATTTCTTTATCTGGATTTTCTTCTAATAAAGTTGTTTATATCTTAAAACACTATTGACTGGTTAATGAGAACGTTCACGTTTTTTTTACAAAGACTACTGTTGCTTCAGTTAAAACAAAAAAGTATATAATTTTTTTTTCTAAACCATAAATAGAAAATTGGGTCAAACAAGAAAGAAAACTATTAAACGCATATTAAATATACAAACCACACAATTTTGTTTCTAAAACGAATACCGGAATATAACGAAATAACATTATTGATAAATAACACACAAAACAACAGCAACAACAACGAACAAGTATGCATATTTTTAATCAATTAAAATAACAAACAACAGCAACTGACCTCACCAAATAGTCAGTCATATTTTTTAAGTTATAAAGAAAAGGAATTTCTTTTTATAATTAATTTCAGAGAGAAAAAAAATGGGTGAAATTTTAATTATTTTTTTTAAGAGAAACAACAATTTCAAGGTTTTTGTAAAAGAATTTTGCATAAGAAAACATTTAAAAAAAATCTTAAATTAAAATATAAACAAAAACCATAAACTATTTAAATAACAATTTCACTCTCTTTTTTGTTATAATGAAACAACAACAACAGTATAACATAACTAGAAAAGAAAGCACAACAAAATCATAATAAAACACCCATACAAAACTTCTCTTTCCCACTCTACTCTCTCTCTCACGCTTTGTCCCTTAAGCAAGAAAAAACAAAAGATTTAAGACACAAACTTTAAAAAGTGAAGGTTTTTTGTTGTTGGCTTGGGAAAAGAGAACAACATTAATACAAAATCATAAGAATCTATTTTACTAAATTTATTTGTTTAATTTAAATATTTATAAATAGTTTTTATCTATGTAAATAACTAATGTTATTTAAATGTTAAATCTTAACCGTGGCTTGAATATTTTTTTTAATCAAAAATTTTGTTCAATGAGGCGTTGTTTGAAAAACCCCCCCTTGGTATGCATTTTATTTAAATATTGTACAAGGTTAGTGATCTTTGACCAAAGAAACAAAACTAATATTAATAAACTAAAAAAAAATCTTTATTAAAAACTTGTTTTAAATGTAATTAAGTTGCAGCTGGTAGTTAAGTGAGTGACAATTTGAACAATATTTAAAGAAGTATTAAATTAATTAACACAAATGACACTTAACTCAGAAAGACTTTCTAGACTAATTTTTAGACTGATCTTTAGTCAAGACTATAGACTCATCTATAGTCAAGACTATAGACTCATCTATAGTCAAGACTATAGACTCATCTATAGTCAAGACTATAGACTCATCTATAGTCAGGACTATACCCTCATCTATAGTCAAGACTATAGACTGATCCATAGTCAGGACTATAGACTGATCTATAGTCAGGACTATAGACTATAGATCAAGACTATAGATCAAGACTATAGACTGATCTATAGTCAAGACTATAGACTGATCTATAGTCAAGACTATAGACTGATCTATAGTCAAGACTATAGACTGATCTATAGTCAAGACTATAGACTGATCTATAGTCAAGACTATAGACTGATCTATAGTCAAGACTATAGACTGATCTATAGTCAATACTATAGACTGATCTATAGTCAAGACTCATCTATAGTCAAGACTATAGGCTCATCTATAGTCAAGACTATAGGCTCATCTATAGTCAAGACTATAGACTCATCTATAGTCAAGACTATAGACTCATCTATAGTCAAGACTATAGACTCATCTATAGTCAAGACTATAGACTCATCTATAGTCAATACTATAGACTCATCTATAGTCAAGACTATAGACTCATCTATAGTCAAGACTATAGACTCATCTATAGTCAAGACTATAGACTCATCTATAGTCAAGACTATAGACTCATCTATAGTCAAGACTATAGACTCATCTATAGTCAAGACTATAGACTCATCTATAGTCAAGACTATAGACTCATCTATAGTCAAGACTATAGACTCATCTATAGTCAAGACTATAGACTCATCTATAGTCAAGACTATAGACTCATCTATAGTCAAGACTATAGACTCATCTATAGTCAAGACTATAGACTCATCTATAGTCAAGACTATAGACTCATCTATAGCCAAGACTATAGACTCATCTATAGTCAAGACTATAGACTCATCTATAGTCAAGACTATAGACTCATCTATAGTCAAGACTATAGACTCATCTATAGTCAAGACTATAGACTCATCTATAGTCAAGACTATAGACTCATCTATAGTCAAGACTATAGACTGATCTATAGTCAAGATTATAGACTCATCTATAGTCAAGACTATAGACTCATCTATAGTCTTGACTATAGACTCATCTATAGTCAAGACTATAGACTCATCTATAGTCAAGATTATAGACTCATCTATAGTCAAGACTATAGACTCATCTATAGTCAAGACTATAGACTCATCTATAGTCAAGGCTATAGACTGATCTATAGTCAAGATTATAGACTGATCTATAGTCAAGACTATAGACTCATCTATAGTCAAGGCTATAGACTGATCTATAGTCAAGACTATAGACTGATCTATAGTCAAGACTATAGACTGATCTATAGTCAAGACTATAGACTGATCTATAGTCAAGACTATAGACTGATCTATAGTCAAGACTATAGACTGATCTATAGTCAAGACTATAGACTGATCTATAGTCAAGACTATAGACTGATCTATAGTCAAGACTATAGACTGATCTATAGTCAAGACTATAGACTGATCTATAGTCAAGACTATAGACTGATCTATAGTCAAGACTATAGACTGATCTATAGTCAAGACTACTAGACTGATCTATAGTCAAGACTATAGACTGATCTATAGTCAAGACTATAGACTGATCTATAGTCAAGACTATAGACTGATCTATAGTCAAGACTATAGACTGATCTATAGTCAAGACTATAGACTCATCTATATTCAAGACTATAGACTGATCTATAGTTAAGACTATAGACTGATCTATAGTCAAGACTATAGACTGATCTATAGTCAAGACTATAGACTGATCTATAGTTAAGACTATAGACTGATAGATAGTCAAGACTATAGACTGATCTATAGTTGAGACTATAGACTGATCTATAGTCAAGACTATAGACTCATCTATAGTCAAGACTATAGACTCATCTATAGTCAAGACTATAGACTCATCTATAGTCAAGACTATAGACTCATCTATAGTCAAGACTATAGACTCATCTATAGTCAAGACTATAGATTCATCTATAGTCAAGACTATAGACTGATCTATAGTCAAGACTATAGATTCATCTATAGTCAAGACTATAGACTGATCTATAGTCAAGACTATAGACTGATCTATAGTCAAGACTACTTATATACTGATCTATAATCAAGACTATAGACTCATCTATAGTCAATACTATAGACTGATCTATAGTCAAGACTATAGACTCATCTATAGTCAAGACTATAGACTCATCTATATTCAAGACTATAAACTGATCTATAGTTAAGACTATAGACTAATCTATAGTCAAGACTATAGACTCATCTATAGTCAAGACTATAGACTCATCTATAGTCAAGACTATAGACTCATCTATAGTCAAGACTATAGACTCATCTATAGTCAAGACTATAGACTCATCTATAGTCAAGACTATAGACTCATCTATAGTCAAGACTATAGATTCATCTATAGTCAAGACTATAGACTGATCTATAGTTAAGGCTATAGACTAATCTATAGTCAAGACTATAGACTGATTTATAGTCAAGACTATAGACTGATTTATAGTCAAGACTATAGACTGATCTATAGTTAAGACTATAGACTGATCCATAGTCAAGACTATAGATTGATCTATAGTCTAGATTATAGAACAAGGTATAGTCTACAATATGGATCAGTCTATAGTGTAGAATATAGATCAGTCTATAGTCAAGACTATAGTCAAGACTATAGACTGATCTATAGTCAAGACTATAAACTGTAATATTTCTTGCTAATTTTGCTCAAGTGTCTATTAGACACTATTAAGTTAAAATGAAGATTTTGTGGCTTAAACAAAAACGCGCACACACACACAAATGAAAACATTGATATTTGAGCCAATAACAATTTTAGCCTCGACCCAACTAATTATTAATTAAAAAACGTGCTTAAATATTTTAAAATAATTCTTTTTGAAAACAATTGTTGAAACAATTAAATCCAGTCATTTATAAATGTTATTAAATTTTTTGTCACAAAACCTTTAATAAACAATTGAAACATATTTTTTTTGAAAGAGATTAAATCAAGTTGTTAAAGTCTTTAAGCAAATGTCTATGGGTGTTGTTATGCTTAAGTGAATATTGCCAAATTTGTTAGTTTTGTTAATTTTTTTGTTTGTTTTATTTTTGTAGCTTCTTGTTGTTTTTGAATCGGAAATAAATTATTAATCATTTAATATTATAATTTTTGTTTTTTTTTTTTAGTTTAAGTTGTGGGTAATTTTTTGGGAAAAAAATTCGGTTTCATATGTTATTGAAATGTATGTTAACCTCTGTGTTTGTCTTGCTTTTTTTTTGGTTACGCTCTTAAGATTTATTTTAAGGTTATTTACAGCAATTTTAACTTAAAACTGAAATAGTTATATTCATTTATTAAGTTATTAGATTATAAAAAATATTGTCAAAGAATTGTTGGCATTTAGATTTAAGGTCAGAAATAATTTATAGTTTAGACTATAGATTAGATTCTATATTGATATATAAATTATACTTTAGACTGATCTATAGTCCAGGCTATAGTCTGAACTTAAGATCTATCTATAGTCTGAACTATAGATATGCCTATATTCTATAGATCAGTCTATAGTCTGGACTATAGATCAGTCTATAGTCTGGACTATAGATCAGTCTATAGTCTGGATTATACATCAGTCTATAGTATGGACTATAGATCAGTCTATAGTCTGGATTAAAAATCAGTCTATAGTATGGACTATAGATCAGTCTATAGTCTGGATTAAAAATCAGTCTATAGTCTGGACTAAAGATCAGTCCACAGTCTGATCTAAAGATCAATCTATAGTCTAAACTCTAGATCTGTCTATAGTCTAAACTCTAGATCTGTCTATAGTCTGGACTATAGATCTGTCCATAGTCTAACTATAGATCCGTCTATAGTCTGGACTATAAATCTGTTTTTAGTCTGGACTATAGATCTGTCTTTAGTCTGGACTATGGATCTGTCTATAGTCTGGACTATAGATCTGTCTATAGTCTGGACTATAGATCTGTCTATAGTCTGGACTATAGATCTGTCTATAGTCTGGACTATAGATCTGTCTATAGTCTGGACTATAGATCTGTCTATAGTCTGGACTATAGATCTGTCTATAGTCTGGACTATAGATCTGTCTATAGTCTGGACTATAGATCTGTCTATAGTCTGGACTATAGATCTGTCCATAGTCTGGACTATAGATCTGTCTATAGTCTGGACTATAGATCTGTCTATAGTCTGGACTATAGATCTGTCTATAGTCTGGACTATAGATCTGTCTATAGTCTGGACTATAGATCTGTCTATAGTCTGGACTATAGATCTGTCCATAGTCTGGACTATAGATCTGTCTAAAGTCTGGACTATAGATCTGTCTATAGTCTGGACTATAGATCACTCTATAGTCTGGACTATAGATCACTCTATAGTCTGGACTATAGATCTGTCAATAGTATGGACTATAGATCTGTCTATAGTCTGGACTATAGATCAGTCTATAGTCTGGACTATATATAGATCACTCTATAGTATGGAATAGATCAGTCTATAGTCTGGACTATAGATCAATCTATAGTCTGAACTATAGATCAGTCTATAGTATGGACTATAGATCAGTCTATAGTATGGACTATAGTATGGAGTTTAGATCACTCTATAGTTTGGACTATAGATCACTCTATAGTTTGGACTATAGATCACTCTATAGTTTGGACTATAGATCACTCTATACTACGGACTATAGATTACTCTATAATCTGGACTATAGATCACTCTATAATCTGGACTATAGATCACTCTGTAGTTTGGACTATAGTTCAGTCTATAGTCTGGACTATTGATCTGTCTATTGTGTGGACTATATATCA
Source organism: Lucilia cuprina (assembly GCF_022045245.1). Lineage (NCBI taxonomy): Eukaryota > Metazoa > Arthropoda > Insecta > Diptera > Calliphoridae > Lucilia > Lucilia cuprina. The sequence goes on from NC_060954.1 coordinate 9,584,691, forward strand.
GTCTATTGTCTGGACTATTGTTCAGTCTATTGTGCGAACTATAGATCAGTCTATTGTCTGGATTATAGGTCTATTGTGTGGTCCATAGATTATTCTATTGTGTCGACTACAGATCAGTCTAAACAATCAATTGAGTTTGGATATTGATCAGTTTATAGTCTTAACTTTAGATCTTTCTATAGTCTAAACTATAAATCAGTTTATAGTCTATACTATAGTTCAGTCTAACTCTAGTCTTAGTTTATCTTAAAAACTTTTCTATTTTAAAGATTAGATTTTTCTCCCTGTCTGCTGATTAAGATCCTAGGAAGACATATTTTTTTTAGAAACTTTATACTTTAGTGTTTTTTTTTTAAATTTGCAGAAATTTTTTTTATATAAAAAATCATAATTAAATGGTGTGTAAAAATAGTTGAACATGAAAACGAAACGAAAAAAAGAAAAGAAATGAAGAAAAAAATCAACCAGAAATATGACGTTTTTAAATGAACGTATAACATTCATTTGGGCAAAAATTTGCTTTTTATTATGAAAAGTGAAAGTTATAAAAAGATATTTTTGTTTTTTGAACAAAAAAAAACTATATGAATGTTTGTTGTTGTTGTTGTTGTCGTCTACACAAGTTTATTTAAGTTTTTGTTGCTGCTTTTTAAAACTGGGATTTAATGCATTCGATTTGTGATAATAATAGTAGTTGGTGGAGTTTTGTCTTGTAAGAAGAGAGAGCAGGTGAGAGAGAGAGTGAACAAGAGACTATTAACTCTTGAGTTTGGTTTGCTTTTTATTAATACGGATGTAATTTTGTTTATTTAGTACTGGTGTTGACTAAGTCTAGCACTGCTAGCTGCTGCAGCTTTGATCAGTCTTTGGTCTTTAATGTACAAACATGCATGAAGAGGGTCAAGGACGTAAATGTTAAATATTTGAGTGTTTTTTTTACTAATTTCTAGTTAATTTTTGGAGTAAATAACTTTGTGCGTTTAACGTTTGCTTTAAGCATGTGTCATATGTGAACACATTAGTGCAAAAATTACGTTTATGATTTTGCAATAATACGGTAGTTTTGTAGTCGTTTTATAACGCCGTTTTTTATTTTATTTGTCAAGCGGCCTGTTGTTAACGCAGCGAGGTTTTAGTTTAATATGCAAATATGTCTTAGTTTAAGGTTTTAATACAGACAGTTGCAAAATTTAAGTTTGTAGTTGTTGGTAAATATTTGTGTTAAGATTTTTTTCGGCATTTTTTTACAATTACAATTAAGAAGAGAGCTTAACACGAAGGAGAAAGTTTTCAAAATTTTATTTATAAAATCTTAAGACAAGAAAATCAAATAACAAGCAACTAAAGCAAATTACAAAAAAACAGAGGGGTATTAAGAAACAATACCACCCCCTATCCCCTCCTTTAAAATTACACGCCTTACAAACAAAGTTTCTAAACACAATAAAAAAATGAAAATATTTCTAAAACAAAACTGTAAATTCCCTGCCCAAAAACAAATAAATTTCATTTTCTAACAAATATTCAAATAAAATATTAAAATATCAAAAAAAAAACTCAATAAAAACGTCATTGATCCATAAGTTGTAAAGCCAAGAAAATACATACTAACAAATGGTGGCACCTGATTGTAATTTTAACTAAATTTGATGACATCCATCACCTTGACGATCAACACACACACAACAGTAAACATTATTAAAATGTGCGTGCTAAGCTAAGCCACCTTCAAGTATTTTAAAATAATAAACATATTTTTCTAAATAAATGAATCACTGGGTTAACAAATACTTAAATATTTTAAATAATATTTAATTAATTATAAAATACAAATAAATATGAAATTTACAGCATTTTATAATAGCCAAGAGTTTGATGAAATTGATTTTACT
>NC_060954.1:9586592-9636746 GCF_022045245.1 Lucilia cuprina
CCCCCCCCCCCCCTTCCCCCTGTGTCTATTATAGATTTTTTTTACAATAATTATTAGTTCATTGAACTAGAAATAGAAATTATGATAATTTATTTATTATTTTTTTATTAAAAATTGTAGGTGTAATATTAAATAAAAGTGAAACTTTCGTTTTATATAAGAGTGAACAGTGAAAACTATTTAAGATGACCAACAGACACAAACTAAACAAAAGTCTAGAGTAGTAAACTATAATCAGAAGACTAGTCTGTACTATAGAATAGTCTATAGTCTGGACTATAGAATAGACTATAGTCTGGACTATAGAATGGACTATAGCCTGGACTATAGAATAGTCTATAGTCTGGACTATAGAATAGTCTATAGTCTGGACTATAGACTAGTCTATAGTCTGGACTAAAGAACAGTCTATAGTCTGGACTACAGAATAGTCTATAGTCTGGACTATAGAATAGTCTATAGTCTGGACTATAGAATAGTTTATAGTCTGGACTATAGAATAGTTTATAGTCTGGACTATAGAATAGTCTATAGTCTGGACTATAGAATAGTCTATAGTCTGGACTGTAGAATAGTCTATAGTCTGGACTGTAGAATAGTCTATAGTCTTGACTATAGAATAGTCTATAATCTGGACTATAGAATAGTCTATAATCTGGACTATAGAATAGTCTATAGTCTGGACTATAGAATAGTCTATAATCCGGACTATAGAATAGTCTATAATCTGGACTATAGAATAGTCTATAGTCTGGACTATAGAATAGTCCACAGTCTGGACTATAGAATAGTCTATAGTCTGGACTATAGAATAGTCTATAGTCTGGACTATAGAATAGTCTATAGTCTGGACTATAGAATAGTCTATAGTCTGGACTATAGAATAGTCTATAGTCTGCACTAAGGCCATAGTCTATAGTCTGGACTAAAGAATAGTCTATAGTCTGGACTATAGAATAGTCTATAGTCTGGACTATAGAATAGTCTATAATCTGGACTATAGAATAGTCTATACTCTGCACTATAGAATAGTCTACAGTCTATACTATAGAATAGGGTATAGTGTGGACTATAGAATATTCTATCGTCTAGACTATAGAATAGTCTATAGTCTGGACTATAGAATAGTCTATAGTCTGCACTATAGGACAGTCTATAGTCTGGACTATAGAATAGTCTATACTCTGCACTATAGAATAGTATACAGTCTATACTATAGAATAGGGTATAGTCTGGACTATAGAATAGTCTATAGTCTGGACTATAGAATATTCTATAGTCTGGACTATAGAATAGTCTATAGTCTGGACTAGTCAAGTCTATAGTCTAGTCTACAGTCTAGTCTATAGTCTAGTCTATAGTCTAGTCTATAGTCTAGTCTATAGTCTAGTCTATAGTCTAGTCTATAGTCTCGTCTATAGTCTAGTCTATAGTCTAGTCTATAGACTAGTCTATAGTCTAGTCTATAGTCTAGTCTATAGTCTAGTCTATAGTCTCGTCTATAGTCTAGTCTATAGTCTAGTCTATAGTCTCGTCTATAGTCTAGTCTATAGTCTAGCCTATAGTCTAGTCTATAGTTTAGTCTATAGTCTAGTCTATAGTCTAATCTATAGTCTAGTCTATAGTCTAGCCTATAGTTTAGTCTATAGTTTAGTCTATAGTCTAGTCTATAGTCTAGTCTATAGTCTAGCCTATAGTTTAGTCTAAAATCTAGTCTATAGTCTAGTCTATAGTCTAGTCTATGGTCTAGCCTATAATTTGGTCCACGGTCTAGTCTGTAGCCTAGTCTTTAGTCTAGTCTATAGTCTAGTGTATATTTTAGTGTATAGTCTTGTCTTTATTCAAGTCTATAATCTAGTCTACATTCTAGTCTCTAATCTTACAGTTACAGTTTAGTCCATAGTCTAGTCTTTGGTCTAACCTTCAGTCCAGTCTATAGCCTAGTCTATAGTCTACTCTATATTCTAATCTATATTCTAGTCTATATTCTGATCTATATTTTTATCTAAATTCTAGTCTATTACCTAGTCTATAGTGTAGTTTATAGTTAGATAACAGCGTCGAGCGAAACTAACGTCGTCAAACATTTAAGTGGCGGCTTTTTAAAGTAATAATAATAAAAAATGTAACAGTTTAACGAATTCAAAAAAAAAGTTTTTATAAATCTTCAAAAAACTTTAAAAAAAAGTTTTAAAATTTTCTCAAACAAAAACCGCCAAAAATTTGATAGAAAAGTTGAAAAAAGTGATTTACATTTGCAATACATAGTTTAATAAAACGTATCTTAAGCGGTTAGCAATGACATAGTTATAAAAACGTTAATTATGGAAATAAAAAGTGCATGACGTTTATTTGCAGTTAAATTGAATAAAAAATGAAAATATCCGAGAAATATACTTCCTAAAACTAATGCAAATATTTATAGACAATAAAATTGAGATAATTAAAATAAAAATTGAGTAGGTAGCCGCAATGAATTTATAATTACAAATAATAATAAATATAAGAAATTTTTTGTTTTTTTTTTAGAAATAACGTTAATTTTTTAATTAGTTTTTTTTTGGTAATAAATATTTATAGATTTTAATTAAAATTAGCATAACAACCTTGTGGTAGATATGTTTATATTAAATATTTTTTTTTTAACAATCAATAACTAGTGCAGTTTTTGTTAACATCTCTGGTTTTAATATTTTTCTTATATTTTTTTTGTTGTTACATAAAAACATTTAAATTGTTAAACAATTAACTAGTTTCAAATGTTTCTAACAATTAATTGTTAAGATTTTATGATTTCGAATCAAATTTTTCTTAATAATTTTTTAAGACACTATGTTATTTTCTTTATTTTGTATTAATTAATATTTCATTTGAAAACTATTAAAATTTACAAACAAACGAAAAAAAAAATAAGAAACATATTGTTGTTACAACATCATAACTACAATTTCGTTTTGATATACAACTTCATATAAAAATATTTGCATGATTTACAAAAAAAATATATATATTTCAAACTGTTGTTTTTTTTCAATTTTTTTTCTTTAAACTAACGAAGCTAGTTTGTCTGTCCATCTCTGTTTATTCAATGGGGTCTATATGAATGAATGAAGCAGCAAAAATAAAACCGGACTATGTGGATTGCAACGCTCTTTTTTTTCGTTTTTTTTATATATATTTCTTTTACTTCTTGTCAATTCAAGCTGATTTTATGTAATCACTCGGTTCAGGCCAAAGTATGTTTTTATTTTATTATTTCGTTTTTTTTTTCTTCATTTCATTTCAGTTTTTGTTTTTTTTTATAATCATAATAATAAAACTAAGAAAAACAACAACAACAACTTAAATTATAATAAAATTTGTTACACATTAACATTATGTTAAGGTTTTCTTTGTTAGCCATTTATCACATTTGCAGACTTGCAGTTCAAAATTGAACTCGAGGTGAACTTTTGAACTTTGTTTTTTAAAAAGCAACAGTTTAACATTTTTTTAATGTTTTCCCTGTTTAGTATATAGAAAGAAACAAAAACTAGTTTAATTTGTTAAAAAAACAATTACAAAATAATTATATAATAGTTAATATTACAGAATAAATCTTAAATCTATTAAATAAAAATAAACACACTAAAGCTGCCACTGCAAGTAAAACAATAGACGCCGTTGCATAATTTAATCGTCTTAGGAGTTTGTTTTTGCAGACAAAACAAAAGAAAGAAGAAGAAGAAAACAACAACAGGATGACACATAAATTATTGTAATAAAAGGAAAATTTGCAATTGTTTTTGGTAAACTTTGTACAATAGAGAAGTGTCCTCAATGTAGTCTAAATCCAAAGAAGAATCTCTTCAGAGAGAGAGAGGAAGAAACGTCTTAAGTTTGTGTAAAGATAACTAAAGTTTTTACCAACATTCTGACCTATTTATAGACTGAAGTATAGAAGACTCATTAGTCTTAAGTGAAAAGCTATCGTTACAAAAACTCTGATCTATAAAGATCTATTAAGATTAGTCTTATAAAACTATCTGTATATAGAAAATCTTCCCGTAAAGTCCCTGCTCTATATTTGTTTACTTTGATGGACTTTAGTCTATATAGCAATAACTTTAAAAGGCAGTGTTCTATAAAATCGAGTTGTCTGGCAAGTCTGGCCTTCAATAGGCTAAAGTATAGGCTAAAGACTCTAGTATCTTTTTGAGAAATGAGAAGCTGTTTATGTACATGAAAATGTCTTGCCAAACACTTTGGACTAGGGATAAACATGTTTAGAAGACTCTTAACTATAAAGACAGGTTTTGGAAAGAGCTTCTTCTTAAGATCTTTAAAAAAAAATTAGATGCTCTGCAATTAAGTCGTTCTTGCAAAGATTTTGGCTCTATGTTTGACGACTATAAACTATAGAGAAATGACTTTCAAGGACTCTGGTCTATAAAGGTGATTTGGGGAAAGAATCTGTCATTTAGAGAAGAGGTTTTAACAAGACCTTAATCCTAAGTCCAGAAGACACTAGTGGCTTTAGTCTTAAGAGAAATGGGAAGGTGTTTATAAGTTAAAAATGAGTTTTGCAAAGACTCCGTTCTATGGAGAAATGAGTTTTCAAAAGAGTTAATTCTTTAATAAAACTGTCTTTAGAAATTAGAAAACTTTCTAAAGAAGACATTCTGTTATAAAGAAAAACTTCTGAAGAAGAATTTTGTTTTTTTCTTAAGAATACATTTTTCTAAACAAAACTTTTCTTAGAAAGATATTTTGCTAAAAGAATAAATAAATTTTTCTAAAGAAAACTGTCTAAAGAGGACTTTCTTCAGCTATTGACAGAAGACTGTTTAAGGAGTTACCAAAACTGCCTTGGAAAGACACTTTATGAAAAAAACTGCTTGAAAAATGTCTTAAGAAGATATTTTTCTGAAAGAAACTGTCTAAAGATGACATTTTTCTGAAAGAAACTGCTTAAAGAAGACATTTTTCTTAAAGAAATTGTCTAAAGAAGACAATCTTTTATTGAAAGTAGACTGTTAAACTGTTAAAGAAGACAGAATAAAGAATTTTGTTTGAGGGTCCAAATTTTTATACAGAAATTGATCTTGAGTAAAGACTTTTTGAAAAAAGACTGACGTGAAACTTTGCTCAATAAAAGTGTCTTGATATAAATCTTTCCCTAAAGAAAATTGTCTGTATAAGTTACTTGTTTATATAAATTAGTCTAGAGAACTGGAATTGTAAAGAATTTTGATCGGGAGTTGACACTTTTATACAGTAATTGATCTTGAGTAAAGACTTTTTGAAAGAAGACTGAAGTGAAAATTTGCCCAAGACAAGTGTGTTGATATGAAACATCCCTAAAGAAAATTATCTGTGGAAGTTAATTGAACTTGAGTAAAGACTTTTAGAAAAAAGTCTAAAGTGAAACTTTGCCAAAGAAAAGTGTGTTGATATGAAACTTCCCTATAGAAAATTGTCTGTAGAAGTTACTTGCTTAAAGAAATTAGTCTTGAGAACTTGAATTGTAAAGAAATTTGATCTAGAGTTGACATTTTCATACAAAAATTGATCTTTAGTTGAGAACTTTTGAAAGAAGACTGACGTGAAACTTTGACAAAGAAAAGTGTATTGATATGAAACTTCCCTAAAGAAAATTGTCTGTATAAGTTTCTTGTTTATAGAAATCGGTCTAGAGAACTGGATTAGTAAAGAACTTTGTTTGAGAGTCCAAATTTTTGTACAGAAATTGATCTTGAGTAAAGACTTTTTGAAAAAAGATTGAAGTGAAACTTTGCCCAAGAAAAATGTCTTGATATGAAACTTTCCTAAAGAAAATTGTCTGTATAAGTTACTTGTTTATAGAAATCGGTCTAGAGAACTGGAATTGTAAATAATTTTGATCGAGAGTTGATATTTTCATACAAAAATTGATCTTTAGTTGAGAACTTTTGAAAGAAAGACTGACGTGAAACTTTGTCCAAGAAAAATGTCTTGATTTGAGACATTTCCTAAAGAAATTTGACTATATAAGTTACTTGTTTATAAAAATCGGTCTAGAGAAGCGGATTTGTAAAGAATTTTGAACTAAAGTTTTAATTTTTATACAGAAATTGATCTTGAGTAAAGACTTTTTGAAAAAATAATGACGCGAAACTTTGCTCAAGAAAAGTGTCTTGATATAAATCTTTCCCTAAAGAAAATTGTCTGTATAAGTTACTTGTTTATAGAAATCGGTCTAGAGAACTGGATTTGCAAGGAATTTTGATCGGTAGTTGACATTTTCATACAAAAATTGATCTTAAGTTGAGAACTTTTGAAAGAAGACTGACGTGAAACTTTCCCAAAGAAAAGTGTCATGATATGAAGCATTCCCTAAAGAAAATTGTCTGCATATGTTACTTGTTTATAGAAATCGGTTTGGAGAATTGGATTTCTAATGAATTTTAAACTAGAGTTGAAATTTTTAAAGAGAAATTGAACTTGAGTAAAGACTTTTAGAAAAAATACTGAAGTGAAACTTTGCCCAAGAAAAATGTCTTGATTTGAGACATTCCCTAAAGAAATTTGTCTATATAAGATATTTCTTTATAGAAATCAGTCTAGAGAACTGCAATTGTAAAGAAATTTGATGTAGAGTTTAAACTTTTATTAAGAAACTGATCTTAAGTTGAGAATTTTTGAAAGAAAGACTGACGTGAAACTTTGTCCAAGAAAAATGTCTTGATTTGAGACATTCCCTAAAGAAAATTGTCTGTATAAGTTACTTGTTAATAGAAATCAGCCTAGAGAACTGGATTTGTAAAGAAATTTAAACAAGAGTTTTCATTTTTATACAAAAATTGATCTTGAGTAAAAACTTTTTGAAAAAAATTGACGTGAAACTTTGCTCAAGAAAAGTGTCTTGATATAAATCTTTCCCTAAAGAAAATTGTCTGTATAAGTTACTTGTTTATAGAAATCGGTATAGAGAACTGGATTTGTAATGAATTTTGATCTAAAGTTTAAACTTTTATAAAGAAAACCATCTTGCGTAAAGACTTTTTGAAAGGAAGACTGACGTGAAACTGTGCCAAAGAAAAATGTCTTGATATGACACTGATCTTATGTGGAGACCTTTTGACTGAAACCTAAGAGTACTGTCTAGTTAATTTGCTTGTTTATAGAAATCGATCTCGAGAACTAGTTTAAAGTAAAGAGATTTAAAGTACAAACTTTTATAATAAAAATGATATTGCGTAAAGACGTTTTGAAAGAAATCTATTTTGATAAGATATTGCACAAATAGATTACATGATTTTATTAAAATTCCTTTCAAAACTCCATCAATTTTTTTAAAAGATATTAATCAGATCTTTTAAAACTCCCCATTTGATGGGTAACAACAAAAACTTTATGATGAAATATATATTTGAATGACCTTAAAAATGTTTTTTTAAACAACAATATAAAAATAACTTTAAAACAACTTTTAACAAAAACCCATTAAAAGTGACAATTGCTAATCGCAAAATCAAACGAGATTTAAACGCTAGTTTTGCAACATTGATTGTTTAATGTTTTGTGTTTGCAAAGTAAAGTAGAGTTTAAAGAGTTTTTAGGGAGATTATGGGAAAAACTAACAGGTAGCTGGGGAAAATTTGGGAAAATTTAGTTTAGCAGGTAAAAACAGGTGTTTGATAAATCTTACCTTGAGGCTGTGTTTAAATGATTTTAACAAGTAATCCAAATGATATTTTTAAAAATTACAAATTTCGTTTTCGTTTTTTTAGAGATTTTAAAACACTTTTGTTTTTTTAAATAATTAAGAAAAATTTCTTTTCTATCTTTTTTTAATTAAAAGAAAACATGTTAATTTTTCTTGATTTTTTTTCAGATTTTTTTTGTAAAAAAAAATAAATTTCACTTTTTTTAAATATTCAAAATTTTTTTAAACTTTTTTTGCTTTTGGCGTTTAAACTTCGTTTTATTATTATTATTAAAATGCCTTCACTTTTCTTTAAACAGAAATTCGTAAACCGCACGCTTGAGCGTACCAACTGTGACTGACAGTTAAGTTCAAAAACTCTCCCAAACTGATCGTTACATAAAATTTAAAGATCGTTAAAGAGTGTGTGTTTTTTTGTAAACGTCGTTTGCTACACAAAAAGCACAATTTACACGATCACTGTTAATGTAGGCTTAGCTTGTTGCTTTTGTTTTTCTTTTTTTTTAAATTTTAATAAATTTTCTTTAAAATTTTCTTAAAATTTTTAGTTAAAAATACTTTTTTTTTAAATTTTTCTTTATTTTTCTTTTAATTTCTAGATTTTTTTCAGATTTTTCTTTAATTAAAACACTTTTTTTCTTGCCACCAATAATGTTCGTTTTATTTTTGTCTTTTTCTTTGTTTTAAATGGGAAAGTAGGTTTTTAGCAATTAAAGCTTATAGTTGTCTCTAACGAAAACCATATTAGTTTGTTATTTATTTCTTTTTCTTTTAGTTTTCAATTTTATTTTAAAGTTTTTCTTTTTTTTTCAAATTTAACTTAAGCCGTTAGTTAAGTCTTTTCAGTTTGACGTGCACACGTTTAATAACAGCAAAAAAAATGCATTTATTTAAAAACTAACTAGAGAATTGCACTGCAAATGATCTTAAAAGAGTTACTCTCCCTCTCTCTCTCTCTCTTTTTTCTCTGTATCACGCTCTCTGTTTCAAAACATATCACTCTTCTTTAAAAAGCACTAATCTTTCACTCTCTCTCTCTATCTCTCACTGCTTTTCTCACCTTTAAAACTACAACAACAAATCACTATTTTACTTTACAGGTGCCTGCTGCTGATCATGAAAATTGTTTATTTTATTCCACCATGATCATTTTGCCATTTCATTCCCCATTTTCACGCATTATTTCTTTATATTTCTCACAATTTCTTGGAAAAATATGTTTTTTTCTTTTTGTGAAAAACCGGAAAATATTTAATTAACGAAAGGTTTAAAAACAACAACAACCACACAACAACTGCACTTGCTTTAAAGGAAAATATTTCTTTTATTATTAGGGTGTTTCTTTCTTAAAAGAAAAACAAAGAAATTCCAGAGAATTCTAAAATTGTGTAAAAGTAGCAAAATCTTGTCAGGCACAAGAAAGTAGAAAAAACAGAAAAGAAAAGGTGTAAATCGCCTCTCAAACAAAAAAAACAATTAAATGGATTATTTGGAAAATTAAAAGGTGATTTAAAATGAAATTGTAAAGAAAAGTCTCTTACCAAAAAACACTTGACTTTGGCATAAAGTTCAAGGCTTTAAGAAAGTTTACTTAAGAAAGTAAATTTACTTAAAGAAAAATGTTGTTTCTAAGACACTTTACCCGAAGTAAAGTGTCGTTTCTAAAATATTTTACTAAAGAAAAAAACTTGCTTTCATAATACTTTTCTTAAGAACATCTTCTAAAGAAATTTTACTAAAGAAAAATTTCGCCAAAAGAGTTTGACAAAGAAACGTTACTTTCTCACTAAAAAAGCGATACTTTAATTAAGAAAAATGACTTCCAAGACACTTTACTAAAAGAAAAGTCTCTACCTAGACACTCTACTAAAGAAAAAGAGTCTTCCTTAACATTTTATTTAAGAGCAGTATCTCCCGAAACACTTTTGACTAAAGAAAAGTGTCTTTCCAAGATTCTCTAACGAGACACTTTACTTAAGAAAAAGAATCTTTGTACAAAAGACACAGAAAAGTATCTTCCTAGACACTTCATTAAAGAGAAATATCTAGCGAGAGACACCTTACTAAAGAGAAGTCTCTTTCCATGACATTTTATTAAAGAAAATTTTTCTCCAAAGCTCTGAAGACAGATAAAAGTGTCTTAAAAGAATCTTTTTTTAACAAAAAGAGTCTTTCTAAGACATTTTACTTAAGAAAAAGAATCTTTGTACAAAAGACACAGAAAAGTATCTTCCTAGATACTTTATTAAAGAGAAATATCTAGCGAGAGATACCTTACTAAAGAGACACACTTTACATAAGGAAAAGTCTCTTTCCAAGACATTTTATTAAAAAAAATTTTTCTCCAAAGCTCTGAAGACAGATAAAAGTGTCTTAAAAGAATATTTTTTAACAAAAAGAGGAAAAGACACAGCACTAAAGAAAAATATCTTCCACGCGACACTTTAGCGACTTTCTAGACACTTTACTATAAAAAGAAGTCTCTCAAGAGTAACTTTACTATACTCAAGACGTCTTCCCAACACATCTATTTAAAGAAAAGTATTTTCAGCGCATTACTTTAGTTAAAAAAATCGAATATCTAAACACTTTTCAAAAGTAGAAGTCTCTTCCGAGTCACTTTATTAAAGACAAGAGTCTTTACAAGACACTTGACTCAAGACGCTTTTTGAAAGAAAGATGTCCGCTTATAGGCTTGGTTGTTTGGCTAGTAAGTTAGCTAGTTGGTTAGTAAGTTAGTTACTTAGTTAGTAAGTTAGTTAATTAGTTAGTTAGTAAGTCAGTAAATTAGTTAGTTAGTTAGTTGGTAAGTCAGTCAGTTAGTTTTTTTTGTTAGCCAGGCTGGACTATAGACTGATTTATAGTCTGGATTATAGACTGATCTATAGTCTGGACTATAGACTGATCTATAGTCTGGACTATAGACTGATATATAGCCTGGACTATAGACTGATCTATAGTCTGGACTATAGACTGATCTATAGTCTGGACTGTAGACTGATCTATATTCTGGACTGTAGACTGATCTATAGTCTGGACTATAGACTGATCTATAGTCTGGACTATTCGCTGATCTATAGTCTGGACTATTGGCTGATCTATAGTCTGGATTGTAGACTTATATATAGTCTGGACTATATACTGATCTATAGTCTAGATTATGAACTGATACACAGTCTAGACTATAGACTGGGCTATAGTCTAAACTATAGACTGATCTATAGTCTAGACTATAGTCAAGACTATAAACTGGTCTATAGTCTAGACTATAAACTGGTCTATAGTCTAGACTATATACTGGTCTATAGTCTAGACTATAAACTGAAACATAGCTTGAACTATAGGCTGATCCATAAGTTGGACGATGAACCGATCTATAGTCTGGACTATAGACTGTTCTATAGTCTGGACTATAGACTGATCTATAGTCTAGACTATAGACTGATCTATAGTCTAGACTATAGACTGATCTATAATCTGGATTATAGACTGATCTATAATCTGGATTATAGACTGATCTATAGTCTGAACTATAGTCTGGACTATAGATTGATTTACAGTAGAATGCTCTATAGTCTGGACTATAGCCTGATCTATAGTCTGGACTATAGACTGATCTATAGTCTGGACTATAGACTGATCTATAGTTTGGACTATAGACTGATCTATAGTCTGGAATATAGACTGATCTATAGTCTGGACTATAAACTGATCTATAATCTGGACTATAGACTGATCTATAGTCTGAACTATAAACTGCTGACAATAGACTGACTGAACTATAGACTGACCTATAATTTGGACGATAGTCTGTTCTATAGTCTGGACTATAGACTGATCTATAGTCTGGACTATAGACTGATCTATAGTCTGAACTATAGACTGATCTATAGTCTGGACAATAAACTGCCGGACTATAGACTGATTAAATGACTGACTGAACTATAGACTGACCTATAATTTGGCCGGTAGACTGTTCTATAGTCAGTACTATAGACTGATCTATAGTCTAGACTATGAACTGTTCCATAGTCTGGACTATAGACTGATCTATAGTCTGGACTATAGACTGATCTATAGTCTGGACTATAGACTGATTTATAATCTGGATTACAGACTGATCTATGGTGTGGACTACAGTCTGATACATAGCCTGGACAATAAACTGATCGATAGGCTGGATTAGAAATTGATCCATAGCCTGAACTATTGACTGACTTATAGTGTGGACTATAGACTGATCTTTAGTCTGGACTATAGACTAATCTATAGTCTGTACTTAGCACTCATCTTTATTCTTGACTATAGTCTTCAATTGAAAACTTTTTGTTAAATCTATTTGCACTGAAAATAATATTTAAAAAAATTTTAACTAAAAACTATAAATCATTTTTTGTAATTACTTAGCACCTGTCCAAAATACTAAAAATTTAGTTGTGAAATATTAATTTTTGTTTTAACAAATAAAGAAAAACTTATTACAAAGTATTAGTTTATTAGCCTTTTTTTCAATAATTTGCAAAATTTCTAAACAAACTAGTAGGTATTATTATTATTGTAATGTTTTGAGTTTGAGTAGGTAACTCAATTCAATATTAATGAAAAAATTGAAAAATAAATAGAAAATATTGCAAGAAACAACAAACAAACTAAACGTACTTTTTTTAACTAATACGGTCTACTTAACAATTGCAAACGATTTAATTTTATTTTCATATGAAAATTTTACACCAATGTCTAAGTGAAACGGCTAGAAAAGTAAAAGAATAATACAATTTTTTTTCTAAACGAGAAAGAAATTTGGAAATTTCTTACAATTTGTTAAGTAAACTTTTGGTTTTAAGGATTTTTGGTTTACATACTTTAGGCCGTTCTTGTAATACTCGCTGTAATTGAACCGTTTATTTTATTTACATGTACAAGCTCTTCTAACCGCCACCGTGATCACAATCATTATCATCATCATCATCATCAGCACGTACTTAAAGTACGTAGTACATTGTATAGAGCGCAGATTTGTTTGGTTTTTTTTTTAGCGGAAATTTCAATAAAATTCATTTGGTATATATTTCATCAAACAATTATTATTAGAGAGCGAGATCCAAACAACAATCATTCCAACAGACAACTAAGCTATATATCAAAATAACAACAAATAATCAAAATAAAAAAAAAAACGAAAACGCAAAACAACAACAAATAAATTTAGTTAAAGAGTGTTGTGAGTCCGAAGAGTGTGTGCAGGAAAAGATTAAACTCGTGCAAACTAACAAAAATGTAGACAAAATATTATTAAATAGTTGATAAATTTGATTTAATTTAATGAGGAGAAGTGATAATTTTATTTCACACAATTACCATTATTATCATAATGATGATGATAATAATGATGATCGCTAGTAAATGAACGAAATATATACAATGACGATCAGTTTGTTATGGAAGTATCTAGTTTCACTTAAAGTTAATTTACTTAATGTTTTTCTCTCTCTCTCTTTCTTAATTTTCTTTGAGATCTCTGAAAGTTCTCCTTATTTGTGATATTTAAAACAAAATAATGAGTTAAGTTTAAAATGATCTATCATGTAGTTGACAGCATGTGACTGACAGTTAATTGTGTTTCTTTTTTTTTGAAAAAATTAAATCATTGCACTAATGTAGTTAATTGTATCAAATGTAAACGACTGAAGATGACAACTTTTTAAAATAGACTATAGTTTTTACTTCAGGCATAGATTAGTCTATATAGTCAATCTAAAATCCGTAGTAAACATTATAGAAGAGTCCCTAGACCAAACTATATTTCAGCCTATACTACAATCTATAGTAAATCTCTGAACTGGAGTTTGGAGTAGTCTATATTCCAGACTATAGAGTAGTTTATAGTGTAGACTATAGAGTAGTCTATAGTCCAGACTATAGAGTAGTCTATAGTCCAGACTATAGAGTAGTTTATAGTCCAGACTATAGAGTAGTGTATAGACCAGACTATAGAGTAGTCTACAGTCCAGACTATAGAGTAGTCTATAGTCCAGACTATAGAGTAGTCTATAGTCCAGACTATAGAGTAGTCTATAGTCCAGACTATAGAGTAGTCTATTGTGCAGACTATAGAGTAGTCTATAGTCCAGACTATAGTGTAATCTATAGTCCAGACTATAAAGTAGTCTATAGTCAGACTATAGAGTAGTCTATAGTCCAGACTATAGAGTAGTCTATAGGCCAGACTATAGAGTAGTCTATAGTCCAGACTATAGAGTAGTCTATAGTCCAGACTATAGAGTAGTCTATAGTCAAGACTATAGAGTAGTCTATTGTGCAGACTATAGAGTAGGCTATAGTCCAGACTATAGAGTAGTTTATAGTACAGACTATAGAGTAGTCTATAGTCCAGACTATAGAGTAGTCTACAGTCCATACTATAGAGTAGTCTATAGTCCAGACTATAGTGTAATCTATAGTCCAGACTATAAAGTAGTCTATAGTCAGACTATAGAGTAGTCTATAGTCCAGACTATAGAGTAGTCTACAGGCCAGACTATAGAGTAGTCTATAGTCCAGACTATAGAGTAGTCTACAGTCCAGACTTTAGAGTAGTCTATAGTCCAGACTATAGAGTAGTCTATAGTCCAGACTATAGAGTAGTCTATAGTCCAGACTATAGAGTAGTCTATAGTCCAGACTATAGAGAAGTCTATAGTCCAGACTATAGAGTAGTCTATAGTCCAGACTATAGAGTAGTCTATAGTCCAGACTATAGAGTAGTCTATAGTCCAGACTATAGAGTAGTCTATAGTCCAGACTATAGAGTAGTCTATAGTGCAGACTATAAAGTAGTCTATAGTCAAGACTATAGAGTAGTCTATAGTCCAGACTATAGAGTAGTCTATAGTCCAGACTATAGAGTAGTCTATAGTCCAGACTATAGAGTAGTCTATAGTCCAGACTATAGAGTAGTCTATAGTCCAGACTATAGAGTAGTCTATAGTCCAGACTATAGAGTAGTCTATTGTGCAGACTATAGAGTAGTCTATAGTCCAGACTATAGAGTAGTTTATAGTCCAGACTATAGAGTAGTGTATAGACCAGACTATAGAGTAGTCTACAGTCCAGACTATAGAGTAGTCTATAGTCCAGACTATAGTGTAATCTATAGTCCAGACTATAGAGTAGTCTATAGTCCAGACTATAGAGTAGTCTATAGTCCAGACTATAGAGTAGTCTATAGGCCAGACTATAGAGTAGTCTATAGTCCAGACTATAGAGTAGTCTATAGTCCAGACTTTAGAGTAGTCTATAGTCCAGACTATAGAGTAGTCTATAGTCCAGACTATAGAGTAGTCTATAGTCCAGACTATAGAGTAGTCTATAGTCCAGACTATAGAGAAGTCTATAGTCCAGACTATAGAGTAGTCTATAGTCCAGACTATAGAGTAGTCTATAGTCCAGACTATAGAGTAGTCTATAGTCCAGACTATAGAGTAGTCTATAGTCCAGACTATAGAGTAGTCTATAGTCCAGACTATAGAGTAGTCTATAGTCCAGACTATAGAGTAGTCTATAGTCCAGACTATAGAGTAGTCTATAGTCCAGACTATAGAGTAGTCTATAGTCCAGACTATAGAGTAGTCTATAGTCCAGATTATAGAGAAGTCTATAGTCCAGACTATAGAGTAGTCTATAGTCCAGACTATAGAGTAGCCTATAGTCCAGACTATAGAGTAGTCTATAGTTCAGACTATAGAGTAGTCTATAGTCCAGACTATAGAGTAGTCTATAGTCCAGACTATAGCTTAGTCTATAGTCCAGACTATAGCTTAGTCTATAGTCCAGACTATAGCTTAGTCTATAGTCCAGACTATAGAGTAGTCTATAATCCAGACTACAGAGTAGTCTATTATCCAGACTATAGAGAAGTCTGTAGTCCAGACTATAGATCGGTCTATAGATCAGTCTATAGTCCAGATTATAGATCAGTCTATAGTCCAGATTATAGATCAGTCTGTAGTCCAGACTATAGATCAGTCTATAGTCCAGACTAAACATCACTCTATAGTCCAGACTAAGTATCAGTATATAGTTCAGACTATAGATCAGTCTAGCCTCTAGACTATAGATCAGTCTATATTACAGGCTGTAGATCAGTTTATTTATCATAGTATATTTCAGTCTTTATTCCAGACTTTGGTGTAGTAAATATATAAAATATTGTGCAGACTAGATACTCTATAATCGTTCTTCTTAATGCAGAGCATTGGCCTTTTCCCCTCTTCCTAAAATCATTACATCTTATTCCCTTTACATATGAGGGAGAGAAAGAGGGAAACCTTGCTATTCCAGGAGCTATAAAAGTAAAACTATAAAACACATACCAATTACCTATATCTTGATCTCTCATAAATTTACACATAAATTCCACGTGTACCGAGTTCAGAAGTTTGACATTAAAATTGCTTTTGTAAACATACTTGGACGTGTGTCATTAGGATGCTAAATTTAGAATTTAATTCGGGTTCATATGCTAGACAATGCGTGATCGTGATGAGAAGAATTGATATGAAAGATTTAATGGCTTTTATAATTAGACATTTTTAGAATAAACATAAACTTTAGCTAGAACATCTAAACACGTCTGATCAATTAAACTTTTAGCTTTTCAATTGTTCCTGTCAAAGTACAAAATTTTAATAGAATTTTCATAATTTAATTAGTTGTTTCTATGAGAGATTTATGTGATATTTGAGGATTTGAAAGGAACAATTTATATTTTATACTTCATGAACAACATTATAAAGTAATTTTTTAAACATTTATCACATTTGCAATTAGATACTTGTTAATTTGTGTTAATTTGTCAAAATACTTGCATATAATTCATTTAGACACTTGTTCATCATCATCAACATCGTCACCATCATCTTTATTAAATTAACGTAAGATAAAACTGAAATTCCTTTTTCTTTTTGCCAGAAATATTTTTGCATTTATAAAATCCAAACATGACCCAATTAACGTTGTACCGTTTTAAACTGTTTTTAACGTCTGTGTTTTTTTTTACCAGACATCGCACGTGTTTTCTCCAAAAAAAAATCATAATAATGATGTCAATGTCAGCAGCATACGTAAAATGTTTGCTGGTATGACATAACTTTTGGAGAAACTATTCACTGCAAAAATGTTAACCAGTGGGTTTTGCCGGAAAATTAAATTATTAATAATTTTCCCAAAAGGAATTATAAATATGTTTTATAGTTTGGACTATAGACAGATCTATAGTCTGGACTATAGACTGATCTATAGTCTGTACTATAGAGCGATCTATAGTCTGTACTATAGACTGATCTATAGTCTGGACTATAGACTGATCTATAGTCTGGACTATAGACTGATCTATAGTCTGGACTATAAATTGATCTTTAGTCTGGACTATAGACTGATCTATAGTCTGGACTATAGACTGATCTATAGTCTGGACTATAGACTGATCTATAGTCTGGACTATAGACTGATCTATAGTCTGGACTATAGACTGATCTATAGTCTGGACTATAGACTGATCTATAGTCTAAACTGTAGACTAATCTATAGTCTAAACTGTAGACTAATCTATAGTCTGGACTATAGACTGATCTATAGTCTGGACTATAGACTGTTCTATAGTCTGGACTATAGACAGATCTATAGTCTGGACTATAGACAGATCTATAGTCTGGACTATAGACAGATCTATAGTCTGGACTATAGACAGATCTATAGTCTGGATTATAGACAGATCTATAGTCTGGACTATAGACTGATCTATAGTCTGGACTATAGACTGATCTATAATCTGGACTATAGACTGATCTATAGTCTGGACTATAGACTCATCTATAATCTGGACTATAGACTGATCTATAGTCTAGACATAGATCAATCTATAGTCCAGACTATAGATCAGTTTATAGTCCAGACTATAGATTGATCTGTGGTCTAGACTAAAGATTAATCTATGTCTAGACTATAGATAGATCTATTGTCTGGACAATAGACTGATCTATAGTGTGGACTTTACACTGAATTATTGTCTAAACTATAGACTGATTATTATTCTGGACTATAGACTGATTTATAGTCTGGACTAACGACTGATCTATAGTCTGGACTATAGACTGATCTATAGTCTGTACTATAGACTGATCTCTAGGCTGGACTATAGATTGATCTATAGTCTGGACTATAGACTTATCTATAGTCTGGACTATAGACTGATCTATAGTCTGTACTATAGACTGATCTATAGTCTGGACTATAGACTGATCTATAGTCTGGACTATAGACTGATCTATAGTCTGGACTATAGACTGATCTATAGTCTGGACTATAGACTGATCTATAGTCTGGACTATAGACTGTTCTATAGTCTGGACTATAGACTGATCTATAGTCTATACTATAGACTGATCTATAGTCTGGACTATAGACTGATCTATAGTCTGGACTATAGACAGTTCTATAGTCTGGACTATAGACTGATCTATAGTCTGGACTATAGTCTGATCTATAATCTGATCTATAGACTGATCTATAGTCTGGAATATAGATTGATCTATAGTCTGGACTTTAGACTGATATATAGTCTGGACTATAGACTGATCTATAGTCTGGACTATAGACTGACCTATAGTCTGGACTATAGACTGACCTATAGTCTGGACTATAGACTGATCTATAGTCTGGACTATAGACTGACCTATAGTCTGGACTATATACTGATCTATAGTCTGGACTATAGACTGATCTATAGTCTGGACTATAGACCGATCTATACTCTGGACTATAGATTGATTTATAGTCTGGACTTTAGACTGATCTATAGTCTGGACTATAGACTGATCTATAGTCTGGACTATAGACTGATCTATAGTCTGGACTTTAGACTGATCTATAGTCTGGACTATAGACTGATCTATAGTCTTGACTATAGACTGATCTATAGTCTGGACTATAGACTGATCTATTGACTGATTTATCTGAACTATAGACTATTCTATGGACTTTAGACTGTTCTATAATCTGGACTTTAGGTTGTTTCATAGTGTGGTTTATAAACCGATCTATAGCCTGGGTTATAGACTAATCTTTAGTCATTATAGTGTTCATTGATAGTTTGGACTATACACTGATATAAAGTCCGACATTTTTGTTGTTTAAACTAAAGACCGAATGACCTATTTT
Source organism: Lucilia cuprina (assembly GCF_022045245.1). NCBI lineage: Eukaryota > Metazoa > Arthropoda > Insecta > Diptera > Calliphoridae > Lucilia > Lucilia cuprina. Next base: position 9,605,497 of record NC_060954.1, read on the forward strand.
CTAACTGTGTGCGGATCTGATCTATAAACAAATCTTTCTTCTTGATTGATCTATATTTATTGCTATAAATGATAAATATTTTGTTATATAATCTAATCTATAATCTGTACTAGAGACTAGTCTTTAGTCAAAAGTGTGGTCTTAGCTAAAATCTTGACTATAAGATGATCTAAAGTCTAAGCTAAAGAAAGATCTTAAGTCTGGACTTAGTTTGTAATAAAACAAAATTCTTTTGCATTTATATTCTGGAAGCTTCTGTTATCTGGTATTTAAGATTAAATAAATATTCACAAAATATTAACAAAAAAGTCACTTTACCGGAAGTTAATTTTAAAAATAATGTAAATTTATGTAAAACAAAAAAAAACAAACTAGACAACAGGGTCAGTTAACTACTTCAAAATTTAATACATATTTATGTTATTAAATAGCTAAACTAAACCATTAATTAAACTTTAACAACAACAATAAAATAAATACTTTAAAATATCAAAACGAAAAGATAAAAACCAAAGATTAAAATTAAATTGTAATAGATTTAAGAAAACAAAAAATTCTGTTTATTAGCATTTAATTGATAAATCTTAATCGAACTTTTAAAGCTGAAGACTACAAAATACTTTCACCCAAAATAAATGGACCTTTGTACTTGACCGGCTTTAACAGATTATACGTATTTTTGTCTGTATCTTTGTGTCTGTCCGTCCAGAGGTTTTAACTGATTTTTGTTTTCGTTAATTTTTATTTTTTGTAGTTTTATTGTAAAACTCTTTCATAACATTGCAAGTCGTTAACAATATAGTAGTTAATTTATAAATATTTCTTTTTTTTTTGTTTTAAATATATTTAACTTAAAACAACCCAAAAAAAAATAACTTAAAAACAAATATAATTTAAAAACCTAAAAACAAAATCTACAAGTTACCGGTTTTTGCATTTTTACGCAGCAGACTCTTGGATACCGCAAAAAAAATTAACAAAAATTTTAAAACATAACTACAACAAACACAACAATCATATTAATATCATCTGTGATAGTTGTAACAACAAACCTTATATTAGCCACAACTAACTGAAGATTTTTAACATTTATTTATTGTTGTTTTTTTCGGGGATTTATGTTGCAAAATTTAATAATGATGCCAAAAAAATTTTTGGATTTTTTTTTTAGTTTTTGGTTTCTTTACTGAATCGAATATTTTGTCTAATAAACATATTGATGATTTTGGTTTTTGTAAAATTTTTTTGTTTTTATTTTTTGAAAAAAAAAACTTTATTATTAGCTGTTGAAATTATTGCAAGGCGAGCAATCATTTATTACAAATAACTTGTTACTACACTATTTCCAAAAGAAACTGGAAATCCATAGTCTATGATGATCTATAAACGCATCTATTATCAAGACTATAGACTGACATATAGTCTATAGATCAGTCTATTATGACGACTAGTGATTGATCTATAGTGAAGACTATAGCTTGATCTATGGTCGAGACTATAGATTGATCTATAGTCGAGACTATAGATTGATCTATAGTCGAGACTATAGATTGATCTATAGTCGAGACCGTAGATTGCACTATAAACAAGACTATAGATTGATCTATAGTCAAGACTTTAGATTGAACTATAGATAAGAATATAGATTTATTTATAGTCAAGACTATAAACTGATCTATAGCCAAGACTATAGACTGATATATAGTCAAGACTACAGACCGATCTATAGTCATGACTATAGCTTGATCTATAGTTAAGACTATAGATTGATTTATAGGCAAGACTATAGATTGATCTATAGTCAATACTATAAATTGATCTATAGTCAAAACTATAGATTGATCTATAGACAAGACTATAGATTGATCTATAGTCAAAACAATAGATGTATCTATAGTCTATACTAAATATTGATCTATATTCGAGACTTTAGATTGATTTATAGTCAAGATTATAGATTGATTTATAGTCAAGACTATAAACTGATCTATAGTCAAGACTATACACTGATATATAGTCAAGAGTACGGACTGATCTATAGTCATGACTATAGATTGATCTATAGTCAATATTATTGATTGATCTATAGTCAATACTATAGATTGATCTATAGACAAGAATATAGACTGATCTACAGTCAAGACTATAGACTGATCTATAGTCAAGATTGTAGACTGATCTGTAGTCCAGATTATAGACTAATCTATAGTCAAGACTATTGATTGTTCCTTAGTCAAGACTATAGATTGATCTATAGTCGAGGCTATAGATTGATCTATAGTCGGGACTATAGATTGATCTATAGTCTAGACTAAAGATTGATCTATAGTCGAGACTATAGATTGATCTATAGTCAATACTATAGATTGATTTATAGATAAGACTATAGATTGATCTATAGTCAATATTATAGATTGATTTATAGCAAAGACTATAAATTGATCTATAGTCAAGACTATAGACTGATCTATAGTCAAGACTATAGACTGATCTACAGTCAAGACTATAGACTGATCTATAGTCAAGATTGTAGACTGATCTGTAGTCAAGATCGTAGACTGATATATATTCAAGACTATAGATTGATCTATTATAAAGATTATCGATTGTTCTATAGTCAAGACTATAGATTGATCTATAGTCGAGACTATAGATTGATCTATAGACTAAAGATTGATCTATAGACTAAAGATTGATCTATAGCCGAGACTGTAGATTGATCTATAGTCAAGACTATAAACTGTTCTATAGCCAAGACTATAGACTGATATATAGTCAAGACTACAGAATGATCTGTAGTCAAGACTGTAGACTGATCTATAGTCAAGACTATAGACTAATCTGGAGTCTAGACTATAGACTGATCTATATGCAATACTATAGACTGATCTACAGTCAAGATTATAGACTGATCTATAGTCAAGACTATAGACTGATCTAGAGTCAAGACTTTAGACTACGGCTATAGATTGATCTTTAATCAAAAATACACTTTAGACTTATGTATAGTCTAGACTATAAAACTCTTAAATAAAACATTTATTTCCAAGTGACAACAACACACTTTACAAAAAAGAGCAACTGACAAACCAATCGACATGACAGTTTATCTGTCATATTTATAGTGCTGTCAAGTTATATGGATTTTGTTTTTTTATAGTCGTCAAGAATTAAGGAACAAATTATGAAAAAAAAACATTATTGCTAAAAAGAATTCACACATAAAAATATTAATTCACAAAAATACCAGTCTCTTGTATTTATGAGTACAATCGCCAACATTAATTTCATAAAGAATTCTCAAAGTCAGTGTTACAAAAAAAAAAAAAAATAAAATAAATTCAGACATAAAAACATCAGTACTAAATAAATATAATGGTTAGTTAAAAAAAAAAAAAAAAAAAAAAAAAAAACTAAATAAAACTTTAGCTGTATGTGTAGGCAGTGTAAAAAATTTGGTTGCTTAAGTTTATATCGAAGATTTAAGTGCCCTAAGACTAGAGTGTCGGATGTCGAGACAATAGATCAGTCTATAGTCAAGACTATATATCAGTATATAGTCAAGACTATAGACAAGTCTATAGTCAAAACTATAGATCAGTCTATAGTCAAGACTATAGATCAGTCTATAGTCAAGACTATAGATCAGTCTATAGTCAAGACTATAGATCAGTCTTTAGTCTAGACTATAGATCAGTCTATAGTCAAGACTATAGATCAGTCTATAGTCAAAACTATATATCAGTCTATAGTCAAAACTATATATCAGTCTATAATCAAAACTATAGATCAGTATATAGTCAAGACTATAGATCAGTCTATAGTCAAGACTATAGACCAGTCTATAGTCAAAACTATAGATCAGTCTATAGTCAAGACTATAGACCAGTCTATAGTCTAGACTATAGATCAGTCTATAGTCTAGACTATAGATCAGTCTATACTCTAGACTATAGATCAGTCTATAGTCTAGACTATAGATCAGTCTATAGTCTAGACTATAGATCAGTCTATAGTCTAGACTATAGATCAGTCTATAGTATAGACTATAGATCAGTCCATAGTATAGACTATAGATCAGTCTATAGTCAAAACTATAGATCAGTCTATAGTCAAGACTATAGATCAGTCTATAGTCATAACTATAGATCAGTCTATAGTCAAAACTACAGATCAGTCTATAGTCAAGACTATAGATCAGTCTATAGTCAAGACTATAGATCAGTCTATAGTCAAGACTATAGATCAGTCTATAGTCAAGACTATAGATCAGTCTATAGTCAAGACTATAGATCAGTCTATAGTCAAGACTATAGATCAGTCTATAGTCAAGACTATAGATCAGTCTATAGTCAAGGATGTAGATCAGTCTATTGTCTAGACTATAGATCAGTCTATAGTCCAGAATATAGATCAGTCTATAGTCTAGACCATAGATTAGTCTATAGTCCAGACTATAGATCAGTCTATAGTCTAGACCATAGATCAGTCTATAGTCCAGACTATAGATCAGTCTATAGTCCAGACTATAGATCAGTCTATAGTCCAGACTATAGATCAGTCTATAGTCTAGACTATAGATCAGTTTTTAGTCCAAATGATAGATCAATTTTTAGTCCAGACGATAGATCAGTTTATAGTCAGTCTTAACTACAGATCAGTTTAGATTTAAAACTACAGATCATTCTATATGCAATACTCTACTTCACTTACGTACATTTTAGTATTTTTACTGATTATATAGGATTTGATAATGTATGCGCGATTATGTTTATAAATATAACAATAATAAAAAGTTCATCCAACATTTGTTAAATCTAATTAAGTGAGTTAAACTTAAGTTGATATTATTATCAAAACGATTACATTTTCAAACAAAAGAAGTAGGAAAAAATCGTTTTTTTTCTTTCTTGATCTCGCAATGGGTCATTTGGAATACATTTATGTATGAATGTATGTTTGTACATAGCTATACTAACCACTAATATTAAATGGCCTGTCTGTCCCTATGTGTGTAGATTTTGCGGTAGATCTTTAAAATAATACTACAAGTTAATTTTTTGTTGTTTTATTAACGATTTGTAAATTTAGCCAGTAAGGAAACCGTAAAAAAACTACAAATTTTATTATATTTATTGTTGTTTTAAATAGCGTATACGCTAAATCCGAACCAGAAACTAAATCTCATAAAGACAATTGAAACGTGTTTGCCACAATTGTCTTGACATCTCTAATGATTTTCATTATTTATCGAGGATGGGAAAATGAAAATTTATAACTTTTAATGTAAATAGTGGCCGGAAAAGTGAAGAACTTTAGAGAATAGACTGAACTATAGAAGATCTATAGCTTAGCCTATAGATTAATCTATAGTCCAGACTATAGACTGATTTACAGTTCGTACTATAGACAGATCTATAGTCCAGTCTATAGACTGATCTATAGTCTGTAGTTCAGACTATAGACTGATCTATAGCCCAGACTATAGACTGATCTAAAGTCCAGACTATAGACTGATCTATAGTCCAGACTATAGACTGATCTATAGTCCAGACTATAGACTGATCTATAGTCCAGACTATAGACTGATCTATAGTCCAGACTATAGACTGATCTATAGTCCAGACTATAGACTGATCTATAGTTCAGACTATAGACTGACATAAAGTAAAGACTATAGATTAATCTATAGTCTGGAATATAGATTGATCTATAGTCTGGACTATAGATTGATCTATAGTCTGGACTATAGAGTGATCTATAGTCTGGACTATAGATTGATCTATAGTCTGGACTATAGATTGATCTATAGTCTGGACTATAGATCAGTCTATATGGACTATAGATCAGTCTATAGTCTGACCTATAGATCAGTCTATAGTCTGATCTATAGTCCAGACTATAGACTGATCTACAGTCCAGAATATAGACTGATCTATAGTCCAGACTATAGACTAAGCTATAGTCCAGACTATAGACTAATCTATAGTTCAGACTATAGACTAATCTATAGTCCTGACTATAGACTCATCTATAGTCCAGACTATAGACTTATCTATAGTCCAGACTATCTGATCTATAGTCTATAGACTGATCTATAGTCTAGTCTAAAGACTGATCTATAGTCCAGTCTAAAGACTGATCTATAGTCCAGTCTAAAGACTGATCTATAGTCCAGTCTAAAGACTGATCTATAGTCCAGTCTAAAGTCTGATCTATAGTCCAGACTATAGACTGATCTATAGTCCAGAATATAGACTGGTCAATGGTCCAGAATATAGACTGATCTATAGTCCTAACTATAGACCAATCTGCATTCCAGACTATAGACCTATCTATAGTGCAGACTATAGACTAATATTTGTTTGAAAGTTATTGCATCAACATATACATCTCTGCCGCAGAAACAAAAAAGACACTTGCATTCCCATACATTCACTAATTGTAGATCTTTTATATGTTTTAGGAAGTTCACAGTCATTAAAACCAATGATTACTTTAGATAAAATTAAAAAACACATAAAGAAACCTACAAACTAAAAGAAAAAAATTCCTAAGAATATGTGTAACTAAAATACTATTTAGAACTGTAAATAATGACAAGAATAAACATAAAAAAGTAAAAGTATTTTCAATTGTCATGATCATAGAGGAACTTATCAAAGATATATTTTTTCAACAATTGCATACACTTAAAAGAAAAACAACAGTAGATTGAAAAAATCAGCAGAATTACCGAATTATGATCTAAAACTGTAAAACATACTCTTAATTCATACAACTGATCATACATTGCTATTAGCCCCCGTAAGAGTTATTTACCTTTGTCAGTCAGACAAAATAAAATTTCAACGTGCGAAACCCCTCAGACACGTTTAATTTCATCTTTGTCTACATAAATATTATTTTTATATGCCCGGCTTAGTGCAATCTTTAAAGAAGCATCTTGAAAATCTTTGTTTGAATTCTTTGTTAACTCAATCAAATCTATAGTCTAGTCTATAGTCTAGTCTATAGTCTAGTCTATAGTCTAGTCTATAGTCTAGTCTATAGTCTAGTCTATAGTCTAGTCTATAGTCTAGTCTATAGTCTAGTCTATAGTCTAGTCTATAGTCTAGTCTATAGTCTAGTCTATAGTCTAGTCTATAGTCTAGTCTATAGTCTAGTCTATAGTCTAGTCTATAGTCTAGTCTATAGTCTAGTCTATAGTCTAGTCTATAGTCTAGTCTATAGTCTAGTCTATAGTCTAGTCTATAGTCTAGTCTATAGTCTAGTCTATAGTCTAGTCTATAGTCTAGTCTATAGTCTAGTCTATAGTCTAGTCTATAGTCTAGTCTATAGTCTAGTCTATAGTCTAGTCTATAGTCTAGTCTATAGTCTAGTCTATAGTCTAGTCTATAGTCTAGTCTATAGTCTAGTCTATAGTCTAGTCTATAGTCTAGTCTATAGTCTAGTCTATAGTCTAGTCTATAGTTAGTCTATAGTCTAGTCTATAGTCTAGTCTATAGTCTAGTCTATAGTCTAGTCTATAGTCTAGTCTATAGTCTAGTCTATAGTCTAGTCTATAGTCTAGTCTATAGTCTAGTCTATAGTCTAGTCTATAGTCTAGTCGATAGTCTAGTCTATAGTCTAGTCTATAGTCTAGTCTATAGTCTAGTCTATAGTCTAGTCTATAGTCTAGTCTATAGTCTAGTTTATAGTCTAGTCTATAGTCTAGTCTATAGTCTAGTCTATAGTCTAGTCTATAGTCTAGTCTATAGTCTAGTCTATAGTCTAGTCTATAGTCTAGTCTATAGTCTAGTCTATAGTCTAGTCTATAGTCTAGTATATAGTCTAGTCTATAGTCTAGTCTATAGTCTTGTCTATAGTCTAGTCTATAGTCTAGTCTATAGTCTAGTCTATAGTCTAGTCTATAGTCTAGTCTATAGTCTAGTCTATAGTCTAGTCTATAGTCTAGTCTATAGTCTAGTCTATAGTCTAGTCTATAGTCTAGTCTTTAGTCTAGTCTATAGTCTAGTCTATAGTCTAGTATATAGTCTAGTCTATAGTCTAGTCTATAGTCTAGTCTATAGTCTAGTCTATAGTCTAGTCTATAATCTAGTCTATAGTCTAGTCTATAGTCTAGTCTATAGTCTAGTCTATAGTCTAGTCTATAGTCTAGTCTATAGTCTAGTCTATAGTCTAGTCTATAGTCTAGTCTATAGTCTAGTCTATAGTCTAGTCTATAGTCTAGTCTATAGTTTAGTCTATAGTCTAGTCTATAGTTTAGTCTATAGTCTAGTCTATAGTCTAGTCTATAGTCTAGTCTATAGTCTAGTCCATAGTCTAGTCTATAGTCTATTCATTATTATATTTTTGGTGTTGCATTAAGTATTTAAAAATATCTTTTTGTAACGTTTTTTTTAGTTTCCGTTTATTTTCATTTCCTTTTAAAATGTAGCTTGCCACCCAGCAAACGTTAAACATCACCCGATTTTATTTTTATACTGGCAACACTTTTCAAACATGTGTACGACTGAGAAAAATACATCCGACAACTCTAATCAAACAGCTGATAAGTAAGTGGAAAAATTTTGGACGGCCTGCTGTTATTTCACCATAAATCTATGCAAATTTGGCCAAAAAGCTAAAAAAATTCGTTCAAATAACAATGAACATTAAACGCTAAACCATCAACGCCTCTCTCTATAACTTCTAGTGTACAATTTTGAACGTTTAAATCGAGTAAATTTTAGCTTTTCACATGGATATTTCGGATTTTATATTGGGTGGTTTAGGCTCAGTGGGAGCAACATTTTTCACCAATCCCATTGAAGTAAGTTGAATGCGAAAAACATTAATAAAAACTTATACGATATTAATGTATATTACAACCACATGCAAGGTCGTCAAAACACGCATACAATTACAAGGTGAATTGGCCGCCCGGGGTACTTACGTGGAGCCATATCGTGGTATAGTAAATGCTTTTGTAACGGTGGCTAAAAATGATGGCTTAACGGGTTTGCAGAAGGGCTTAACACCAGCTTTATATTTTCAATTTATTATAAATTCATTTCGGTGAGTATTTAAATGAGTTTTTTGTGGAAATTTAATTTGTTATAAAATGTTTGGTTTTTGCAACAGTTTAAGCATTTATAATATGGCTTTAAACAATGGCTGGATGCACACCAAATCTGGAGATGTTTCATTTGTCAAGGGTATTTTTTGGGGGGCAGCTGGTGGTGCCATTGGTTCCTATTTCTCTAGTCCATTTTTTATGGTAAGTCTTAATAGTTTCATACAACAAATTAAGAAACAAATTACGCCAAATCATTGTTATCAATTTAAATTTGTTTAAAGTTAATGACTTTTCACACACATACTCTTATCATTACATCGAAGCAGCATGTCAGTAATTACTCAAGATAATAGTGGGACATTGTGTCTATAGACCACCCCACTATCTGGTAAACATATTATAACATTTTGTTTTCTTAGATAGAGAGTAGTTTATGTGATAATGGCATGAGATTAAATAATTTCATTTTTTTACGATTTGCTAAAATTTTTCATAAATGAGTTTTTTTTTCAAGTTCTTAGATAATCATAAATCAACTAAATTGTTCATATAATTAAATGTACAAATAAAATGACTAGGTAAATTTATTGTTTATAAAACAAATTTTTGATAATCTTTACAAATTGTTTAAGATAAACTATCTCCAAAGTAGGAAGTTTTAGCGAACTTGCAAAAGTTTTATATCTTATATTCTAGCAATCAATGCAATTTTAAAGTCTAGACGATGTGTCCGATAACTGAACTAGAGTCATGTTATATACTAATCTGTAGTTAAGGCCATAGACAGATATATATTCAAGTCTTTACTATGCATTATTGACTGATGTTTATAGTCTTGACTATAGACTGTTCTATAGTCTTGACTATAGACTGATCTATAGTCTTGACTATAGACTGATCTATAGTCTTGTCTATAGACTGATCTATAGTCTTGTCTATAGACTGATCTATAGTCTTGTCTATAGACTGATCTATAGTCTTGACTATAGACTGATCTATAGTCTTGACTATAGACTGATCTATAGTCTTGACTATAGACTGATATATAGTCTTGACTATAGACTGATCTATAGTCTTGTCTATAGGCTGATCTATAGTCTTGACTATAGACTGATCTATAGTCTTGACTATAGACTGATCTATAGTCTTGACTATAGACTGGTCTATAGTCTTGACTATAGACTGATCTATAGTCTTGACTATAGACATCTATAGTCCTGACTAATAGACTGATCTATAGTCTCGACTATAGACTGATCTAAAGTTTTGACTATAGACTGATCTAAAGTTTTGACTATAGATTGATCTATAGTCTTGACTATAGACTAATCTATAGTCTTGACTATGGACTAATCTATAGTCTTGACTATAGACTGATCTATAGTCTTGACTATAGACTGATCTATAGACTGATCTATAGTCTTGACTATAGACTGATCTATAGTCTTGACTATAGACTGGTCTATAGTCTTGTCTATAGGCTGATCTATAGTCTCGACTATAGACTGATCTATAGTCTTGTCTATAGGCTGATCTATAGTCTTGACTATAGACTGATCTATAGTCTTTAGTATAGATTGATCTATAGTCTTGACTATATAATGATCTATAGTCTTGTCTATAGGCTGATCTATAGTCTTTACTATAGATTGATCTACTATAGACTGTAGATCTATATACTGACTATAGACTGATCAATAGTCTTGACTATAGACTGATCTATAGTCTTGACTATAGACTGATCTATAGTCTTGACTACGGGCTGATCTATAATCTTGACTATAGACTGATCAATAGTCTTGACTATAGACTGATCTATAGTCTTGACTAAAAACTGATCTATAGTCTTGACTATAAATTGATCTATAGTTTTGATTTTAGACTGATCTATACTCTTGACTATAGAAAGATCTATATTCTTTACTATAGACTGATATATATTTTTTACTATAGACTTATCTATAGTCTTTACTATAAACTGATATATAGTCTTGACTATAAACTTAACTATAGCTTTGACTATAGATTGATCCATAGTCATGGTAATAGACTTTAGACTTTACAATAGACTATTGTATCGTCTTGACTATATACTGATCGCCTTCACTAAAAACTAATAACTTTCCTTTGTACAATGTTTATGTGACATCTCTCATTCGCATTATTTTCCCACCAGACAATCTCCTTAATAAATTACTGTTTTTCTTCCCACTTATCACTTTCAGATAAAAACACAACTACAATCTCAGGCCGCTAAACAAATTGCTGTCGGCTATCAGCATCAACATACCGGCATGATAGATGCCCTTAAACAAATCTACAATAAACGTGGTATCTTTGGTCTATGGCGTGGCTCGATGGCAGCCATACCACGTGCCGCCATCGGTTCGGGTGCACAAATTGCCACTTTTGGCAAAACGAAATTTTTGCTTAAAGAATATGATCTGGTCACACAGCCTGCACTAAATTCCTTCTGTTCCGGTCTCATAGCTGGTTCTATAATGTCGGTGGCCATAACACCGCCCGATGTCATTTCCACTAGACTCTATAATCAGGGTTGGGATGAACGTGGTCGCTATAATGGTTGGTTGGATTGTTTTTTGAAAATATGCCGTACAGAGGGTATTTATGGTTTGTACAAGGGTTTCTGGGCCAATTACTTGAGAATAGCTCCACATTCGACTTTAGTTTTATTATTCTTTGATGAATTGTTGATTGTGCGTGACAAGTATAGAGAAGGCAAGGCTATGTTACAGTTAAAGTAGTGAGATATTAAACCATACTAATCAATATTAACACAAAACCATACGATATTAGTTTAAAACTAATAATAATGTGCAATATGTCTTTTTTCCTAGTTTTTAGCTTAAAAAAAAATAATTATATATGTTTTATTTTCTTTTTATTATTAGAAATGTAATCATTTGCCAATTTTGTTAGTCCAGTTGTATAAGTACAAAAAAGAAATTTTTTTTCTAAAAGAAAATTTTTTTGTAATCTAAGCGTTTTTATTTAGTTTTTTTTTTCTTTGTTGCTATTTTACCTATGTTTTATTTAATTTTTTTTCTTTCTTGTAAAATAACAAAGTGCCTTTTTTTATAAATGAAAACAATGAAAAAAAAAACTAAACTGTATGTATTTTAAAACTTCCTGTAGTTAGAAAAAGAAACATTTTTAAAATGTTATTCCTAAACCTAACAATAAACAAAAAATAAACAAAACAAATGCTCCTGAAAGAATAATTATCCAAAAAAAAGAATGTGTTTTTATTTTGGCTAGAAATAAAATCTGACTTAGCTATTTTCTTGACTATAGAGTGATCTATTGTCTTGACTATAGAGTGATCTAAATACTTGACTATAAAGTGATGTATACACTTGGCTATAAAGTGATGTATAGTCTTGGCTATAGAGTGGTGAATAGTCTTGACTATAGAGTGATCTTAAGTCAATAGAGTGATAGTCTTTACTATAGAGTGATATATAGTTTTAACTATAGAGTGATCTATAGTCTGGAATATGATATATAGTTTTGACTATAGAGTGATCTATATATAGTCTTGACTATAGACTAATCTATAGTCTTGACTATAGACTGATCTATAGTCATGACTATAGAGTGATCTATAGTCTTGCCTATAGAGTGATCTTTAGTCTTGTCTATAGAGCGATCAATAGTCTTAACTGTAGAGTGATTTATAGTCTTGACTATAGAGTGATCTATAGTATTGACTGTATAGTGATCTATAGTGTTGACTGTAGAGTGATCTATAATCTTTACTATAGAGTGATTTATATTCTTGACTATAGATCAGTCTATAGTCAAGACTATAGGTCAGTCTTGACTATAGACTGATCTATAGTCTTGACTATAGAGTGATCTATAGTCCTGACTATAGAGTGATCTATAGTCTGGACTATAGTCTGATTTATAGTATTGACTATAGACTGATCTATAGTCTTACCTATGGAATGATGATTAGTCTTGGCTATAGAGTGATGAATAGTCTTGACCATAGAGTCATGTATAGTCTGGACTATATAGTGATGACTAGTCTTGACTATAGACTGATCTATAGTCATCACTATAGAGTGATCTATAATCTTGCCTATAGAGTGATCTTTAGTCTTGTCTATAGAGCGATCAATAGTCTTAACTATAGAGTGATTTATAGTCTTGACTATAGAGTGATCTATAGTATTGACTGTAGAGTGATCTATAATCTTTACTATAGAGTGATTTATATTCTTGACTATAGATCAGTCTAAAGTCAAGACTATAGGTCAGTCTTGACTATAGACTGATTTATAGACTTGACTATAGAGTGATCTATAGTCTTGACTATAGAGTGATCTATAGTCTGGACTATAGTCTGATTTATAGTCTTGACTATAGACTGATCTATAGTCTTACCTATGGAATGATGATTAGTCTTGACTATAGAGTGATGAATAGTCTTGACCATAGAGTGATGTATAGTCTGGACTATATAGTGATGATTAGTCTTGACTATAGAGTGATCTATAGTCTTAACCATAGAGTGACTATAGAGTGATCTACAGTCTTAACCATAGAGTGACTATAGAGTGATCTATAGTCTGCAATGTAGAGTGATATATAGTCTTGACTATGGAGTGATCTATAGTCTTGACTATGGAATGATATAAAGTCTTGACTATGGAGTGATCTATAGTCTTGACTATGGAGTGATCTATAGTCTTGACTATAGAGTGATCTATAGTCTTGACTATAGAGTGATCTATAGTCCTGACTACAGTGTGATCTGTAGTCTTGACTATAGAGTGATCTATAGTATTGACTATAGAGTGAGCTCTAGTCTTGACTATAGAGTGATCTGTAGTCTTGACTATAGAGTGATCTATAGTATTGACTATAGAGTGATCTCTAGTCTTTACTATAGAGTGAACTATAGTCTTGACTATAGAGTGATCTATAGTCTTGACTATAGTGTGATCTGTAGTCTTGACTATAGAGTGATCTATAGTATTGACTATAGATTGATCTCTAGTCTTGACTATAGAGTGATCTGTAGTCTTGACTATAGAGTGATCTAAAGTATTGACTATAGAGTGATCTCTAGTCTTTACTATAGAGTGAACTATAGTCTTGACTATAGAGCGATCTATAGTCTTGACTATAGACTGATCTATAGTCTTAACTATAAGAGTGATCTATAGTCTTAACTATAGAGTGATCTATAGTCTTGACTTTAGAGTGATCTTTAGTCTTAACTATACACTAATCTTGATTCTTAACTATAGACTTACTGATCGTTCTGCTTTAGGCCTAAACACATAGGCCTAAAGTTTTAAATAAAATTCCATTTATAGTCCTGGTTTTTCGGTTTAAAGAACAATCATTTGCGGTTTAGTTTTATTAAGTTTAAATATTTATATGTTTTTTGTTTTGTAATACGCAATTGCTATTATTTTGTCATAACTTAAAAACAAATTAGTTATAGATAGATGGTAGGGTATTATATATAAAAAAAGTCGTCTGCCTAAAAATACAAGTGTTATTACAATTTATAAATATTTTTTAACATTTTGTTTTTTTTTTTCTTAAATTTCAAACAAGACTTAAAACACAAGATAACAATTAATTAAAAATTAGTTTTTTTCTCTGCTACACTAACAACTTATTTATACACAATTTAATAGACATTTAATACTAGTTTTGGGTTAAAATAATGAAAATAAAAAACAACTAAAATTTTGTCTTTTTTCTTTTTTTGTAAAAAGGTCTTTTTTTGAGCAATTTTTGTTTTTTTTCTAAATAAAACCAAAATGTAGGACAATAAATCCTTTAAAGAAAACTATTAAGTAATTACACAAAAGAGTTAAGACAAATACTGTTAAATCTTGTTGGACTTATTAAGAAATTAAGAAAAATGAAATATTTTAAATTATTTGTTTAAAAATTAACTTAAGTTTTTATAAGCTTTAAAATTAATGGCACTACAACATTTTATAAAAAATATGTTTTCTTGTGTATCAATAACTGGTTTACAAAGAGCGTTTAATTGTATATTTGTTATTATTATAATTATTTGTTTGTATAATCCTTTAAAGTCCTTTTTTATATATATTTTAATATATTGCTAAATGATGTATTTTTTCTCAGGCACTTGAAACGTATAAAATGTTTCTTTAGTTTAATTGTTAGATTTTATACATTATTTTACATAAAGAAGAGAGAGAGAGAGGGAGATTGTATCGTTTTTTGAGCAAAATTTTGAAAAAAAGAAATCGTTTTCAATAATATTTTCCTCATCGTTCGTTTTTAATCTTTTTTCTTTTCGTTTTTAAAATCTTAAAATATAATGTTTTTCTTGTTTTCTTAAAATGAGATTCTTGTTAGGGAGGGAATGTGTTTGTTGTGGTTGTAAAGATTTCTTAATATCTAGTATAAAATTGGGATCTTGATACGGCATTTCGTTTTGTTCGTTCATTATCTGTTGTCCCTCTAATGGAATGACTTGTTGTTGTATTATTTGTAGGAGAATTTTGTAATGGTTTAATATCATTAATAGAGGTTTTTGTTGTGGGTGAGGAGGAAGAGAAGGAGTTGGTGGTGGGGGATTTTATGGATTTTTTCTGATCATTTAATTTGGCATTTAAACGATGTATCTTTTCGGGACTTAATATTGTCAGGCGGGTTGTATTCGAAGAGGATGAATTGAGTGGTTTAGGCGGTGAAGTTGCAACGTTGCGTAGACGTGAAGCTGTAAAGTGAAATGTAAGTAAATTATTATTAAAACATTTTGAACATTATATAGTCTATAGTATACTGTCTAGTCAATAATCTTATCGATAGTCTAATCTTTTCTACAGTCTAGTCTATATTCTCGTCTAGTATATAGTCCAGTCTATAGTTTAGACTATGGTCTAGAATATGGTCTAGTCTATAGTCCATTCTATAGTCTGGTCAATAGTCTAGTCTATAGTCTAGTCTATAGTCTAATCTATAGTCTAATCTATAGTCTAGTCTATAGTCTAGTCTATAGTCTAGTCTATAGTCTAGTCTATAGTCTAGTCTATAGTCTTGTCTATAGTCTAGTCTATAGTCTACAATCTAGTTTATAGTCTAATCTATAGTCTAGTTTATAGCCCTTCTACAGTCTAGTCTATAGTCTAGTCTATAGTCTAGTCTATAGTCTAGTCTATAGTCTTGTCTATAGTCTAGTCTATAGTCTAGTCTATAGTCTAGTCTATAGTCTAGTCTATAGTCTAGTCTATAGTCTAGTCTATAGTCTAGTCTATAGTCTAGTCTATAGTCTAGTCTATAGTCTAGTCTATAGTCCAGTCTATAGTCTAGTCTATAGTCTAGTCTATAGTCTAGTCTATAGTCTAGTCTATAGTCTAGTCTACAGTCTAGTCTATAGTCTAGTCTATAGTCTAGTCTACAGTCTAGTCTATAGTCTAGCCTATAGTCTAGTCTATAGTCTAGTCTATAGTCTAGTCTATAGTCTAGTATATAGTCTAGTATATATTCTAGTCTATAGTCTAGTCTATAGTCTAGTCTATAGTCTAGTCTATAGTCTAGTCTATAGTCTAGTCTATAGTCTAGTCTATAGTCCAGTATATAGTCTAGTTTATAGTCTGGTCTATATTCTAGTCTATATTCTGGCCTATAGTTTAGTCTATAGCCTAGTCTATAGTCTAGTCTATAGTCTAGTCTATAGTCTAGTCTATAGTCTAGTCTATAGCATAGTCTATAGTCTAGTCTGTAGTCTAGTCTGTAGTCTAGTCTGTAGTCTAGTCTATAGTCTAGTCTATAGTCTAGTCTATAGTATAGTCTAGTCTATAGTCTAGTCCATAGACTAGTCTATAATCTAGTCTATAGTCTAGTCCGTAGTCCGTCTATAGTCTAGTTCATAGACTAGTTTGTAGTCTACTCTATAGTCTAGTCTATAGTCTAGTCTATAGTCAAGTCTATAGTCTAGGCTGTTGTTTAATGTATAGTCTAGTCTGTTAAAGTTATAGTCGTTAAAAGTTACGGTTATATAACTCACTTGTTGGTTGTTCCTGTTTAACCACCCGTTTAGCTTCACTCGATTTCGTGGGTGACAGTGTGCGGCGACTAAAAGACTTTGTGTCTTCCATTCTGGTGGGTGAGTTAAAGTTTAACGATTTCCTTAGACCCAATAAATTTGTGCTAACTTTCGATTTCTCCTTTTTGGGTGGTAATTGCTCCACAGCCATGTCGGAGGGTGTCATTTCCAATGACGTTATATAACTCTTAAAAGTTCTTTCCTTCGGCAGTTTCGCTTTCTTGGGCGGACTTAAGTCTTTTTTATCCGGCATTTTATTTGTTACAGATAAACCGATTTTATCTAAATTTTCCAATGAATCCGAATGTGGTTTATAACTTTCATTAAGGGCTGTCTGGGATTTACGACCAAAGACGGGTGTTTGATTGACTCTATAGGTTTTCTTACCCTCTTCTCTATCGTTCGCTGAGGTATTTGTAGATTTGAGAGCACTGAACATTTTGTAAGTGTCGGGTGGTGATTTATATACATCATCATTGGTGCTATTTTGTACTTTGAAAAATGATCTCATTGAGTTTTGAGATTGATTGTAATTCTTACGATTGGCCTCTTCAATGGTATCGAACTTTGTTTTGCATATATTCAGTCTTGTGCGTATATCATCAAGGGCACTTTTGTACGATTTTTCGGCAAGATTACGTTTGACATTGTGTAACGAATCTATGGCTTGAGTAGTTACTTCTGGTACTTTTTCGTCTTCTCCTTCTTCTTCTCTAGCATGGGCGGTGTTAATGTTTATGGAAGGTGTATTGTCTATGGTATTTTTTGTACGTTTAGCATCAACCTGATCATCACTTGATTCCTGTATGGTTTTTAAGGTATTGTCTTTTATTTCCGCAGCATTTGTGTTGTTGTCATTTGTAAGGATCTCCTCCATGTTATTGACTTCGTGATAATTAAGACTGGTATCACAACTTGAATCAAAATCTGATAAATTATTTAAATCTCTAACATTATTGATGCTTAACACCCCACTGCGACTGATGTCCAACACAAAACCTCTGTCCACTTTACGACGACTATTGCGTACACTTTCCTGTTGCAGACTATCCTTTACAGCCTGCAATACTTGATCCGTGCGTTCATCTTCATTTTGTTGCTGGCTGGCATTTTGTGCTTGCAAAAATCTTTGCCTACGCTGGGCACGTCGGCTATTGTGTATACGTTCGCCCGAGGGTGAAAAATCTTTACCCAAATGTGGTGATTTTGGTATGCCATCTGGCAGTTTATAGGACTCGACTTTTTCCTCTTCATCTTCTTCTGTTGGGGCGGCAGCATTTAAAAGTTCCTTCTCTTTCAAGTTGGTAATGTCGGCTAGCTCTCTAAGTGAATGATTTGAATTGCCCACTTCATCTATGTTATCACGACTAAGATTGGATTTGGGTGTTAGAACATCTACGGGTGTTGAGCTAATGCTGCCTCCTATATAGTTTTCTATATCGTAGAGCAATTGCTGAGGTACTGGTTGATTGGTAGACACCTTAGTGTGTAGACATTCTAGCCATGTTTCTAGGGTTTCGAAGGGAGGTCTGAAAATTTTCAATAAAGAATCATAGATTTCGAAAATTTAATAAAAATATATATATTTTTGGTTAAATTTTGAAATTTCGAAATTAAGTTCAAAAATGCATGAAATTGGTTAAAAATGTGATTAATTCTTATAAAAATTTTGATTGTTAAAAAAATTAACTAATAAGAGATTTTGGGACCAATTTTGAATTTTCGAAATTAAGTTCGAATTTTCGAACATGCACGAAATCGCTTAAAAAGATGATTTATACTGAAGAAATTGGATTTAAGTGTAAAATTTTTCAATAATTACACTTTTGGACAAATTTTGGAATTTCGAAATTAAGTTCGAATTTTCGAACATGCGCGAAATCGTTTAAAAAGGTGATTTATTCTTAAGGAATTGGATTTAAGTGCAATTTGTATGAATAATTTCACTTTTTGAACATTTTGGGACAAATTTTGAAATTTCGAAATTAAGTTCGAATTTTCGAACATGCACGATATCGCTTAAAAGGGTGAATTAATCTTAAGGAATTGAATTTAAGTATAATTTGTATCAATAATTTCACTTTTAGAACATTTTGGGACAAATTTTAAAGTTTCGAAATTAAGTTCGAATTTTCGAACATGCTCTAAATTGCTTAAAACTGTGATTTTTTCTTAAGGAATTGGATTAAGTGTAAATTTCATTAATAATTTCACGTTTAGAACATTTTGGGACAAATTTTAAAAATTCGAAATTAAGTTCGAATTTTCGAACATGCGCGAAATCCGTTAAAAAGGCGATTTATACTAAAGGAATTGGATTTAAGTCTAAAATTTATCAATAATTACACTTTAGGAACATTTTCGGACAAATTTTGGTATTTAGAAATTAAGTTCGAATTTTCGAACATGTACGAAATCCGTTAAAAAGTTGATTTACTCTTAAGGAATTGGATTTAAGTATAACATGTATTAATAATTTCACTTTTAGAACATTTTGGGACAAATATTGGAAATTCGAAATTAAGTTCGAATTTTCGAACTTACGCGAAATCCGTTAAAAAGGCGATTTATACTAAAGGAATTGGATTTATGCCTAAAATTTATCAATAATTACACTTTTGGAACATTTTCGGACAAATTTTTTAATTTCGAAATTAATTTCGAATTTTCGAACATGCACGAAATCGCTTAAAAACGTGATTTATACTAAAAGAATTGGATTTAAGTGTAAAATTTATCAATAATTAGAACATTTTAAGTCAAATTTTGAAATTTCGAAACAAACTTCAAATTTTGAAATTTTTTCAAATTTTTTTTTTTCGAAATTTCAAAATTTTAAACTTAAATTACGAACAATTATTAAAAATGATTCTGACTCACCTTCTATCCGGATTAAGATCACAGCATAAGAAAGCAATTTTATAAAAAGCTTCGGGACATTGATAGCAAAATTTTTCGCGGAATACCTTTTGATTTAAACCAAAATCATGGGTACGAGGTAAAAAATCTGGATCGGCCTGAACCCGACCTATGATCTATATGAAAATACAAAGCAATTTAAGTATTACAAAACATCTTCCTTAAGACTCTTTAACATACCTCACACAACATTATGCCAAACGAGAAAATATCCACTTTTTCATCATAAATAAAACCTTTCATCATTTCGGGAGCCATCCAATAGGGATTACCCACTACGGTATAACGTTGTCGCCGCAATCTACTTTTACTGCGACCCATTGAACCATTATTATTACTATTACTGGGAGTGTTATTATTGGCAGAGTCATCGGATTTTTGTTGATTCGTTTTACCACCACCTTCCTGAGAACTAGATCTCTCGGAGGAATGCCATTTCTCACTATATCTACTGCTGAGTGAGGTGTTTATAATTCTAGCCAAACCAAAGTCTGCCACTATAATGGTTTTATCTTCTTTAACCAAACAATTAAGAGAATTCAAATCACGATGTATGATATTTTTGGAATGTAAATAAGACATGCCACAGGCTATATCCTTGGCAAAGGAAATACGCTCTGGCCAGGTCAAAGGTAAACCAGAATCATGTAATAGTTCTTTAAGAGAACCACCCGCCACATATTCTGTCACCAAATGTAAACGTTTCTCTTTATAGAGAACACCAATGAACTTTAAAACATTTTTATGATTCAATGACTTGAGAACGGCCACTTCTTTAAGGAAATTCAATTGAGCTGTTTCTTCAACACGATGTAACTCCTTTAAAACCATTACCTCCTTGGTAATGCGATGGGTAACCTTAAAGACCTGACCAAAGAAACCTTTACCCAATAGTTCGCCTATTACCAAGTCCGAAGGACGAAATACTCTTTGAGGTTTTTGTTCTACACGAAAAGAAGTGGTGCGTGTTAAATCATACATGCGATCGTTATGAGCTGTATGCTGATCTCCCATTAACTTTGACATACTAGAACATCTTTCTTTTCCTCTAAATGACATGGAGGTGGAATTGTTCTTATCCTGCTGCTGGTTATTGTTATTTATACAGGCTGCCTTATTGCGCAATTGACGTGTCTTGGTGCCACTTATATAGCCTTCATCTTTACGTTTATAAATACGTTCTTTATCCTGTTTCGTAAGACGTGTGGGTGAACCATCCTTGTTTTGTAAAGGACTAATATTGCAAGTTGTGGCAGCGGTGGCTGTGGTAGTACAACTACCACCACTGTCATAGTTACGGCCAAAAACTTCCACACTAGAGGCAGAGGTAGCCAAAGGCAATGACACCTCACTAGTTACCTTTTTAATATCCACATGACTACAACTGCGACACACTTGTATGGGATCATGTTCCACCGTTAACTGTAAGATTTCTGTGCTTCTAATCATTTTATCAATTTGTTCTATGGAATTATCACTTATCGGTGTACCATTCACTTCCAATATACGATCGCCCACATGAAGATTAGTAAGATTAACATCAATTCTATTTAATAAGGAACAAAAAAAAGTAAAAATTTATTAAAAATCTTAAAAATATTTAAAACTAGAACTATATTATTTAAATAAGTACTAAATTAGTCATTAATTCATTACCTATAAGACCCACAACACTGATCGATTATTGAGGTTATAAGGGAGAAAACGTATTTGCCAATACGTCCATACACTCTACACATGAATCTTTATTTATTTGTTTTATTTGGTTAGATGAATGATTTTGGTTGTTTAGATGGATGTATTAAGACGCAAGTGAAGTAAGTAAGTAGTAGTAGTAGATTTTGAATAAAAAATTCACCCATAAAGTAACGTTTGCGTTTTTTTTTGTTGTTATAAAAAAAAGAAGAAAAAAAAGAATGAGTGAGTTTTGTTGCGTTAGTAAGTTAAGGGTGATGATGAGAATGTTTATATATAAATGTTATTAGTAATATAAACTACAATTAAATTATAAATATTTTTACTTTTGATTACTATTGTTTTCCACTTGGAAATCTACTTATTGTTTTTGTACATTATTGGTCATTATATTATAAACTTTATAAATATACAATAAATAATCATAGATTTTGATTTCGTCAAAAGGTCTTTTGAGTTACTGATAAGCGGTAAGTAATGCCAAGAAAATGATAACTACACCATAAGGTAAGGTAGGTAATAGTGATTGAAATATAGGAATAATATTAGTAAAGTTAAGCAAGATTCCTTAATGAAGGGAGAAACTTTAAACAAATAGAACACAAGTAACTTTAACAATCGAAAAAGGTAGTCTTAAGCAACCGACATCAGGATACGATTTATGAAGAAAGTTGACACAGGAAACCATTGTTCTAAATAAAACTGTCTTGACCAAAGACTTCGCTAAAGAAAACAGATTAAATGAAAGATGTCTTTAAAGAACTGTGCAAAGAAAACTGTACCTTCAAGGAAGAGCAGAACACATACTATTTGACTAACTAACTAACTAACTAACTAACTAACTAACTAACTAACTAACTAACTAACTAACTAACTAACTAACTAACTAACTATCTATCTATCTATCTATCTATCTATCTATCTATCTATCTATCTATCTATCTATCTATCTATCTATCTATCTATCTATCCATCTATCTATCTATCTATCTATCTATCTATCTATATAAAGAGATTTAAAAGCTCTTAACATTTGTACAGTTAAACATAATATGGCATCATTTATTTTCTTTTTAATTAAAATTAATAATTACAAACTATTTACAATTATAATTAAATTTAGACAGTATCTTTTTGTTTCTATTATTTACATCAATCAGGTACAATTATTTACATTTTACAATAAATACTTTCATTTACGCTCTAGATTCGGTAGCATTCAAACCAATATTACTTAGAGTGCGTTTTAAACGTTTCCAAAATAATTTACGCTCTTCCGGTTGTATATGACGTTTACCCTTACCACCTGGCCATTTAATATAGGTCTTAACATCCATTAAATATTGTAGATTTTTAGGTCTTTTACTGCGTGGTATTTCCTCTAGAAAAACTAATATCAAATGATCTTTATTTAGATCAAATATA
Source organism: Lucilia cuprina (assembly GCF_022045245.1). NCBI lineage: Eukaryota > Metazoa > Arthropoda > Insecta > Diptera > Calliphoridae > Lucilia > Lucilia cuprina. The sequence goes on from NC_060954.1 coordinate 9,628,671, forward strand.
CGATGTTGAGCTAATTGCATTTCAAATTGACACCAATGGCTGAGTAAAAAGTTGGAGGAGATAATAAGCATTAGAGCTTTTGAACGTTCCATGCAGGAGACTATATTATCGAGTATGGTGACACCGATTTGAAAGTCGCGTTCATGTAGACAAATAGAAATATCACCAGAGTCTTCGACATTAGGCATAAGTTCCTGCACAATCCAATCACGATCACTTTGACAATAGGATATAAAGATGTCATAAATCATATGAGGCTGTTGATCACATAAATTTTGAAATTTATTAATATTTTCCTGTGAGACAGATGAAAGTAGTGCGGCCGATTTGAGCGAAGAATAGTAGTAGTAGATATGCCAACGTTTCCAATACACCAGCAAACATATGATGGTAATGGCTATTAAACTGCCAACAATGGCTATAACATAAGTGGTTAAGGAATCCAATTCTTCTACTATATCATCCACCAACGAAGCTCTCTGACAATTAAGTCTAATCAGAGTTTGCTTCTCGGTTTCATTGTAGCACCAATAGTGATCCTCCTCATAGTCTAATAGTTGTACTTTATTTAAAGTACCATTTAGCCGTTCATCATAGCCGTTGGAGGTATTGTTATAATGATGGCAAATTTTCGAGACATTGACTGTTCTAAGGGCATCGAGAATAAAACGCATTTTAGGACTACTTTTAAATTTGTTAGTCATGCTTAATTTACGTGTAGATTGTCTAAGTTTTTCTAAACTTTGTGACCATACCACCGATTGAACATCCAGATTCTGGAGACTAGTATTGAGAAATAGTTTAGAATGTTCTAAAATGAGCTGTAAATGATTGCCGCTTATATTTAGGGTATTATGCAGATCCTGCCAAATATTTCCCTGACACGTGGCTTGTTTATTATTTAAAGCTGCTATATCTACTAGATCTCTTAATAGGCAGTCACAGATAAAGTTATTATCGCCCAGACTTAGGTAAATTAAGTTGCTGAAATCCTTTAACATTTCCGAAGTAATGATATTTATATTATTATCTTTTAGACTCAAAACACGCAGATTGGTATTGTTGACGAAAACCTGATTATACCAATTGCCCACTTGATTAGAGGTTAAATCCAAAACCTGTAACTGCGGCAGATTTTGAAAGTGTTCAAATGTCAGCGTGTTGATGTTATTACCGGCCAAGGCTAAAAAACGTAAATTGTGTAAATGTTTCAACCAGGAAAGATCTTTCAGATTGGCCTTTTCAAAATATAAATAAGATAAAGTTTTAGATAAATCCTCAAATACATCTTCCGTAATGCTAAAGGCAGCATGGGTATTACCCGATAAATCCAGGCCTATAAGGGAAGAATTTTTAAATATGCCATTGCCAAAGACGGGAAAAGAGGTATAACACAAACTTAAATACTTTAGATTAGGACCCAAATGTGTAAAAGCTATAGCACTGCCTCTAGTCAATTTAGTGTGAGATAGATCCAGATATACCAAATTGGGTAAATACTTAAAAGTATATTGTTGTATATTAAGACCATAAATCAACTTCATTACCGATTCTAGAGTAGGAGATGCCACCAGCTGATTCATGAAAGTGTCATAAACATTGGTAAACGATAAATCCAATACTTGTAAATGGGGCGTGTAATGGAATGTATCCGATTTAAGGGTTAACATTTTATTATAAGACATATAAAGATTTTTAAGATTTGTTAGATTTTTAAAGGCCATTTTACTAATAAATTCTATATCACAATTACTAATATCCAATTCCAGCAATTGAGGCATATAGGGAAAAGTGGCCCAGGCTATACCCTCTTCCGATTTGGTAAATATTTTACGATTTTGTTTGTCATCCTCCTCATTTAGCAGTAAACAATGTAAATTACGATCTTCTATTTCCGAGTTGATATCCATAAAGGGATTCCCCCTTAAACTAAGATATTTTAAGCTATTAGACATTAATTCCATGGACTTGTAGGGTACATTAGTTAAATTATTATAAGCTAAAGAGGCTGCCACCACATTTAAACTTTCTAGATCTTTATTAGATGAACGCATTAACTGCAATAATTCTCCATCTTTGCTAATATTACGATAAGATAAATCCAATTGTTGTTGTTTAGTCAAGACCCTTAAATTTGTCTCCCTCAAAGTACCATTGCCATAAGACCACCATAATAGAGCCGTTTTTAAAGAATCCAATAAACAGCTATTCTCTTCATTGGTAGTTTTTAATTTTACCAAAGAATTTTCCAATAATTTCTCTTCCGTATCCCAGGTAACACCAGGAGTTGCATAGGGAGTCGTATATTCAATATCATCAGCTGTTATTATAGTCTCTTCCAAATCGCTTTGTGTCGCTAATTTCGCATTATTATGAAGATTAAAGTTATCTTTATAAAAATTATTGTTATTATCATTAAATTGTGGGCTTATCGCACTGGAGTTTATGCCCTTACAACTTAGACACCACCACCATAATAAAAGTTTTGTAAAAGTTTTTATTTTAAATATTACAAACATGTTTTATTTTATGTTTTAAAAAACATTAAAATTAAACTTTATTTTTTCTTTATATTTGTTTATTTTTTATTAATTATTTTCTTTTTTCACTCTCTCTCTCTCTTTTTCAAATTCTTTGTTTTTTTTTAATTTTCTCTCTTTTTTATATATAGATAACCGTTAAAACTGTTTTAACCGTTATTCTTTTGTACAAAGTCTTTAACAAATGCCAACTGCCGAATTACTAAATATTTTGCTCAAATTTTATTTTGGTCAACTTTGGCAAAAACATTATTATTTGTAGGTAGTAGCTATTGGTAGCTTATCTTTATCAATTTGTTATAATGTTATTTGTTGTATTTACTTGATTTTTTTTATCAGTTTCTATATATATATTTCAAATCATACATACATATAAACAAATATGGGGGCTTATAAAACTATCCTTTTCTTTAAATTATCAAAAAAAAACAAACATATTTAATTATAATTATCTTACACTTAGGGAAATTTTTTTCTACTTCAATAAAAAAATAGTTATTTTCCCATATTAACGATCATGAGGTTTCAATTAGAAGCTTACATATCTATAAATATTTTAAAATACTGGAGTGTTTGCTTTTTCTAAGAATTCCTTTAATTAGAAAATTGTATTAATTTTTATTTTGCATCAGCTATTTACAATTTTTCTTGCTCAAGTTTAAACCATCTCCATTGGACGCTTAAACAAGCAAACAAAATTAGCTGATTGAGGTTAGGCTTTTTCGATAAAGATAATCTTCATTCTTCGGTTAAACCTCGATTAATATATGTTTCGTGTTTTTCAGTTATCAGTAAAGTTACTTATTATCTTAGTTTAACTGAGTTCAATTGGCCAATTAAACTCATGTTATAAGTGAGAGAACACAATAACCAAATACAATAAAACAATGTTTTCGGAAGAACAAAAACTTAATATTTTAAGTAAATTGCAAATTTTCTGATTTGTTTTGTTTGATTTATTATTATTTTATATGTTTTTTTTTTACATTTTTCCAAAAATTTTCCATTTTACAAAAGTATTGTTTGCAAAAAACAGCTGTTCATTGTTTATGTTTTTGAGTGAAAAGTTGGCAAGACTAACAATGTTAACTGAGCCTTAAATCCAAAACTGAAAAACACAATCATCGGTTAAAGTCCACCTAAATTTGTTCCGAGTTTAATCTAACAGCAAGTTAAGCCTAGTTTAACTGAGGAGTAAGAAACCCGCCCTAAGTTTAACTGAGTATAATTGGTCAATTAAACCTAAGTTATAAATGATAACACACAATCAACCAAAACAAAAAAATAATAATGAATTCGGAAGAAGAAATACTTAATATTTGAAGTAAACATTAATTTTCTGATTTCTTTTATCGATATTATTGTTTTAAATGTTTATTTAACATTTTTCCAAAAAAAATTTATTTTTACAAAAGTGATATTTGCAAAAAACAGCTGTTTATGTTTTTGACTGAAAAGTTGGCAATACTAACAAAGTTTATTGATACTAGATCCATAACTGAAAAACACAATCATCGGTTAAACCTAGTTTGTTTGTTAGTTAGTTAGTTAATTAGTTAGTTAGTTAGTTAGTTAGTTAGTTAGTTATTTAGTTAGTTAGTTAGTTAGTTAGATAGATAGATAGTTAGTTAGTTAGTTAGTTAGTTAGTTAGTAAGTTCGTTAGTTCGTTAGGTAGTTAGTTAGTTAGTTAGTTAAACCTAGTTTGTTTATTTGTTTGTTTGTTAGTTTGTTAGTTGGTTAGTTTGTTAGTTTGTTAGTTTGTTAGTTTGTTAGTTTGTTAGTTTGTTAGTTTGTTAGTTTGTTAGTTTGTTAGTTTGTTAGTTTGTTAGTTTGTTAGTTTGTTAGTTTGTTAGTTTGTTAGTTTGTTAGTTTGTTAGTTTGTTAGTTAGTTAGTTAGTTAGTTAGTTAGTTAGTTAGTTAGTTAGTTAGTTAGTTAGTTAGTTAGTTAGTTAGTTAGTTAGTTAGTTAGTTAGTTAGTTATTTAGTTAGTTAGTTAATTATTTAGTTTGTTAGATAATTAGTTACTTACTTAGTTATTTAGTTTATTTTATATATATTAGCTTTTACGTGTTGATTTTTCTGTTGCTTAACGCCTGCAGCTATAATTCTAAACATATTGCTAAAACAGCTGTGTTTTTAACGGCAATTTAAACTAATAGTTGGCAACGCCACAGTGGACTTTAGTACTTTCGCAGTGATCTCTTTTTTTTTTGTTCAGTCAGTTGGGTTAATTGAGCGGAGAGGTAGTTTTCTAGATTTCATTTAATACTTTATAAAATTTTATTAAATTAATCTATTATTTTCTTCTTTTTTTGCTACATTACAAATAGTGCTTAGTTGTGCCAATTTATTCCTTTAAATTATTAAGTTTAAAAAGTTATTAAAGTGTAAACAACAACAACAATATGTTCAGCAGCAATACAGCTCGTGGTCTTTTGCGTACCAGTATCGTAAGTTTTTTGTATTTTTCCTCAAGAGTAGCATGTGCAAGTTTTACTAATTAAATACTGATAATTTGTTGTTTCCAATTTAATAGTTACACCGTTGCAAGAGCACCCTGGTAGTGGCCGAGCATAATAATGAGGTATTGAATCCTGCCACTTTAAATACCATTGCTGCCGCCAAGAAGATCGGTGGTGACGTCACAGTTTTGGTAGCAGGCACTAAGTGTGGACCCGTAAGTTGATAAAAAAAATATTGACAGAAAAGCTAAAAGTTTGCATAACACCTGATGTGAATGTGTATTTGTTTGTGCGTGTGTTTGTTTTCTGTAGGCCTCGGAAGCTGTAGCCAAAGTAGAGGGTGTTGCTAAGGTTTTGGTAGCTGAAAATGAAGCCTTCAAAGGTTTTACTGCCGAATCTTTGACTCCCTTGGTGGTGGCTGCCCAAAATCAATTCAAATTCACTCACATTTTGGCTGGTGCCACTGCTTTTGGCAAAAATGTTTTGCCTCGCGTAGCTGCCAAATTGGATGTTTCTCCCATTTCTGAAATCATCGATGTCAAGAGTGAGGATACCTTTGTGCGCACCATTTATGCTGGTAATGCCATTTTAACTTTGCGTTCCAAGGACCCTGTAAAGGTTATTACCGTTCGTGCCACCAACTTTGCTCCCGCCGCTGCTTCGGGTGGTAGTGGTGCTATTGAACAAGCTCCTGCTGGTGATTATGCTCAATCTTTGACTGAATTCGTTAGCCAAGAATTGACCAAGTCTGATCGTCCTGAATTGACCAGTGCCAAGGTTATCATCTCTGGTGGTCGTGGCTTGAAGTCAGGCGACAACTTCAAAATGCTGTACGATTTGGCTGATAAATTCGGTGCTGCTGTAGGTGCCTCACGTGCTGCTGTCGATGCCGGCTATGTACCCAATGACTTGCAAATTGGCCAAACTGGCAAAATTGTTGCCCCCGATCTATATGTGGCTGTAGGTATTTCTGGTGCCATTCAGCATTTGGCTGGCATGAAAGATTCCAAGACCATTGTGGCCATCAACAAGGACCCTGAAGCTCCTATCTTCCAAGTAGCCGATATTGGTTTGGTAGCTGATCTTTTCAAGGCTGTTCCCGAATTAACTGGCAAATTGTAAATTGTACAAAAAAAAACAAAAACAACATTAAACCCTCCAACAAGTTATGAACTTGTGGTCGATCGTAAAATTAACTCCTTGTTGTTTTTTGAAGGCACGGAGAGTGTGATTGGAACCAATAGTGCATTTAATTATGAATTAGCTAAAGTTTAAGTTTAATGAAAAACAAGTATAAGTTTTATTTTTTTCATATTTTTCTATGCAAAAAAATACATACTAAAAGTGTGAATACTATAGTTTTTATCACTTTAAGAATAAAACAAAAGCTTTTCAAAATCTTATAAAGAAAACAAAAACAACTATACGATCGACCGACCGACTATTTCAATGTTTTTTTTCTATTGTTGTTTGTTCATAGTTATTTTATATTAAATCTATTCTTATCAATTGAATTTGTTGTTATATTACGCAAGCTTTGAAAGCGTTGTATGTTAATAAACACTAAAAAAGAGTTGCCTTGTGCCAAAGATTCGAAAAATGTTAGGGGATGTTTGAAACATAAATTCTAATGGATATTAGCAAAAAGCTTTTAGACCACAAAGTGATCTAAAGTCAAAACTATAAACTGTTATATAGTCCAAACTATCGACTGTTCATTATAGACCTATATAAGCCAGACTCTAGTTTAACCTATGATCCACAACATAGACTGATCTATAATTCAGACTATAGTTTAGTCTATAATCCAGATTATGAACTGATTTGTAGTCCAGACTGTAGACTAATGTATAAATCAGACTATGGTTTAATATGATCTGTAGTTCAGACTATAGACTGATCAATCATTCCGACTATATTTTAATCTATGATTCAGATTATGAACTGATCTGTAGACCAGACTTTAGACCAAAGTTTAATCTACATATCATCCGGACTAATGACTGATCAGTAGTAGTCTCTTGTATGGTTCATAATAGACTTGTAAAAATGTGGCAACTTTCATTTTCCAACTTTTGTTTAAAAGCCTTAGTATACTTTAAGGCTTTTTTATTAATCAAATCCCAACAAACATTTTTTACTTCAATTATTAGTTAAAAACTACAGTTTAAAATGAATTTTTAAAACAAATCACGTTCCTTTTTTTTGCATTAAAATGTATGAAGTACATACATATATAGTTATTTGTTGTCACAAATTAAGAGTGTTAATGCTTATTAGTTGCGCTAACAATCAAGGTTAAATATAAATAAAACTAAAAGCAAACAGCTGACACTTTGACAGAAAATCTAAAGAAGACAATTCTGACACTTTGACAGAAGAAAATTCTGTAAAAACAAGTAGTCAATAGTTTAGAAAAAATACACTTTTCTACAGATCAGGTTTTGAAGAAGAAACTTAAAAAAATATGATTTTTAAGGACCAGAGTCTAATGAAGTAATATTTATAGAGACTACAATCAAAAGATGCATTTTTACAGATAGATTATTATAAAGAATAGACTTTTCCATAAAAGGAACTCTCTAAATGCTCAAGAAGTTAGTCTTTATAGACAAAAGTCTAACGAATCTACAAACAAACTAAAGAAAACTCAAGTTTTTAATAGAAAAAAGCCAAGAGAAAGTTAGATCATTTAAAATACTAGATTTTACACTAATATATAGTCCTGAGTCTAGTGGCAATCTATAGTCCAGAATATATTATATAGTCCAGTATATAAACTAAGGACTAGTCTATAGTCCAGACTATGGACTAATCTATAGTCCAAACTATAGACTAATCTATCGTCCAGACTATAGACTAATCTATCGTCCAGACTATAGACTAATCTATCGTCCAGACTATAGACTAATCTATAGTCAAGACTATAGACTAATCTATAGTCCAGACTATAGACTAATCTATAGTCCAGACTATAGACTAATTTATAGTCCAGACTATAGACTAATCTATAGTCCAGACTATAGATTAATCTATAGTCCAGACTATAGACTAATCTATAGTCCAGACTATA
>NC_060954.1:9636846-9638533 GCF_022045245.1 Lucilia cuprina
CCAGACTATAGACTATTCTATAGTCCAGACTATAGACTATTCTATAGTCCAGACTATAGAATATTCTATAGTCCAGACTATAGACTATTCTATAGTCCAGACTATAGAATATTCTATAATCCACACTATAGCCTATTAGAATCTGGATATCGACATTTTCACACTCTTGCCTATAGAAAATGGTTTCCACTAAATTTACCTTTAAACTTTTGTGCTGAACGATAAAGATGGCTGTGTAATTGCAGGCCCTTAAAAATATCCATGCCAGGTATGTCGGGGTATTGAGGTTTTTTGAAATGACCATTACAAACAAAAATTCGATCATAATGTTGTTTATTTAAAGTATTTGTCTTGTGATTTAAAACAAGAACCTAAATTTATAAATCAAATTATAAAAAAATGACTTACAATTCCAAAAAACCTAGTATACTTGCCTCCCATTCCTGATTGGAACGTGGCCTAACACGTATCACTTCATGTTGCAATTTAATATGATGTCTTAGTTTAAAATGATCAGCATAAAGATTTAGATATTCCAAAACATTGGCAGAAGTAATAAATGATAAGTCAAACTTTTGGGGATAAGGGAAGTCTGAATAACCCATAACCTCTTTGGGTATATTGGTTCTTTAATGAAAAAAAAAAACTAAAATTAAATAAATTTACTACAATTAAAATGTGTATTCAGTTTTACCTTAAACCCTCATACATGCTACTGTGCACCTCTTCATCATATTGTTTGGTGACATCATCAGTGTCTCTATAAACCCAAGTGCCACCCACTTGTTCCTCCCTTTCATAGCACACCACTTCCATATGATGTTCCAAAGAATGTTTTACCGCCGACAAGCCAGCCGTACCCGCTCCTATAACACATACGCGTAGTTTTTTATTCATTTTATGTATAAATTTTTATTTATTTAAAAAAAGTTTATATAATTTGATTTTAACCGTTTGAACGACTGAGAGTTCGTTCATTCACAAGTCTGAAATGTTAATGCTCTATCATTCAAAAGATGTTTGCATGATCTTTATGCAGTTCTAGTCACCAGTGGACTTTACAACTACTACATACAGTTTAATATTGTATGGGTTAGACGTGTTGTTATTAAATATTATTATTATGTACCCTACACCCTTGTCATTAAATAGTTGTAGTTATTTATCACTTTTTAATAATGAACATGTTGTTTTTCTTCAATCTATAGAAATACTACCAAAACGTGCCCTCTTTAGACTCTGGTCTATATAAATAAATAAATCTTTTGTAATCTTTTCTATAGAAAATTATTTTTTTTTGGACTACGGACTTTAGATTAGTCTGTAATCTAGACTAAAGATCGCTCTATAGTCCAGACTATTATACCAGTATTTAGGTTAGTCCACAGTCTGAACTATAGATTTGTCCATGGTCTGGACTAAAGATAGATTAGTCTATAGCCTGGACTATGGATTAGTCTATAGTCTGTACTAAAGATTAGTCTACAGGTTAGGCTATAGTCTGGACTACAGATTAATCTATAGTTTGGACTATAGATTAGTATATAGTCTGAACTATAGATTAGTCTATAGATTGGATTATAGATTAGTCTATAGTTTGGACTATAGATTAGTCTATAGTTTGGACTATAGATTAGTCTATAGTCTGGACTATAGATTAGTCTATAGTCTGGACTATAGATTAGTC
>NC_060954.1:9638633-9640220 GCF_022045245.1 Lucilia cuprina
ACTAGACTATAGACTAGACTATAGACTAGACTATAGACTAGACTATAGACTAGACTATAGACTAGACTATAGACTAGACTATAGACTAGACAATTGACTAGACTATAGGCTACACTGTAGACTAAACTATAGACTAGAATATAGGTTAGTCTATAATGTAGACTAAAAACTGGACTATAAACTAGACTTTATACTAAACTTTAGATAAAACTATGTTATAAACAAACTATAATCTAGACAAAAATTTTATATAAAATATAAAAATCTTTTGTTTTTACAGTTATTATTTATATTTATTCAAAAAACGTTAAATATCGATAAAAATATACAATTAAATAAAAAAAATTTCTCAATTTGTAGGGAATTTAAGAAAATTTTCATTGTCTAATATCTTATAGTTATAGTTACGATATGTTTCCAATTCATAAATATATTTTCTGCCACAATCCTTCATAATATTTGCCACAACAGGTTTCATGTTGGTAATGCCGGTTATTGAGCAAAGATCATTGTAGTATTCATACTGAAAATGTAAATATAATAGATCAAATCGAAAAACTATTTAACATATTAATTTTTGGAAATAAAACAATCCCACCTCTTTAGCACCCATTTTATGAGCCTCACATTGCCTTAAACCTCTAGCTTTGCGATCCTCAATTTCACGCTTTAATTCTTTAAACATTTCAAGTTTCGAGGGAAGTTCCACTTCATTGCTAAAGAATTTGATGACAAAACGTACTTGCATATCTAAACATAGCGTAGGTAATACTGCAAAGGGTAAACCTATAATGGCCATTGTAGGATACTCGATATTGATACAATGTTTGTACAAGGGTTGGACATGTTTGTTTTCCACATAAATCCCACAATCACAGCTAAGGAAGGGAAATGAGTATTGATAGCCGGTACAATAGACTACACAATCAAAATCTTCTACACTGTCATCCTTAAAAACTGCACCAGTTGATGTAAAATATTTAACATCGGGTTTTTGACTGACGGTACCCATGAAATCGGTAGGTGGAGCTTCCGATAAATGATGACTAAGGAAAACTTGTTTTGCGGTTTTAGCAATATGTTGAGTAATATCCATGCCACTGGGTCCAGCACCAATAATCAAAACTTCTTTATCTGTTGGTAGGTTTATCGAAAAAATGCATCTTCTATAGTCTAAACTATTCTATAGTCCAGACTATAGACTATTCTATAATCCAGACTATAGACTGTTCTATAGACTATTCTATAGTCCAGACTATAGACTATTCTATAGTCCAGACTATAGACTATTTTATAGTCCAGACTATAGACTATTCTATAGTCCAGACTATAGCCTTTTCTATAGTCCAGACTATAGACTATTCTATAGTCCAAACTATAGATTATTCCATAGTCCAGACTATAGACTATTCTATAGTCCTGACTATAGACTATTCTATAATCCAGACTATAGACTATTCTATAGTCCAGACTACAAACTATTCTATAGTCCAGACTATAGTTTCTTCTATAGTTCAGGCTATAGACTATTTTATAGTCCAGACTATAGACTACTCTATAGTCCAGACTATAGTCTCTTCTATAGTC
>NC_060954.1:9640320-9648840 GCF_022045245.1 Lucilia cuprina
AGATAGATAGATAGATAGATAGATAGATAGATAGATAGATAGATAGATAGATAGATAAATAAATAAATAAATAAATAAATAAATAAATAAATAAATAAATAAATAGATGGATAGATAGATATCTTCAAGTCTCCTATCTGCTTGATAAAGCCATACACAATTCCAGCCTTGAAGACTATTTAGACCTGGTTCACATTGGAAAACTTTTGTTGAGAAACTTTTGATTTTCTGTACGGGAGAAAGAGATATATCTTTCTCTCACACACAAAAATCAAAAATTTCTCAAAAAAGTTTCCTGGTGTAAAATAGGTCTTATTGCTGGCATAAATGAGGAAAGATTGCCCTGCGTCATTGCCAATATCTCTAAGTCCTTTTCTCGCTGCATTTCAGCATTTAATGTTTCACTACCACATTGGTTTAATGTGTGATATTGGATAACGGGAATTATAACCCAACTTTTACTTTGATGCATGATTGAGTACCTCGGAAAAAACTGATATTAGATTTTGGTGGAAACCATTAAACTTATTGGCACCTATTCTGCACTTGGTATTCTGCATTTCGATTCTATCATTGCTGTTTCGCTGAGTTAGAGTCATAAGGTCGTTTTGAAATTTCTGGGATAATACTCAGATTGTTATCTAGGCACTATGCTTAGATTCTAAAAAAATAGTAAATGGTAAATTCATTTTCCCAAAGCCAATAACATATTTCATTGATTTTTATGAATTTTCTGTTTTAATTTTAATATAAAAACAATTGCAAAAAAAGCACTACTTGTCATTAAATACTTGTCCTTTAAAAACGCCAAAGTTACAAATTATCTAGCTATGTTGTTACCACTGTTTAAAATACTTCCAGCAGTTAGTTGGCAACGCCTAAAAAAAAGTATAACGTTATTTATTTTAGTAATATTTCAAAAGGCGGGAGTACACCCGCTTATATTGATTAAAAAAAGTATATTTTTGGAAATTTGAATAACGTAAGAGTTTAAAAATAAGAAAATTTATAGGATTCAAACATTGATAATAATATATTGCCGACAATAGATGTGCTAAACTGTTAAATGTTTACTTTTGTATAGAAGTTTTGTAAAAACAAAAGAATATTTAATAAAAAACATAGATTTGTTTATAGTAATGGAGAGGTGGGTAATAATATAATTTTATTAAATTTTAATAAACAAACAATTAATTTCGATTACATGTGTAAAGTTTTATTAAATTTAGTGCAAATCATTTTTGAGGTTAAAAACGATTTTTTTTTCGATTTTAAAGCAAATTTTAAACCTATTTGTTAACAATAATTAAAAAAAACATTGTTTCCCTTTTAATTTTTTAATTTTCTTTATTTGTTTATCAAAAAAAAAAAACTTTTCAATCTGCTGCTAAAGCGTTTATTACTATATATTTTTTCCGTTAATATATATTTAAAGCTTAATAAACATATAATAGATTATTATAAATATATTATAAAATATAAATAAAATGTCCTTGCTTTAAGACAACTAGTCTTTAATCTAAAATCTCCTGCTTATTCTCCTCCACCTCAGGTGTAATAGTACAGACACGTTTACGACGTCTTTCACATTTCGGACAAGGTTGTTTTTCATTTAAACAATCCGCATGGAATACCGCACCGCAAGGAGAACACTGTTGTTAAATACAATTAATTATAATATAAACTTTTCTGCTAAAGTTAAACTCACCCTAAAAGTAGTTTCTATATGAAAAGGATACAATATACGTGAACTATTGCATATTTCACAAATAAATCCTTTATAACTGCATAGAGCACATTTCAGAATATGAGCTTCGCCCAGTTTAAAAGCCTTGTGTAATTGTTGATACAAAGTACCTCTCTGGATCATGGCTAAATCACTGATAGAATACTGATGTATATGCTCGTATAAATACTCTTTGCCAAAGAATTGACGTTGCAATTCCTCAAAACTTTTGGGGCTACAGGTGCAAAGATAGGCTCGTATAAAGTTGAGACGTATACGTAAGGCTTGCAGTTCAGCCATGGCCTCTGAGGCATTATAAATATCGGGGTTTAAGATCTAAAATTATAAAAATGTTTATTGGTTCTTTAAATATTGTTTAGTTTCTATACAAACCTGTAAATCTATAAAGGGCTGACTGCGAAATTCTGCCAAAAATGAGGCTGCCTTTTTGGAAACATTATATTTACGAAAATCCCAGTTATAGATAATCTTGGCCGGTATTAATAAGGGTTCTAAATCCATGCAATTATCACAATAATAATTGCCACTAAAGGCGCATACTCTACAATGTAAAATTTTCGATTTAATCAAAAATATCTACACTTTCCATATAAAACTCACCTAAAATTAGAATAACCTATACCCAAAGGATGTTGACAGGATTTACATAGAAAACCCTGAGCATCTAAGCCCGGCTCACGGGCTAATTTACATAATTGCTCTACCATTTCTTGTAATTCTTCTATATCGAACTTTTCTATGGCACTGCCCGAAACTAATTCAAAATCTGATTTACTTGCATTGGATTCGGTATCTAAATTATCTTCTGTTTCTTGTTTGTTGTCCGCCTGCTCCTCATTGTGTAAAGTCGTTTGTGACTGAGACAAAGCAGTGGTGTTTTGTAGTAAAAACTTTTCCCACACTTCCGTCCAATCGATTTCACGCTGACGTTCATGTTTACGCAATAAAGTATTATAGCTACATCGATCACCCATAGGTGAACGTAAAGAACTGGCTGAACTGGTTAAACTTAAAGATCTTTGAAAAGGATTAACACGTTCTCTTTCATCTAAGCTGCATCTCTCTGCACTGCTGACATCCGAACACCAGGACTTTTGCATTAGATTACTTAAAGAATTACCACCACTTACAACATTTTCCACATTATCCGTATCCTTTATTTCATCCTCCTTAGTCTTGATGCTTTCTTCTTCCTTGTTTTTCTCCACTTTATCTTTAATAATTGTCCCAGCTTCCAATGTTTCATCTTCTTCCATTTCATCGACTTTTTGTAAAAATAAATCTATATTTATGCGTGTATTCAAATCATCTACTGGAAAATTGTCTGTCCTACGAAAAGGACTGTTAGCTATGGACTCGGAAAACAATTCATTAGTGCGCACTGGCTGAGGTAAAGGTATGGCTCTTGTTTCCTCAGCCAAAGAACCCGCTATATCTAAACCACTTGCAATGGGACAAGATTTTAAGGTAGGAGTCCAGAGACCCGACAATTGTAAAGCATAATCGGGCCATTGGTTCAAAAGGCTGGAATTAAAGGGTAATTTAAATTGCACTTTAGCTTCTAAAGTATTTAATAGGGCGGCTGCTGTTTCCAAACGTTTGGTGTCTTTCATAAAGGCAAATTTTTTGTAGTATGGAGAAAGGGAAGAAGAATTTTTAGTCATGTTATTGAGATAAGAAGAAAGTAAGCAATCGTTGAGCGATAAACGTATCCAGGCACGACATTGTCCTATTTCAGAGGTAATTTGCGATAAAGTGGTAATCTGGAAGACAGACAAACGAATTTCATTTAGTTTTAAATTAGAAATTATTAAAAAACCCAAAAATTTCTTTGCAAAATCTCTTTTACCTGCTCTATAACCTCCTTATGCATAAACACCATTATGGGAGACCAAAAACTGGGTTCTGGTCGTCTTTCCACATCTCCGGCAATAATATTTAAAGTTTGCCATAAAAATGAATCCTTTAGACCATGCAAAAATATAGCCTCTAAGGTAGTGGACAATGAGCTGGTACTTTCACACAGTTCCAGATATTCTGTAAGTATACATATTATTAAACAACAAAAATAATGACATATATACAAGGGGTGTTACCCCTTACAATTAACCTTTAGCATTTTCTTGCACTTCATATTCAATTTCTTTAACATTTTCCTGTAAAGCCTCTAAAATGGCCTCCTTAATGGCATTTTCACGTTTAGTGGAAAAACCACTATTTAAACTGCGAAACAAAGCACTCATCTAAACAAAATTTCCACCACAAATTTTCCTTTTAAAAATGAAATCCTAACAAAAATGATTTTATATACTAAATGCAATACAATATGCAAAAACAAAACGTAAATATTTACTTCACCTAAAGCAAATTGTTTTTGTTTTGTTTCCTACACAGCTGTTTTATGACATTTGTTTTGTTTGTGTGGCATTGCCAACTTTTTTTGTTAGTGTTATTGCTGTTTTCTTAGGCTGGCAACTTATCAAAACGACATTCCTTAATTAAAGACGAACGACAGACAGCAGAGAAGAGAAAAATTTTGTAATTTTCCTTAAAAAATGTAGTAAAAATTCTTTAATTTAACAACAAGTGTTAATAATTTTATGAAATCCATAATAAATAATAAAAATTTATAGAATTTAAATGCATAAAACATAAAGAACGTGTGAAAATAATTGAAATTCATGAACAGAATTTAATAGAAACAAAACATGCGTGGGTTGCAACATCAGTTTAATTCAAGGCAATTTTTATAAAATATTTTATGTTTTTTTTTCGCCCTAAGTTATTGTGTGTTTTTTTAAGTGTTTTATTTATATTTAAGTTTTTTTAAAAGGTAAATGTTAATAATTTTTACATTTTGTTTATAATTTATTTGATTGTGCATGTTTTTTATGTAAATTTTTTTGTTTATTTTGTTTGTATGAGTGCGTTTGTGTGTGTAAAGTGATTGATTTGGATGATTCATTAAACAAAAATAAATTTGTGTCTTATTTATTTGTTTTTGTTGTTAATGGAGTTGTAGTTATATTAAATTGTTGTTGTATTTACAATATCAATGGTAATTGATACTTAATTATGTGCTTTTTTGTTTATTTCTTTTTCTCTCTATCTTTTTGCCATTTTTCACTTTACATGTTTTCTTTTAACTCTCTTTCTTTACTATTGTTTTGATTTGATGACTTTTTAATTATAGTTAAAAGAAAAAAAAAAATAAATTTTGTTAAGCCTGCTAAGAGGACTCACAATCGCTATGTCCTCCCCGAATAAAGTAATAAAATCACCTTCAAATCACAACACCAACTCACAAAGTTTAACCCGTTTAACTACCACTTGTGCGGGTTGTCTTAATGAGTTACTCTCCTCCCGAGAAGAGGATTGTGTGAATGCCTTAGGCCAGGAATGGCATGCTGATTGTTTCCGCTGTTCTGTGTGTGATCATCATTTACACAATTGGTATTTTGAAAAGGATGGTTTACTATTTTGCCGGGATCATTACTATCAGCGTTTCGGTGAGGCTTGCCAGCAGTGTAGTGATGTTATTTCCGGTCCTGTAATGGTGGCTGGTGATCATAAATTTCATCCGGAATGTTTTTGTTGTACGCAGTGTTCTTCGTTTATTGGTTATGGTGAAGCTTTTGCTTTATTAGAGCGTTCTAAGCTGTATTGCGATGTCTGCTATAGAAAACTTCTTTATACTGAAAATAATTCTATAGATGGCCTCGTTAAGCCTTTACATTCCATACGTCTGGTGGAAATACCCAAAGATATAACCACCAGTTTGCGTTTATCGGTAGATAATATTGACGGCTCGACGTCGTGTAATGCTGCAACTACTGCTGCTGCGCCTGGAGGTCATCATTTAAGTGGTGATAATTGGAATTCTTATATGTATAAAACAAATGCTTCATCAGCTTCGTCCATCTCACATTTAGATTATATGAGTGGTAAAGGCCTTTTGGCCGGTGGCAGCTCTACTGATTTGTGTCCTGCTATACGTATATCTGAGTAAGTGTTAGTTTTAGACGCTTAGTCGACTCCCGCTTCCCGCTAAACTAACATTCCCTTAGATATATGCTTTCTAATTGTAGGTTAAAGTAGTCAGGATACTAAACTCCATTAGAGCACAGACTAAAATTTTCATTTTATATAAAAAAGTTTTCATTTTTATCAAATTTCTTTAACAACTAAAAGCTATTGTATAGTCTATAGTCTGGACTATAGAATAGGCTTTAGTCTGAACTATAGAATAGATTATAGTCTGAACTACGGAATAAACTATAGTCTGAAGTATAGAATCAACTATAGTCTGGACTATAGAATAAACTAAAGTCTGAACTACAGAATAACTATAGACAGAACAAAAGAATAGACTATAGTTTGAAAAAAGGATAGGCTATAGTCTGAACTATAGAATAGACTATAGTTTGAATTATAGTCTGAACTATTGAATACACTATAGTCTTAACTGCAGAATAGACTATAGTCAGAACTATAAAATATACTATAGTCTGAACTATGGAATAGACTATAGACTGAACAAAAGAATAGACTATAGTCTGAACTATAGAAGAGACTATAGTCTGAACTATTGAATAGACTATAGTCTGGACTATAGAATAGACTATTGTCTGGACTATAGAATAGACTATTGTCTCAACTACATAATAGACTATAGTCTGAACTATAGTATAGACTATAGACTGAACAAAAGAATAGACTATAGTCTGAACTACAGAATAGACTATAGCCTGGACTATAGAATAGACTATAGTCTGAACTACAAAATAGACTATAGTCTGAACTATAGAATAGACTATAGTCTGAACTATGGAATAGACTATAGTCTGAACTGTAGAATAGACTATGGACTGAACAAAAGAAATGTCTATAGTCTGAACTACAGAATAGACTATAGAATAGACTATAGTCTGGACTATAGAATAGACTATTGTCTGGACTATAGAATAGACTACAGTCTGAACAACAGAATATACTATAGTCTGAACTATAGAATAGACTATAGTCTGAACTAAGGAATAGACTATAATCTGAACTATAGAATAGATTATAGTCTGAACTATAGAAAAGGCTATAGTCTGAACAAAAGAATAGACTATAGTCTGAACTACAGAATAGACTATAGTCTGACTACAGATTAGACCATAGTCTTAACTACAGAATAGACTATAGTCTAAATTTCAGAATAGACTATAGTCTATAGAATAGACTATAGCCTGAACTATAGAATAGACTATAGACTAAGCAATAATATAGACTATAGTCTGGACTATAGACTAGACTATAGTCTTTACTTTAACTATATAAGGACGAAAATTAATGATTTATTTCTAGTCTTATTGTTAATTAATAATGTTCGTATAACAATTCCACTGTATGAATTGTCGTTTATCTTAAAACCACAACTACCTACTTCCAACTAAACTCAAATATTTTGCTAAATATGTATGTCTTGTGTTTTGTTATTACTATTTGCAGCAAGTTTACTGCCAATCAATTCCAAAGGAATTTACTTTTCTTCCACTTAATGATAAGATAATTATTTTACAAAAAAAATTGCAATTAAAACAAAAATTTCATGAAGAAGAATATAAAAATAGTTAAGTTGCAGAGTTGAGTGATTCAACTTTTATAAAAGAAAGCGAATTAAAAACGATTTTGTTAAGTAATTAAAAAAAGAAATACAAATTGATGAAGTTCTGTCTTCGTAACAAAAACTTAAAAAACAAAAAGCATTGTGAAAATGTTTAAATACTTGAAGATGTAACAGCTGCAAATAATTATAAAGGAGCTAAAGAATTAAGTTTTAAATTCCGATATATGTACATCGAAATTGGTACTAAAATAGTGATATAGAACTAATAATTAGATTTTCTATTAAAAACTGAGGTTGGTAGTAAAAAACAGTTTTATGCTAAAAAACATTTTTTATCAGTTTTGTACTAAAAAATTTTGTTTCTTACCAAAATTTGAGTTTTGTTGTGAAACTTAAAACAGTGTTTTTGAGTAAAAATCTGATTTGAAAACTAAGCTAGTTTTGTACTAAAAATGATGTTATGTACCAAAAACTATGTTTTGTACTAAAAGCTCTTTTATATATTACAAAAAAATCATCGTTTTAAATACTACTATTTGTTTTAAAAACAAAGTTTTGTACTTAAAACTGTGTTTTTTATTTGTAACTGTATTTAATACTAAAAACTAAGTTGTGTGTTAAGAGCTGTACTAAAAATGAATTTAAAAAGTTTGAGTTTTGTATACAAAAACTGAGTTGTGTACTTATAGCTGTACTAATATTTTTGTACTAAAAACTGGGAAGAGTTCTATTAAATACTGAATTTTGTACTAGAGACTATGTTTTGTACTAAAAACTGAGTTTTGTATTGAAATTGAGTTTTGTACAAGAAATTAAGTTTTACACTATAAACTGAGTTTTGTACTAAAAACTGAAGTTTGAACTAAAACATTTTTACACTAAAAAATATTTGTACTAAAAAATAAGTTTTGTATTAAAAACTGAAATTTGTACTAGAATTGTAATTTTGTACCAAAAACTGAGTTTTGTACTAAAAACTAAGTTTTGTACTAAAGACTGAGTTTTGTGCTGAAAACTGAGTTGTACTGAAGACTGAGTAGAGTTATGTACTAAAACAAAGATAGATAGATAGATAGATAGATAGATAGATAGATAGATAGATAGATAGATAGATAGATAGATAGATAGATAGATAGATAGATAGATAGATAGATAGATA
>NC_060954.1:9648940-9650176 GCF_022045245.1 Lucilia cuprina
GACTAGACTATAGACTAGACTATAGACTTGACTATAGACTAGACTATAGACTAGACTATAGACTAGACTATAGACTAGACTATAGACTAGACTATAGACTAAACTATAAACTAAACTATAGACTAGACTATAGACTAGACTAGACTATAGACTAGTCTATAGTCTAATAGTCTAGACTGGACTATAGACTTGATTTAGGACTAGTCTATAGAAAATACTATAGACTAGATTATAGCCTTTTCCATCCCCGCTTTACAATAAAATTGTAGTGAGAGCAAAATGTTTATTCTCTGCAACAACAAGTTAGGTAATTTAAAAAAATACCAGTTTTTATAACAATAGTTTACATTTAACTGTATTATATATCAACTAAGTTTGACAGCAGAGACATGATCTCTTTATCTTTATTCAAAAGTAGATAATTTTATCTAAATGTTAGTATAATTTAAATTTTTATTAACTATTTGTTTTTGAAATAATATTTATAATACCGGGAGCATCTTTCTTTAAAATAGACTTTGTGCTGCTAAATCTTTTTGGGAAAGCATTCTTTAAGAAAAATTTCCATAATCTTTCTAATGGTTTATAGCCTAAACAGGTTTTTGAATTCAAGTTATTTTCTCTACTTTTTATGAAAATTATCAACATTTTTTAATGAAATTCATTTCATACAATGTATTTAGTTTCGTTAATAGTGGGACGGACGTCTGCATAAAATTGGTACCTGTCGGAGAATGACATTTCAAAAATGTTTGTTTTAATTATCTTTTTAAAAATAACTTTAAAAATATGCCCATAAAGTCAACTTTAAGAACACCCTATAGACTAGATAATAGGCTATACTATAGACTAAACAATAGACTAAACTTTAAACTAAACTATACTACAGACTTAACTATAGACTAGACTAATGACTAGACTGTAGACTAGAATATAGACTAGACTATAGACTAGACTATAAGCTAGTCTATAGACTAGACTATAGACTAGACTATAAACTAGTCTATAGACTAGACTATAGACTAGACTATAAACTAGTCTATAGACTAGACTATAGACTAGACTTAAGACTTGAATATATACTACACTGACTAGACTACGGACTAGACTATAGGCCAGACTATAGCTCAGACTATATACTAGACTATAGACTAGACTATAGACTAGACTATAGACTAGACTATAGACTAGACTATAGACTAGACTATAGACTAGACTATAGACTAGACTATAGAC
>NC_060954.1:9650276-9708909 GCF_022045245.1 Lucilia cuprina
TCTATAGTCTAGTCTATAGTCTAGTCTATAGTCTAGTCTATAGTCTAGTCTATAGTCTAGTCTATAGTCTAGTCTATAGTCTAGTCTATAGTCTAGTCAATAGTTTAGCCTATAGTCTAGTCTATGGAATACTCTAGTCTATAGTCTAGTGTATAGTCTAGTCTATAGGCTAGCCTGTAGTTTGGCCTAAAGTCTAGGCTGTAGTCTAGGCTGTAGTCTAGGCTATAGTCTAGTATATAATCTAGTCTAGTCTGTAGTCAAGTCTATAGACTAGCCTTTAGTCTAGTCTATAGTCTAGTTTAGTCTATAGTCTAGCCTTTAGTCTAGTCTATGGTCTAGTCGATAGTCTCTAATCTAGTTTACATTTAAATCTATAGTCTACCTATAAAAGTAGTTAAAAGTTAAAAGTATTTTTGTTGTTATGATTCTGTAATATTTCAAAATTTTAATTTTTCCATAACTAAGGGAAAGTACAATTATAATTAATTGATTAATTTTGAGTATAAGAACGAACAATCTTGTTTTTTGGGATTATTAAACTTTAATGACACAGTAACAGCTTTAACTAAAAAGAAGAAAAACTAAACTTTTCTTTCTATATTTTTCTAAACTAACATATGGTTGGTGTCTAGTATTTTGATAAGAATAGTTTTTGTTTTAGTTGTTTTAGCTCTAATTGTGTTGTTTTCCTAATTAATTTGACGTCTTGTTACGCACATCTAGACATACATACATACATACATACATACATACATACATACATACATACATACATACATACATACATACATACATACATACATACATACATACATACATACATACATACATACATACATACATACATACATAACAAATTGAGCACAGTTTAAAAATAATCGAAAAGAGAGTATTTATTGTCTTCCTTGTGTTTTTTGTATGCTTAAGCGAAGGTTTGTTTAGAAGTGTGTATAGATTTGTTTGTTTTTTTTTTCTTTTACTTTAGAGGAGGGTGTGTATTTTTGTTTTTGCTTCAAAAACTAATCACCTCGTGTATGTTTGTTATTGTGTGTGTTTTTTTTTTTTTGCACATGTTAATCGAAAGTATAAAAAACAAGTTAAACAATTTGTAAACATAATTGTGTGTAGTTTTTTTTTATTATTTTGCCATTTTTTCAATAATTTTTGATTAATAGAAGGAAATGGCAACTTATTATAAAATTATAGTTTTAATATAAATTGTTTTCTTTTTTTTAAGTAAATGTTTGCTGATACCTATTGATTATGGAAACTTATTGGATATTTTTGCTAAATATTTGTATTTCTTATTAAAATATGTTAAGCAATTGCTATGTGAATGAAATTATAAAATATATTAAACATTTTAACAACAAAAAAATATGCTGAATCATTTAAGACTAGTTTTTTTTTAATGAGCTATTTTCAGTATAGAAGAATTTTGTGGACGATTTCTTTGGACTAGAGTTTACAGAAGAGTTTTTTTTAAAGCAGTCCTATTTCTATAGACCGGAATAGTTACCAATCTATAGACTAATCTATAGACTATTTTATAGTCTAGTCCATAGACTAGTCTATAGTCTAGTCTATAGTCTAGTCTACAGTCTAGTCTATAGTCTAGTCTATAGTCTAGTCTATAGTCTAGTCTATAGTCTAGTCTATAGTCTAGTCTATAGTCTAGTCTATAGTCTAGTTTATAGTCTAGTATATAGTCTAGTCTATAGTCTAGTCTATAGTCTAGTCTATAGTCTAGTCTATAGTCTAGTCTATAGTCTAGTCTATAGTCTAGTCTATAGTCTAGTCTATAGTCTAGTCTATAGTCTAGTCTATAGTCTAGTCTATAGTCTAGTCTATAGTCTAGTCTATAGTCTAGTCTATAGTCTAGTCTATAGTCTAGTCTATAGTCTAGTCTATAGTCTAGTCTATAGTCTAGTCTATAGTCTAGTCTATAGTCTAGTCTATAGTCTAGTCTATAGTCAAGTCTATAGTCTAGTCTATAGTCTAGTCTATAGTCAAGTCTATAGTCTAGTCTATAGTCTAGTCTATAGTCTAGTCTATAGTCTAGTCTATAGTCTAGTCTATAGTTAAGTCTATAGTCTAGTCTATAATATAGTCTATAGTCTAGTATATAGTCTAGTCTATAGTCTAGTCTATAGTCTAGTCTATAGCCTAATCTATAGTCTGCTATATAGTCTAGTCTATAGTCTGGCCTAGTCTATATTCCAGTCTATAGATCAAAATGCTTCTCTACGAAAGATTCTAGAGAATACATTCTCCTTTGAGTCCTTTCCTTTTTAATAGCAATTAACATATTTTCTCTTGTGTTTAATCAATCTTACATTTATAAAGTATTAAACGAAACCAAAAAAAAGTTTTCCATTACCAAACAGTGATAACAAACGAGAGATACAACCAATTTATAAGTAGGGTAGGGTACATAATCTACAAAAAATAAATAAAAACAAATCAAACCCATACAATGGTAATTGAGTAGTAGTCGTAAAACCTCACTAGTGTCTAGAGCTGCATGGGCGATCAGACAAAAATCTTTTGAATGATGCAGCAGTAACTTTTCAAACTTGCGATTGAACGGTTCGCTCAAACGGTTAAAGAGAAAATAAAATAAAAAATAATTAAAAAAAAACCAAATATAACAAATTAAATAATAAAATATAAAAGAAAAACTAAATATCTATTAAAACAAAAATGAATAAAAAAATCCGTGTATGTGTTATAGGAGCGGGCACGGCCGGTTTATCGGCTGTGAAAAATTCTTTAGAACATCATATGGAAGTGGTGTGCTATGAAAGAGAGGAACAAGTGGGTGGCACTTGGGTCTATGAAGACACCGATGCCACGGTACAATGTGATGAGGAAGTGCATAGTAGCATGTATCAGGGTTTAAGGTAATTGCGAAGAAACTACTTGAAAATAGGAATGTTTTTTTAAACTAATAAACTAATTTCTTAAATAAAGAACAAATTTACCCAAAGAGGTTATGGGTTATCCTGATTTTCCTTATCCCGATAAGTTTGAAATGTCCTTTGTTACATCTGCCGATGTTTTGGAATATCTTAATCTTTATGCTGATCATTTTAAACTAAGAAATTATATACAATTTGAACATGAAGTGATACGCGTTAAACCACGTCTCAATAGGGAATGGGAGGCAAGTAGTTTATTTACGTTTTTTTCTTTTTGCATTTGGTTTGCTGATAATACAAATTTTGATGATGCAATTTAATGTTAAGTTTAAATGATTTTGTTTTTTAATCTAGGTCCATGTTTTAAATCACAAGACAAACGTTTTCAGTGTACAATATTTTGATAGAATATTTGTTTGTAATGGTCACTATACTAAGCCTCAATACCCGGAAATACCTGGCATGGATATTTATAGAGGTCTGCAATTACACAGTCATCTATATCGTACTCCACAAAAGTTTAAAGGTAAGATTTGGAAATTTTATAAAGAAAAAACTTTGCTTTAGGTCTGAGCGTAACGAAGACTTTTCTAAGGGCCCCAATCAAATGAAGAGATATTTCTATTGAACACAGCACAAAAGAAGACTAAATCAAAGTCACTAAAACAGAACTAGAACAGAACTAAACAGAACTAGAACAGAACTAGAACAGAACTAGAACAGAACTAGAACAGAACTAGAACAGAACTAGAACAGAACTAGAACAGAACTAGAACAGAACTAGAACTGAACTAGAACTGAACTAGAACAGAACTAGAACTGAACTAGAACTGAACTAGAACTGAACTAGAACTGAACTAGAACTGAACTAGAACTGAACTAGAACTAAACTAGAACTGAACTAGAACTGAAATAGAACAGAACTAGAACTGAACTAGAACAGAACTTGAACTAAACTAAAATTGAACTAGAATAGAACTAGAACAGAACTAGAACAGAACTAGAACAGAACTAGAACAGAACTAGAACAGAACTAGAACAGAACTAGAACAGAACTAGAACAGAACTAGAACAGAACTAGAACAGAACTAGAACAGAACTAGAACAGAACTAGAACAGAACTAGAACAGAACTAGAACAGAACTAGAACAGAACTAGAACAGAACTAGAACAGAACTAGAACAGAACTAGAACAGAACTAGAACAGAACTAGAACAGAACTAGAACAGAACTAGTTAGTTAGTTAGTTAGTTAGATAGTTTATCAAACCTGCATTTTCCAATAAATCTGTCTAAAAAAGACACTTTTTCATGGACTTAAATTTAAAAGTAAAACTTTTCTAAAGTTTGTGTTCTAAATAAGTCTCTGAGTCTCAAGAAGTCAAATATGTTTACGTTTACGGCTGGAATCTAAACAAGACACTTTCCCATACATTAGAGTCTAAAGTACTTACTTTGTTAAAGATTAAAATCTAAATATAACTTTTCCATAGACTAAAGGCAAAAGAAGACACCTTTCTAAAGATCAGGGTCTTAGAAGACAAATTTCTTAGATTAAATTCTATATTAAGTTTTTGCTAAAAATAAATTATGACATCATTTTCAAAAAAAAAAAAATTTAAATGTTTATATGGAATAGTTTGTTGTTTACAACCTAATTTCTAGAAGTATCAATAGTTTATAATAAATTGACAATGTTTTGTTTTTGTGCCAAATCTAATCATATTTTTTAGGGCTTTAATGGCAAGATATGATAAAGGAAAATCACTTATGCTGATTCCTAAGTAGTTTTCTTATCTTAACATAAATATTAAAGGAAAATTTTCATATATTTACAAAATAATATGGAATTAAAATATAAGATAATGTACAATTAGACGATGATCATTGAATGACCCAGGAAAGAAATTAGCACGTCTAATGGCATACATTTGATAAGAACTTTTAAATTTGTCTATGATATTATATTAATGATGAAAGAATGAAAAAACGAAATGTAGAAATGTTACTATTTGATAACAAGGTATAACTTGTAGACACGTTTTACTACAAATTAGTCTATCTTTTGCAGCTGATTAGAAATCCGGTTTTGTTGTTAAATGTGAATGAATAAGGTACTTGTTATGGTCAGAAGTTTAAAAGAATTATTTTCGTTAAAGAATATTATCAGCATTAACAAATTCTAGGGGGTCTTAAACAAAACGATCTACTTTTATTTATAGTTAGAATCAATGTCTTATATACTCTTTAAGGCAATAGCTTATCAGTTAAAAATTACTTTGTTTTTCCTAAAGTCTGACGTTAAATGTTGCTTACTTCGAAAACAATAATAAATCTGAAATGTTTTTAAATGAACTAAATATTTCTTTACTATCAATAAATGTTCTTCTTCCTTCTTTATGTTATGCTATAGATGAAACAGTTTTAGTTATTGGTGCTGGACCAAGTGGCATGGATGTTACTCAACATATTGCCAAAACTGCCAAACAAGTTTTCCTTAGTCATCATTTACCAGAAGCGCCACCTACCGATTTTATGGGCCCCGTCACTCAAAAACCTGATGTTCAATATTTTACCGCAACTGGTGCCGTCTTTAAAGACGGCACCGTTGAAGATTTTGATTGTGTAGTCTATTGTACCGGCTATCAATATTCATTTCCCTTTCTAAGCTGTGATTGTGGCATTTATGTAAAAAATAATCATGTCCAGCCTTTATATAAACAATGCATTAATATCGAGCATCCTACCATGGCCATTATAGGTTTGCCGTTCTTAGTTCTGCCCACACAATGTTTTGATATGCAAATACGTTTTGCCTTAAAATTCTTTAGCAATGAACTGGAATTTCCCTCGAAACAGGAAATGGTGGATGAATTAAAACGTGACTTAGAGGAACGCAAAGAGAGAGGTATGCGTGAAACTGAGGC
Source organism: Lucilia cuprina (assembly GCF_022045245.1). Classification (NCBI taxonomy): domain Eukaryota; kingdom Metazoa; phylum Arthropoda; class Insecta; order Diptera; family Calliphoridae; genus Lucilia; species Lucilia cuprina. Next base: position 9,656,124 of record NC_060954.1, read on the forward strand.
TCATAAAATGGGACCAAAACAGGTGGGTTTGGTTTTTTTTCTTAAAATAAAAAATCGGTTCATATTCCTTATTATCTAATATTTCAATTTTCACTTCTTTTTTTCAGTATGACTACTATAAAGAACTTTCCGAAATGGCAGGCATAACAACCATCAAACCTGTTGTGGCGAATATTATGAAAGATTGTGGCAAAAAGTATATTTACGAATTGGAAACCTATCGTTCCTATATCTTTAAGGTATTAGATGATGAACGTTTTGTTAAAATACCTGTCAATTGAGATATAATTATACATTCCTTTAGACTTTTTATTGATATTTTATTTATAGTTTGTTAAGAATAAAATTATATAAAGTGTTGGGTTTAAGAACTATAATAAGTGGCTGTAAATATATTTTCGTTTGTTTTTTTATGTAAAAATTATATGCGTTTTTTTCTAAGAACTGAACTAGAACTGAACTAGAACTGAACTAGAACTGAACTAGAACTGAACTAGAACTGAACTAGAACTGAACTAGAACTGAACTAGAACTGAACTAGAACTGAACTAGAACTGAACTATAACTGAACTACAAGTGAACTACAACTGAACTACAACTGAACTACAACAGAACTACAACTGAACTAGAACTGAACTAGAACTGAACTAGAACTGAACTAGAACTGAACTAGAACTGAACTAGAACTGAACTAGAACTGAACTAGAACTGAACTAGAACTGAACTAGAACTGAACTAGAACTGAACTAGAACTGAACTAGAACTGAACTAGAACTGAACTAGAACTGAACTAGAACTGAACTAGAACTGAACAAGAACTGAACTAGAACCGAACTAGAACTGAGCTAGTGCTATACTACAACTAAACTAGAAATGAAATATCACTAAACTAGAAATGACCTAGAACTAAAACTAAACTTGAAATCAATTTAAGCTGAACTAAAACAGCTTTTGTATTAAAACCTAAAAGTGCTTTTGTGGGCAAAATTATGGGCGTCTTATGTCTTAAAAAACTATTGAAAATGACTTACCCACAGTTTATTTTGCAATTTCTTATTAACAAATATTGATTCCATGACAATTTAAGACGTTGCACTTTACTGCAAACATGATTTTTATAAACAGTCTGTGTCCGGTGCCGCAACAGGTGAAAATTCTTAAACTCCATTATATCCTGTAATGTTGTAATCCCAAAACTCCAAAGACAATCCCTTGGATTGTGTTTGGCTCAATTTACATGAAGTGACGCTAATATGTATGTATGTCTTCTTTTGATGTTTTATTGTAATTACTACATCAGTTAAGTGAAGTCAAATAGTTTAAGTTTGTTTTTAAGATTTTTTGTCAACGTTTTTCTTTTGTTTGCACTTAAAGGAGCACTTAATAGACTGAATTATAAACTTGAGAGCACATTGAACTTCTAAATCAATTTAATATCCTAGTTTTTATCAACTCACTTTATTTCGATTTTATTTGTTTACATTTGATGAACTTTGTGACAACTAACGGAAATTGCCGCCAACTCTTCTACAATATTATGTTTGACAACGCCAGTTTTAGTAACGTTGCCACATTAAAAAAGCGTATAAAATAATAAAGGAAATTTTTAAATGCATATGTGTAGTTCGGAAAACTTAAAAATATACAATAAAATGTATTATGTATACAGATACTATTCCATATGTACATACATATGTTAGTTATCTTGTCGTGATGCTTCGGTATCCAGCCACAGGAAGTTATGGTTTCAAAGAAGTGTATAACTATAGGTTACTCATCTTGTGAAGATAGTGAGAGTGGTATGTGTCTGTCAATCCTTTTAAGGTCAAGGTGAGTGGTTGCAGTGCCGAGGGCCTGGATGGCTAGCCAGTGCATAAAGAGGCTAGTGTCATGTTAAAGCACTGTTGTAACGTAGTTGCCTAGTCCACGTACGCCGTCACTGCGTGGATTGTCCATCTGAACGTGCATACTCGTGGGATTCAAAATAGAGAAACCAAATCTAAAAACAAACAAGAAGGAGAGTAGGGACACGACGGAAGGGGTAGTCGACCTGTTAGGGAGAGACAGTCCGGACGTCACGGTCAACGAGTATGATAGGGAGTTGGACAGTACATGGGAGGACGGTAACGTTTGACCTTACTGACCTCCATGCCAGAATTGTTGAGCATGAAAGTCAGGTACTGACCGACTTAGACGTGGAGGTGTTATGTGACTCCTTTGGTGAAACTAGTGCCACACAGAAGCTGGTAAATTTATCTCTGTCTGACGAAGAGCTTGCTGACAGTCAGACTGTTAAGATAACATCCCCTGCTTAAGAGGCCAAGAGGATCCAATGGGGACATTTGGGAGAAGACCGTTCACAGGTCATTCGTGGCCGTCGAGAAGAAGCCAAGTGCCCCTCCTCGAATGATACAGGCCGAATGAAGGAGAAGAAGCCTAGGAACGGGACTTTAAGGTCTCTCTCCTTTTTGTCTAAAATGGCAAAGGCAGATTCCTCAAAGGGGTATCCCGAAAACCAATGCGCTCATATTTTCGCGAGCTGCGGAGGTCAAAGGTCTACCACCCAAAAAACCTAGCAAGGTGGACGCGACACCAGGAAAGTTAAAGAGGACCGGTAAACTTTCGGCCCGCTCTCCGTAAGGATGTCAGTAAGGGAAAAGGCTCCGGTAGTGACCGACACTCCAAACCAGTGGTGTCAAAGTCACTGGCACTCCTAAAGGTCCCCGCAAGGAAACAATTAAGAGAGCCAGATCTGAGGATGATCTACCCTCTTCATCCAGCATGAAGGTGAAGAAGTCAAACAGGCCTGGATGTATGACTTCAAGTGGCAGTCATTGATCGGAATGATCCAAATGGGAGGATCAGTACCGATCTCTGACAATCAATTAAAGGTAGGCTAATTGATGAAATCGCCATCTTTGAGGGTGGATCGGAGGATGTATCCTTCAATGGTGCAGACTGGGTTAAGGACGTGAAAGTTGTCAATTGCGGTAACAAGAACTCCTTGGAATTCTTAAAATCGACAATTGGCAAATGTAACGACATTAACCCAGCAGCAATGCTTGAGGTGATACAGGCTTTCGAACTGCCACTACGGTTGTTGTTGTAACAGTTCGACTGTTAACTTTGTTAGTATTGCCAACTTTTCACTCAAAAACATAAACAATGAACAGCTGTTTTTTTGCAAACAATACTTTTGTAAAATGGAAAATTTTTGGAAAAATGTTAAAAAAAAACATTTAAAATAATAATAAATCAAACAAAACAAATCAGAAAATTTGCAATTTACTTAAAATATTAAGTTTTTGTATATCCGAAATCATTGTTTTATTGTTTTTATTAATTATGTTTTCTCACTTATAACTTGAGTTTAATTGGCAAATTACACTCAGTTAAACTAAGATAATAAGTAAGTTTACTGATAACTTAAAAACACGAAACTTATATTAAACCCGATTTAACTAAAGAATGAAGATTATCTTTATCTTTACAGAAGTATTGTTTGCAAAAAACAGCTGTTCATTGTTTATGCTTTTGAGTGAAAAGTTGGCAATACTAACAAAGTTAACTGAACTTAAATCTAAAACTGAAAAACACAATCATTGGTTAAAGTCCGCCTAAATTTGTTGCGAGTTTAATGTAACTTACTTGCTGTTAGTTAGTTAGCCTAGTTTAACTCAGGAGTAAGAAACCCGCCCTTATTATCTTAGTTTAACTAAGTGTAATTGGCCAATTAAACTCAAGTTATAATGATTTCGGAAGAACAAAAACTTATTATTTTAAATAAATTGCAATTTTTCTGATTTGTTTTGTTTATTATTTTAAATGTTTAACATTTTTCCAAAAATTTTCCATTTTACAAAAGTATTGTTTGCAAAAAAACAGCTGTTCATTGTTTATGTTTTTAAGTGAAAAGTTGGCAATACTAACAAAGTTAACTGAACTGAAATCTAAAAGTGAAAAACACAATCATCGGTTAAAGTCCGCCTAAATTTGTTGCGAGTTTATTGTAACAGCAAGTTAAGCCTTAGTTTAACCGAGGAGTAAGAAACCCGCCCTAAGTGTAGACTATAGTCTTGGCTATAGAATTGATTTATAGTTAGAAAAATAAATTAAAAAACACAGTTCTTTTGTTGGAAATTAGAAATTACAATTTATTTCATTCTCTTGTTGTTGTTGTTATTGTTTTACAAATTTGCTGATGTTTATTAGCATAAAAAGATATATAGTATATTTTCTTATAATTCTTATATTCTCTTTTAAATCAAATGCCACTTCTTTTTTTTTTAATAAAATAATGAAATTTTTTCTATGTTTTAAAAAAAAAACAATATTGTTAAGATGGAAGAGAGAAAAAAAAGGGACAAAATTTTTATAAATTTATTTAAAAAAAAAAAAGAGAAAAAATTTTTTTTATTAAAAACCCAGCTGGAGAACAACAAAACATTTTCAGCATCATAAATGTTTTGTTGCAGAGCCAGGGTTTTGGGTGAAAAAAATTTTCTTGTTTTTTTTTTAGAGAGAATTATAAAGAATTTCTAATTTTATTTGAGTGTGTGTGTGTGTGTGTGTGGGGGGGGATTTTACGATTTTTTTGTAAATTTTTTTTTAAGGATTTTTTTCTTTCTTTCTTCTTCTCTTCTCTTGGCTACAAATTTGCTACTATAAGTTTGTGGTTTTAAATTTTTTTATACATAATACAATACATATACATTTAATTAGTTAATTATTTTTGTGTGTGTGTTTTTTTTTTCTTTAGCATAACTATACAATAACAAATTTTTTTTAATGATTTTTTAAAGGAGGATGTTTCAAGAAAAAACAAAATTTAATTTTTTTTTGAAAAAAAAAAAAGAAATTTTGTTTTTAAACTTTAAATATTGTTGTTGAAATATGTATTGTTTATATATATAGATAGATTTGTTATAAATATTATACGTTTTTTTGTTTTAATAGCTTATCACAAATGAAAATAATTATATATATATATATATTTAATTAATTTATTATAGTTTTTTTAATATTATTCTTAGAATTGAACAATTATTTAAACATAAATATATTTATATATATATTTGTATTATTTATATATTATTAATATTATATAGGACTTATTTTGTAGTTATGTTTAAATGATGTTGTGGTTTGCATGCTTTTTTTTTGTTTTTTGTTTTTTAAAAAAAAAGGAAATTTATATAAAATTTTTTTTTTAAATTTAACTTTATAAAAAGTTAAGTTTTAAACTTGTGTGTGTGTGTTAAAAGTTTTTTATATAATTTCCTTTTTTTTTAAAAAAAAAAAGAAAAAATTTTTAAATTTTTTAAAAAAAAATTTAAAAAATTTTTCTTTTTTTTTTGTAACTCCCTTTATTGTTGTTAATGTTTAAGTTTGTTGGTTTGTTTTTCTTGTAATTGTTGTTGTTGTTATTGTAAATTATTATTATTGTGTATACTGGTGGTTTTTCTCACTAAATTTCTTTTTTTTTCTTTTGTTGTTAAATTTTTTTGTTTTTTTTTTTTTTAATTTAAACATTAATTTAATCTTTTATTATATATATTTATATAAAGATGAAATGGTTTGTTGTTGTTATTAATTAATTAAATTACATTTTTTTTTATATATATATAATAAAAAATTTTTTCAAAATTAACAAAAAAAAAACAAAAAAATTTTAGGGAAAATTTATTTTTTTTAAATTTTTAAAAATTTATACTTTATTTTAAATAATAACGACAAAATCTATAATAATAATTAAAGACAAAGAAAAAAAATTAATAATAAAATTAAAAACTTGAACATATTTAACATAATTTTCTGTTTTTTTTGTTTTGTTTAAAAAGGGAATAAAAGGTATGAATGGGTGGAGGGGAAAGGCTGTGTGTAAAATACACAAAATAAAAAAACAAAAAAAAAATATAATATTAATTAAAATTTTAAAAATAAAATTTTAAATTTTTAACTTTAACAACAACACAAACAAAGAAAAAACCTTAAAAACAAAATTATTAAAGACCTGTTGCTTAACCTAAACAAAAAACAATCTATTCTATATATACAAATTGTTTAAAAAAAGGTATAAAAACCTATTACAAAAAAACACCTCAAATCTAATAAAATAAACATAAACAGCTTACTTTGTATGGGTGTGTATGTGTGTGAGTGTGTGGCAGCAGTAATAGGTTTATAAAGAAGTTTATAAAACAGGTCCTTGGACTTACTTTATTATTAAAAAAACATAAAATTTAATAATAAAGTTAAAGATGTTGTTGTTGTTGTTGCTGTTATTAAGGTTAATGCTCTTGTTGCTATTCTTCTTCTTCTTGTTGTTGTTGTTGTTAAAACTGTTGCAGTTTTTGTTTTTGTTGTTGTTGTTGTTGTTTGTATTATGAATTTATTTTGTGTACAAGTAGATGGCAACAATGAGACCGTACAGACCCAAGACTTCAGCGAAAATGAGAATCAAGATCATACCAACGAAAAGACGTGGTTGTTGGGCAGTACCTCTTACACCAGCATCACCCACAATACCGATCGCAAAACCAGCCGCTAAGCCAGAGAAACCTACAGCCAAACCAGCACCCAAATGAATGAAACCCCTAGAATAAACACAAGAAAACAAATAATTAATATTTTTTTTTTTTTAAACAATCACCCCTTTCCTTCTATTGCCCATCATTATTTCACATGAAATTTTGTTCCCATTTCACTTTTTTTTTTGTTCACAAACTTTTTCTTGTTATGAAATTTTTTGATAAAATTTAGTAAATATTAAACAGCTGTTTTATACACAAGTCAACTATTGTGAATGAATTGTTTACAACAAGTTTACGATAGAGCAATTTTTCCTTTCAAGGGAAATGACAAATTTAAAAGGGAACAAAATTTTCACAACAACTCTCTTTATAAAGATTGAGAGAGACAGAGAGACAGAGAGACAGAGAGTGTGTGTCAAAGTGATATATAAAAAAAATGTAAATAACACCTACTTGTATAGGGAGTATTTTGATGGTTCATCTAAAGCACCAGCAATAAGGACAGCTACGACCAAACCGTAAATGGCAATAATACCAGCCATAACAACGGGAATGATAGATTTCATAATCAATTCTGGTCTCATAACTGACATAGCAGCAATACCAGTACCAGATTTGGCTGTACCATAGGCGGCTCCCAAAGCTATAAAAAGGATGAAAAAATAGAAACAAAATATTAATAAGTTATTTAATAAATTCTTAAAATTTAACTTAAATAAACTTCTTCTTAAAGAAACTCCTTCACATTTTACTTTTTTTGAATTCTCTGCATTTCGTAAAGCTTATTTTTGTTTTGAAATTAAATTTTTAATAATTTTTTTAACAAATTTTCACAAATTTCACCATCAGAAACTACATTGACTAGCTGTTCCTTATAATTTTTATTAAAAATCTTAAAAAACACTTAAGGTCAAGAAGATAATAAGACTCTTTTTGTAAATTTAAAAAAAAAAAAATCAAAATTTCTTTTTTTGTAAATTTTATAAATTTTTCAAAATTTCTACAATTTTGAAAAATATTTTGAAAAAAATGCTAGAATTTAAAACAAATTTGCTTTACAATATTTTAGATGTTATTGTTTACTTATTTCCTTCCTTAAAGATCATAAAACTTCTATTCTTTATAATTTTTGAAAATTCCTAAAAAAAAATCTTAAAAAGTTTTCTAAAACTTTAGGAAAATATCATAAAATCTATTTTGGATTAGTTTCTGACACATTTTAACAATATCTTTTTATGAATTCTAGTGACCAAGAAGTTAATAAGACTCTTTTTGTAACAAATTTTTTAAAATTTTCTATAGTTTTGAAAAATATTTTGAAAAAATTGTACAATTTAGAAGAAATTTACTTTTAACAATACTTTAAATGTGATTGTTTGCTTATGATAATAATTTTATAAATTTTTCATTCTATAAAGATTATAAAACTTATAATCTTTATAATTTTTAAACTAAATATTTAAAAATTCCTAAAAAAAATTCTTAAAAAAGTTAAAAATTACATTCTTTTCAATTCTCAAAATTATTAAAAAAACAACTAAACTCTTTAAAAATTCTTAACTATTTTTACTAAAAACTATTGAAAATTTCTTAAACTATAAAGAATTTTTAATAAAATCTCTTAAAACTTTGAAATTTTAAAATTTTCTAAAAAATTTTATAAAAAAAAATCTAGAAAAAAATAAGAAAATTACCTTATGCCTTTAAACAACTGCATTTAAAGGAATAATTAAGTTAAAAACAAAGTTATAATTGTAATATTACTTTAAAACATAAAAATTAAACAATTTTTATTAAAGTTTTATTTAAATTTTATTAAAAAAAATCTTCCAAAAATTCCTTCACCAAAGTCTTTGTTTACATTTTTGTTTAACTCTTGTTGACATTTCTGTAAAGTGTTGCCATATGTGCTGCTGCTGTTAATATAACAGTATGGCAATTTTCCATATAACAGTGTTGTTGTAGCTATCTTCATTTCGATGAGTTATTTAAAGTGTATAGCATAAGTGTGTGTGTGTTATATTTTCGTAATAAATTTACGAAATTTAACGTTCAATAACTTTGAAAAAGTTATAATTTATATATAAATGTACATATTGTTGTCGTTGTTGTTGTTGTTGTGTATAAAGTAATTAAACTGCGACAATTATTAAAATGACTTTTTTTACTTCATATTAAAGTCATGTGATTGAACGATGAAGTATAACAAAAAAAGCTTTGTATGTATGGGGTTTTTTCATTGAAACCATGAAATAAAGCTTTTTTTTTTCATATACAGATTGAGTTTCTTATAAAAAAATCAACAAAAACAACATGATAACGTTATAATATTAATGATTAAACAAGTAACACACAAAACAAACATACCTACAAACTGTTAAAAGAAATTACTTAAACCCCCTCTAAAAGAGGGTTTCAGGGGGTGTCTTATAAATGGTAGTACAAAAAAAATCAAGTGTTATCAATATTAAAACACATGACTAAATTGTTTTAATGAAAAAAAATTTTGTTTATTTTTTAAAGAAAAACTAGACTAAAGATAACATTTAGAGAAAATAAAAAGAAGTTAAAAAGAAAAAAACTTCTAGAAAGAAAATGACAAATCAAAATGTCTGTTCTCTTTATTTAACAAAAACAGTTTTGATTTAAAATTGATTATTTTAAAACAAAAAACCAGTTTTACATTTAAACTAAATAAATAATAAAGCCTAGGGGGAGAGGGGTTAAAAATTGTATAAAATGATTCAATAAAAACAATTGTTTTGTTGTATAATTTTATTCACAGCAAATTTTTGTTTCTATTACTACACTAAACTCGCTACTCTCTTAATACTTTAAAGAGAATACACTAACTCAATGTATAAATTTTATAAATTAAACATTAATAACAAATCACATGATCTAAAGTTAATAATTAATTAGTAACTAATAAAAGTTTCAAGACAAAATTACTAAAATAAGCAAAAAAACTACAACAAAAAGAAACAAAAAAAAACTAGCAAAACACACACCACACAAGTGTCATGTAAATTTTTGATGATGGTTAGGTGGTGGCCTTGCCAGATAGTAAAACTATTAAGTAAACACAAACACTTGCTTACATTCAAACAAACATGCAGGTTTGTCAAATTTATACGTAAAAAGTGTGTGTATAGAAAAAAAACAATAAAAAATAGAAAAAAACATAGTAATTTTCTAAAAATACTCATTTAGTCCCTCTCACACTTTTCTAGTGTAAAATGTATGTATATAAATAAAAATAATTTCACTTTAATTAATATTGAGTCAAGCTGTGTATAAGAAAAAAAAAGAAAGAAACTAAAACAACAACAACAATAAATACATACAATAGCTTGAATCAATATTTTTGTTATAAATATATATAACACAAAATGTTGTAAAGAAATAACGAAAATGAAATAAAAAAAAGACAAGAATTAAAAGAATTGCAAATAAGATGCAAATTGAAAAAAAAACAACAACAAAAGAGCAAGTTTTAAGAAAAACACTTGTCATCTGTGTTGACTTTTGAGAGATTTTTCTACGAAATTTAAGCGATTTTTTTGAAAGGGTTTAAGAATTTACTAGATTTTAAGTAAATTCGCATTTTATTGATATGATTAAGGAATTTTAAAGTAATATGGTATGAAATAGAATGGAATTGTAAAATATGTACAAAATTAATAGAAATTGAGTCAATATTGAGTAAAACACCGATTTTTTTTAAAGAAATTTATAATTGTTGAAGAATTTTCTATAGAAAATAAATATTATAGATAGTAATTTGTTGTCAATAGAGATTTGATAGAAATATTAGATATTGAGCTAATATTCGTTAAAATACTTTATATTTTTTACAAAGAGTAACTGCCGGTCCACACTAGGAAACTTTTTTTGGGAAACTTCTGATTTTGCGTGAGAGAGAAAAAATATTATTCATCTCAATCGCGGTACGGAGTTTCCCGTACTCGGAAACCTGTTTTGTTTTAGACCTGGTTCACACTAGGAAACATTTAATTTTTGTGTGTGAGAGAAAGATAAAGAAATATCAACCATCTCTTTCTCTCACACACAAAATCAAAAGTTCTCAGTGTGAACCAGGTCTTATTATTCTTATCTTTTGTACAACAACAAATCAATGCAAATAACAATGCATAACAGTTTTTGAAACAAAAGTTTCTATGTGTGGACATTAAGGAAACTTTAAAAGAGCATAGTTTCTCAACAAAAAATTCCTAGTGTGGACCAGGTCTAACAAAAAGTACATAAACATTATTGTAAGTAATTTGTTAGAGAGTTACACTTAAAATTCTACAAATTAAAACAAAATAATAGAAAAAAAAAACAATTAATGAAAAGTTGTCATATAGAAAATAAGCAAACATGTTGAATGTAAATTGTTTTCAATAGGGAGTTAATGAAAATATTACAGAACTATTAATTAGATATTGAGGCAAGTTTTTGCTAATTGCAAAAGAAGAATAAACTTTATTTTGGCATTTATTTAATATAATTATCAAAATCTCTTGAAAAATTCTTAATTTAAATAAAATATTAAAGAATTTTAGTAAAAATTCAACAAAAAATAAAAAATTCAAAATATTTTATAAAAACTAAAGAAAATTATTTAAAATTCTTAACTAAATAATTAAAATTTCAAAAAAATCTATAAAATATTCATAAATTTTATAAAATTTTTTTGCATTAACACATTTTTGGCTTAAGTAAGTATGAAAATTTCAAAGATGCTATTGTTTGGTTATTTTTTTTTTCAAACGATTGACCTTTTTTCTTCTACATTTAATAGTAAAGTACTGAAACTGTATATATAACATATATTTGTCCTTATAAGGAATATATAACACACATTTAAGCTTAAACAAAAAGATATATTTATGCTTGAACAGAAAAAAATGAACACTAAAAACACGAGGAAAGAAGATAAAATTAGAGTTTGCGCAGTTTAGTCAAAAATACAAAAAATATATATAAAATTATTAAAAATAGTTAAAATTTGAGAAAAACAACAGTGTTTTTTTAGAAAAATTATTTTAAATAAAAATAAAAAGAAATAAACCTATAACGCCCCTTTTAAAACAAAGCAAAAGAATTGCAAAATATTGAATGACAAAAAGTTTAATAAATTATGACTCAATATTGGATGTGGTACTTTTTTTATACACATATTTGAGCAGCAAAAAAAATATGTATGATAACAGCAGTTACAGTAAAACAAAATGTTAAAAATTATAAAAATTAATGAAAAAAATTTATAATGAATTTTTTTTTTACAAAAAAAGACAAAATTGAAGCATTTGATTATAGATAGAAGAGTTTTTAAAAGTTTTCAATTGAATTGATCAAAATTTATCAAAAAAAAAAAAATATTAATTTTTAAGAAATAAAGCAAAAAAACTGTTTTTATATAAAAAGTTAATATTTTTAAACAATTTGCATTATAAAATGAACTTAATTCTTTAGTTTAATAAAATATGATTAAGAAATCGAGAAAACAAAAGTATTTTTAAATAAATTTATTAAAATTTTCAAGTTTGTAATAAAATTTAAGTAAAATTTTTAAAAAGATTAATAAAACTATTGCAAATTACAAAAATAAACAAGAAGTATTGTAAAATATTTTTATTTATTTTTCTTTACTGTTTTAAAAAGATTTTTTTTAATTTGTTATTAAATAATGAAAAAAAATGTTAAGAGAATTTATTTTAAAAACTTTTTTGCAAAGAATTTAGTAAAGAAATCATGTTATTAAACTTTATTTTTTCTTATAAATTAAATAAATTTTTAATTTATAGTTTAATAAAGAAATAAATTTAGATTTTGTTTACAATAACAATATAAAAGTTTAAAAGTTGTTATAAATTTTGATAATTTTTCTAAAGTTTTAAGCAAATTTTAATAATTTATTTTGTAAAAAAAAAAATTAAAGAAAAAAATTTTAAAAACTTAATAAAAAAAATTGAAAAAAAAAGAAAATAATTTATGATTTAATTATTAAAAAAAAATTTTCATTTTATTTAAATCACTTTAACTCATATGACTTTAAAAGTTATTATTTTTTTTTAAACAATTTTTTGTTATCTTAAGAAAACAAAAAAAAGTAATTATAATCTTATCAAATCATACAATTAGTTTTAAGTTAAGAAAACATGTGATAAGTGGGCCTTAAGTACTAGAGACATGTGATTAATGCTGGTTTCTTAAACTCACATGCATTTTTTTATGTATTTAGCTGATAATAAGCGTAAAAAAAAAGCACTACTTTAACTTCATTTTTTTTGTCTTGTTTGTTTTGTTAAATATACAGCTAACTTAAACAAATGTATGGCAACTCGTTAAAAATTAAGCTTAAGTCTTGTGACTTGTCAAAAAAAAAAAAAATAATGAAATAAAGAATAGTAGTAGAAATAATAACAACAACAACTGTTATAAATAATAATTGAAGGTTGACTTAACCTACAAATGAAATATTTTCTCCCTTTCTCTCTCTTTTTTTATTGGTCTTACATTAAAAAGGAGTATAAAAATTATTGAAAAATTTGTAAAAAATCGTTTGCTAAGGTTTTTTAAGTTTCTTTTTTGAAAAAAAACTAAGAAATATTGTAATATTTTTAACATTCTACTAATATTGTGGTTTTTTTACTCAAAGTATTTCTTTTTCAATAAATGTGTATTTATTCTTTTTTTTGTACTTGCTCTTCTATTTTTTACGCTCTCTCTCTCTCCCTTTCTCTTTTAATATTTCTATAGCGAATCTTTTACTTTTAGTGGCTGTATCTAACAAAATATTCGATTTTTCCCTTAATATATATAAAAAAAATTTTCTTACTCCTACCATTTTTCTTTTGTAAAAATTTCACTTAACTAAATTTTGTAATTATAATTATGAAAAAAAATTATTTAAACTTTTTTTGATTACTCACCACTGAAGATGATAGCTGAGGCGGCTCCCATAACACCGAAGAAGGGTCCGTAGATTGGATTATCGCTTCCTGCATCTGCCATTTTAAATGTGTGTGTGTTTATAAAACGGGGGTTCTACAAAAAGAAAAGTTGATGATAGACGATTTGTTGGTTTTTGGCTTGTGTAATTTGATTTTTCTTTAAAAAAAAAATTTCGTTTTTCTTTGTTTTAAAATTTTTTTCTTTTTACTAAAAAAAATATATATATATCTTTTTTTTTTTTTGCTTTAATTTGCACTCAATTATAAAAAAAAACAATTGCGCCTTTACTTTAATTTTATGCCAAGAGGAGGTGTTTTTTTCAGAGTGAGTATTCTCTTCGACGGTTGCTAAACGACTGAGTTTTCTCGTCACCAGCAGAAATAAAAACGACTAGGTCGGTGTTGTAGAGCTGTCAGATGTTTATTCGTAGATAAAATCGTTAATTTTTCCCCAACTTGTTATGGTTTGGAAAAAAATCACCAAAATAGGGTTTAAGAATTTAACAGAATATTTAAAAAAAACTTATTTTTATTAAAAAAATTGCATATTTTTTCTACGAAAAAGGATTTTGTTTTTTTTAAGTAAAATTTCTTTAAATTTTATTGCTTTTAGACAAAAATTTTAAAATTTTTAAACAAATTCTGACTTTTTCTTTAAAAATTAGAATTTTTCTTTAAAATGTTTAAGTTTTTTACTATTTCTTTAAAAAATAACATATTTTGCACGAAAAAGCTTAAGATACACGGTTGTCAGATCTTACAAAGTTGTCAATAAAATGTTCCGACAAATGTCTAACAATCGTCTAAACATTACAATCATTGTCAGAAAATGCATTACTGAAAATATTAAACAAGATAAAATTTGTAAGTTTACACTTGTTATTAGACATTTTCTGGACATTTTACTGTCAACTACTGTAAGATCTAACAAACGTTTATATATAGCATTAGACTTCTATATAAAATTATAGCTTTTCTATAGAAAAAAAAAACAATATTTCATATAGAATATTAATTTTATTAAAGAAAACTCAAAATTTTTCTTAAAAAACCAATATGAACTTTTATCCTATTAATTTTCCATTAAAACGTTTTAAATTTGTCTAAAATCTTAACAATTTTAAAGAAAAACTATAAAAATCCTTTTATTTGTTAATTTTGCTATAAAAAACGTCAAAACATTAACAAATGAAAAAAAACGTTAAATCTGGCAGCTTTATAGAGTAGATTTAACAGAAAAGCAAAGAGAAGAAAAAAAAAACAACAAAAAACTTAAGTAAAAATGTGACGTTGTCATTCATTCATGTCATACTTTTGCTGCTGCTTCTTCTTCTTCTTTTTAAACAAAATATTATTAGAAAAAGAAATTTTTTGTTTATAAATTAACAAAAATTTTAACAATTTTATTAAATTTTGTTAGAATTTGTAGCAAAATTTTTTGTAAATTTCTTTTAAACCCACTTTTCTTTGTCAAGCTGCTGCCTTTCTATTAAATGAGGTTTTTTCTTTTAATTTTTTTAAAAGATGTAACTGACTCTTGTAAAAACACCACAAAATTTTAAAGAAAATTCCTTTAAAATTGTAGTTTTTCTTTTTAAAATAACATAAAAAATAAATTCCAAGTAAAACTTTAAAAAATTCCAGTCATGTGATGTGTTTTTGTCAAAAATTTTCGTTTTTTTTTTTTTGCATTTGCTCTCTTAACACATTTTCACCTTCTCTCTCCTCTGCACTTTTCTCTTTTTTTAAACGAGAATTTTAAGAGCAATAGTTTTAAGTCGTGGCAGCTATAATCGTTTTTTTAGTAAATTTTTCTTTAATTTTTTACTTTTTTTACTAATTTCAACACTATTTTCCTCTCAATTTGTTTATGTTTTTTTTCTTGTTTTCTAACACACTCACTTGTCAAAAAAATGAATTATTTGATTTTCTTTTCGAAGTTTTCAAAAACTTGTAAGTTTTTGTTTGGCCTTTTTTCGGTAGCTCTTAGGAGTTTGCGAAGCACGCTTTGTTGGTTGGTCGCTGACTGCTATTCCACTTACTTTTTACTCATCTACATCAATTCGTATCGGGTATTCTGTTGTCAGTTGTTGTCTTATTTACACACTCTTATTGTTTCCACTATCCCTTTCGTTTTATCTAATAGGTTTTTAGTCAAACAACACTCTATAGCTTATTCAGTTTACTGGCATCTAAAGCAGTCATATGACTTGTTCGTTGTTGCCCTTTTTAGAAGCTTCATTCTAATTGGCTGTTCTTATTAGTTAAGTAAATTTCCATTAGAGAAACAATAACCACACAATAGTTAAATTTTAGCACAATGTTGCCATGAGAGCCCTGCGCCGACGAAAATTAACAACGGCGGCGGCGGCTGACACTAAAAATAACGGCGACAGCTTAAAATCATTTTTAAGCCGGCTAAGTTCTTAAATATGTTTAACTTTTAAATTTTAAAGTTTTTTTTATAAAAAACGGAATCCGGGAAAAAAAAGTGTGGGATTTTGTATATAATTTATACTAACAAAATAGAGCAAGTACAAAAGTTATGTGAGAAATTTTGCGGGAATGGAAAAAAAATATTTTAAAAAATTTGATTAATTCTGAAAAAAATCCTCTCACCAAGCTATAACAAAGAGTTTTTGAGTTGTCAATCAAATGCCAATTAAAATCAGATTAGTTAATCTAAAAATAAATTGATTCTAATTAGGGTTCTATAAATCGACTTTCGAATAATCGAACAATCGTCTTTTTGTCGAAAAAAGTCGAAGTCGACTACTTTGTTCAAAAAAAGTCGATAACTCGACTATCGTCTGTGAAAAAAGTCGAAAAGTCGACTTTGTTAATAAAACTCGAAAAGTCTGAAAGTCGATAAGTTGAAAAGTCGAAAAAAATCGAAAAGTCGTAAAAAGTCGAAAACTCGAAAATTGTAGAAACAAGTGAAAAATAGTCGAAAATTTTAAAATTGTGGAAAAAAAGTCAAAAACTCTAAAATAGTCGGAAAAGTCGAAAAAAGTCGAAAAGTCGAAAAAATCAAAAAGTCGGAAAAATCGAAAAGTCGGAAAAAGTCGAAAACTCGAAAATTGTAGAAACAAGTCAAAATAGTCGAAAATTTTAAAATTATGGAAAAAAAGTCAAAAACTCTAAAATAGTCGGAAAAATCGAAAGAAGTCGAAAATAGTCAAAAAGTCGAAAAAATCAAAAAGTCGGAAAAAGTCGAAAAAATCGAAAAGTCGAAAAATGTTGAAAAGTTCACTATTTATAAAATACTTATAGTCGAAAAGTCGGAAAGTCGAAAAGTCTAATTTTAATTAAACGAAAAAATCGAAAAGTCGACTTTTCATAAAATGTAAAAAGTCGAATATTTCATGCTCAAGTTTAAACTGGCAAACAAAATTATTTCATTGATTATTCAAACAACAAATCATACTAGTTTTATTATCTTTTTAAGGATAAGGATGAAATTTCATTTTTTCTTTTTATTAGACTTTCTGTCGGTTTCTCTAAATGCAAAAGAACATTTTCTTTCTTACAAATACATTGAAAACAACAAGAAAATTTAAAATTTTGTTTTTTTGTTTTCAGTATATTTAGAATAACGAAAATGTTATTTCGATATTTTGAAACAGACATTTTACCTACGTTAAGTGTCATAGTGTGAAGTGCCCTTTAGCAGTGACTCGAACCCGCAGGGTTGTATTTATGTTTTGGAAAATGTGTTTAGTTGGTTTAGCATAAATAAACACAGCTTATGTGATTAAGAATTCTGTAATTCCCCTAAGTAAGCGGAACCCTGTCTTTATAGAGAAATTTATCATTTAATTCAGTATTTCGTAAATAGAAGCACATTCTGTGGTAGAAGCACGTGTTATTTTATAACCATTTTATTCTCTGTGTTTTAATAGAAGTTATTGTAAGTTTTATATGTGTTCTTTTAATAATATTATACATTCTGTAGTCTAGACTTTAAACTATCTTATAAGGCGATTCTAGACTACTCCTCGATCGGCAGACATATTCTATTATGTTTTCTATTAGGGTTCTATAAATCGACTTTCGAATAATCGAACAATCGACTTTTTGTCGAAAAAAGTCGAAAAGTCGTAGTCGACTATTTTGTTCCAAAAAAGTCGATAACTCGTCTATGGTATATGAAAAAAGTCGAAAAGTCGACTTTGTAAATAAAAGTCGAAAAAACGAAAAGTCGAAAAAAGTCGAAAATAGTCGAAAAAAGTCGGAAAAAGTCTAAAATAGTCGGAAAAATTCTAAAATAGTCGGAAAAATTCGAAAAATGTGAAATAAGTCGAAAAATGTCGAAGTCGAAAAAAATCGGAAAAAATCGGAAAAAGTCAAATATAGTCGAAAGTCGGAAAAAGTCGAGAAAAGTCGGAAAAAGTCGAAAAAAGTCGGAAAAAGTCGAGAATAGTCGAAAAGTCAAAATTTGGAAAAGTCGGAAAAAGTCGAAATGTCGACTATTTATAAAATATTAAAAGTCGAAAAATCGACTTTTAATTAAATGAAAAAAGTCCAAAAGTCTAAAAATCGACTTTTAACTAAATGCAAAAAGTCGACTTTTCATAAAATGCAAAAGGTCGAAAAGTCGACTTTTCGACTTTTTGAAAAAGTCGAAAAATCGGCTTTTCGTTTCAACTATAGAACCCTAGTAATAGTTGTCTGAATAATAGTGAAGTCAATAAACTAAATTATAATCTGGACTATAAATTAATCTATTGGTCTATTAACTAATCTCTAGTCTATACTATGGACTTATCTATTTTTTTTCTAAATTAGTCTTAACCTTTAACTTTTTTTTTTTTGAAACAGCTAAAATGTCATCAATACCCAAGGAATTTCTTACCGAGAACTATTGTTTTACACATTATGAGATTATAAAAATAAATTGTACATGGGTCCTACGTAATTTTCTTTCATGTTCTGATATTATAGATGAATGGAAGTCTCCAATATTCTCTTCCAATGTATATGAAGAATATAAATTCTCTTTATATGTTAAACGGTCAACTTCATATGCGGATTTTGTCGAATTCTTTTTAATCTATTCAGATCCCTCCGAAATTTTAGAACCAAAGCTCAAATATAAATTATCTATATTAAATGAAAAACAAGAAGAAAAATATGCTCATACAGCTACTATAAAAGCAGACACGACAAATACTATGCGAAAAATTCATTCCCTTAAAATTGTAAATGATCTGTTATGTGAAGACAAGTTAACGATATGTTTTGAAATGACTGTTGCTAAATTTATAAATATAACCCGTCTACCAATTGCCATAACCAAATCTGAATTAAACAAAGATTTGGGAATGCTATTTCAAAATGGAAAACTCACTGATTTTATATTAGTTGCAGATGGCAAGGAATTTCATGTCCACAAAGCTATATTGGCCGCACGAAGTGAGGTATTTGCTGTCATGTTTGAACATGAAATGCAGGAGAATAAATTGAATCGTGTTGAAATAACGGATATCGATGCCGAGGTCATGCAGGAAATGTTACAATTTATTTATACTGGCGTAGTAACAAAACTATACCAAATGGCGAAATTTCTTTTTGTAGCAGCAGATAAATATGCTCTGGATGGTCTAAAGGAAATGTGTGAGAAAAAATTATGTGAACAACTATCGGTTGAAGTAGCAGTTGATACTTTAATATTAGCCGATCGACATAGTGCATTCGAATTAAAGGAAAAAGCTATAAAATTTATAAATGAAAATTCCATTGAAGTGGTGAAAACTGAAGATTGGAAAAATATGCAGAAAACACATGCCTATTTGATTGTTGAGGCATATCAAAGAATTGTAAATGAGTCAAATACTAAAGGAACTAATACAAATGGAAAGTAAAGAAATAAGTTGAAAAGAAAAGTCGACTTTTCGACTTTTCGACTTTTTGCATTTTATGAAAAGTCGATTTTTCGACTTTTTTCATTTAATTAAAAGTCGAATTTTCGACTTTTAATATTTTATAAATAGTCGACTTTTTCCGACTTTTTTCGACATTTTCCAACTTTTTCCGACTATTTCGACTTTTTTCGACTTTTCCACTTTTTCCGACTATTTTCGACATTTTCCGAGTTTTCGACTTTTTTTTTGACTTTTTCCGACTATTTGAACTTTTCGACTATTTCGACTTTTTCCGACTTTTCGACTATATTCGACTTTTCGACATTTTCCGACTTTTTTTTACTTTTTCCGACTATTTCGACTTTTTGACTTTTTTCGAGTTTTTCCGACTATTTAAAAATTTTTGCCTTTTTTCCTCTTTTTTTAAAATTTTCAACCATTTTTGAATTGTTTCTCCAATTTTCGACTTTTTCCAACTTTTTTCGACTTTTTCCGACTCTTTCCGGCTTTTCGACTTTTTTCGACTCTTTCCGACTTTTTTAGACTCTTTCCGACATTTTTCGACTTTTTTTTTACAAAGTCGACATTCCGAATTTTTTCAACTTTTATTTACAAAGTCGACTTTTCGACTTTTTTCATAGACTATAGTCGAGTTATCGACTTTTTTGGAACAAAATAGTCGACTTCGACTTTTCGACAAAAAGTCGATTGTTCGATTATTCGAAAGTCGATTTATAGAACCCTAGAAATAAGCTGGAAATAATTATTTTTAAATTGTTAGCTATAAGAATATACATTTATTATATACATTTATATAGTTCTGACTATTATATTCTAGCATACTCTAACTATACAGATTTTAAAAACTTTTAAAACTTTGTAGTACAGTGTATTACTACCAACTAATTAATAAGAATGAAAAGTAAAGTTTTATAATAAATAATTATATTTTTAAATTCTACATTATAAGAATATACTGTTTTTTTAACAAAATATCGATATAATAGACACACTACTCTGTCTAGACCTTGTTCACACTAGGAAACTTTTTTTTGGGAAACTTTTGATTTTTGTGTGTGTGAGAGAAAGAGAAAGAAATATCAACCATCCCTTTATCTCACAAACAATATCAAATGTTTCCAAACAAGAGTTTCCTGGTGTGAACCAGATTTTATACACATTTCACAAACTATTACAACTTTGTAGCACAGTGTTGCAGTTTTCAACAAAATCCAACATGACCGCCAAATAACTACCAACTGAACACAGTTAAACGGTAAATTTCTATTGTAAATGAAAATCGAACTATTGTGATTGAAAAAGCCATTTCATTTAATTAAAAATGTCCATAGTTAAAGAGAAATGTTGTAAATTTTAAATATCAGTGTTTAATTACAATAAAAACTAAAATAACTTTATAAAATTAAACAATAAAGTGTATTAAAGTATTTATACATAGTTTTATACAAAAAATAAGTGTTTACAAAGTGTCTTAAAAGTGAAAAATTTAAGTGAAAAATTCCTTTGTAGACAAGGTTTTGGAAATTGCAATAATTATTTGAAATCCATGTGTTTTAAGGAAATATCCAGTAAAGACTATAGAGTAGTGTATAGTACAGAGTTCAGAGTAGTGTATGATCCAGACTATTGACTGTAGGTTATTCGATTGTCCATACTCTGGAATACACAGTCCAGACCACAGAGTAGTTTATAGTTTTGCTTACAGATTAGTTTATAGTTCAGACTAAGGAGTAGACTATAGTCCAGACTATAGAGTAGGATATTGTCCAGATTATGTTCTAGTCTATAGTCCAGACTATAGAATAGTCTATAGTCCAGACTATAGCGTACTACTCTATAGTCTAGACTATAGAATAGTCTATTGTCCAGACTATATAGTAGTCTATAGTCCAGACTATAGTGTAGTTTATATCCCAGACTATAGAGTAGTCTATAGTCAAGATTATAGAGTAGTCTATAGTCAAGACTATAGAGTAGTCTATAGTCAAGACTATAGAGTAGTCTATAGTCCGGAGTATAGAGTAGTCTATAGTCCAGACTATAGTGTAGTCTATAGTCCAGACTATAGTGTAGTTTATATTCCAGACAATAGAGTAGTCTATAGTCCAGACTATAAAGTAGTCTAAAGTCCAGAGTATAGAGTAGTCTATAGTCCAGAGTATAGAGTAGTCTATAGTCCAGACTATAGAGTCTATAGTCTATAGTCTAGACTATAGAGTAGTCTATAGTCTAGACTATAGAGTAGTCTATAGTCTAGACTGGATAGTCTAGGCTATAGAGTAGTCTATAGTCTAGACTGGATAGTCTAGGCTATAGAGTAGTCTATAGTCCAGACTATAGTGTAGTTTATATTCCAGACTATAGAGTGGTCTATAGTCCGGAGTATAGAGTAGTCTATAGTCCAGATTATAGAGTAGTCTATAGTCCAGACTATAGAATAGTCTATAGTCCAGACTATAGTGTAGTTTATATTCCATACAATAGAGTAGTCTATAGTCCAGTCTATAGACTAGTCTATAGTCCAGACTATAGAGTAGTCTATAGTCCAGAGTATAGAGTAGTCTATAGTCCAGAGTATAGAGTAGTCTATAGTCCAGACTATAGAGTAGTCTATAGTCTAGACTATAGAGTATATATAAAGTAGTTTTTAGTTTCGAAACCTCTCCCTAAAACTTCTTAATATTCTATTAATTCGGTGCCAAAAGGGTTAAAGCGTATAAAAAATATATCATATTTTTATTATAAATTTATTAATAAACAAAACCTAAATAATAAACACTGCAACTAATGGAATTATTAACTAGAATTTCGATTAGAATTAACACTTTTCCAAAGCCTTGGTCAACAAAGCATTCATGTTGGTTAATAAAGTGCGAGGATCTTCAGCTAAACCAGCGCCCACCATGGCATTAACAAATAATTGCTGCACCAATAACTCAGCCAATTCAGCATCATTTGAACGTAAGTTATTTAATTTTTTAATAATTTCATGTCTAAAATAAGAAAAATATACATATATAAAAAAATAACTTTACTGAACTTTATAAAACTCAAAAACTTACTTTGGATTAATTTCCAATTGTGGCTGTAAGAGAGCATAACGATTCTCTTCTGGCAGTTGGTGACTTTGGGTGCGTATAAAATGTCTGGCAGCAGCCATTTCTTCGACAGTCACTACACAGGGATGTGAGTCAAGTTTATTTGTGACACGTACATTGGCCACTTTGCCGGCTAGTTTCTCTTTTATCCAGGGTAATAGCTCATCGACTTGTGATCTCAATAAACTACCCTCACCGAACTCATTGACCTCATCGCCACCAGCTCCCTGACGCATTTCCTTTTCCACCGATACCAAGTTTTTGTCTTTAAACATGCCCAATTGCATTAAGACCAATTCATCGTAGGGTTCATAACAGAATAAAACTTCAACACCACGTTTCTTTAAACCCTCATAGTAGGGCGAAGATTCAGCCAAGACACGATTTGGTGCTGCCAAATAGTAGATATCCTTTTGTTCGCCCACATTAGAACAATAGGTTTCCAAAGAAACCTTTTGTCCTTCGGCTGTTTTGGACGATTCAAAACGCAACAATTTAGCAATACTTTCCTTTTCCTTTTGATCGTGCGAAGTAACAATGCCTTCTTTAAGGAATAGACCATAATCCTTGTAGAAGGCTTCATATTCTGACGGTTGTTTATTGGCCTTATCCAAGAGGAAACGTAAAATGCGGCTGGTTAAGACTCCAGACAATTTTCTTTAAAGATAACACTATTTAGTAAATATTGAAGAAACTATTTGCCTTGTATGATCTCACCTGATTAGGGCACTATTCTGTAATAGTTCTCTACTTAAATTAAGTGGTATATCCTCCGAATCGACTACACCTTTAACGAAACGCAACCATTTGGGTACTAGATTAGCAGTTTTGGATTGTATCAAAACTTTGCGTGTATATAGGGCAACACCTACATCACCATCGCGTGTCATATCGAATAAACCGGGTTTTCCTTCGGGGAAATATAGTAAAGCACGTATGCTAAGGGGTACATCAGTCTAAAAGAAGATATAGAATATTTAAGTTGTATTAAAAAAAGTTTATAATCCAATCTAGGGGTTTTTCTATAGACAGGACTATGGAGTAGTATATAGTCAAGTCTGGTATAGTTTAATCTATAGTCGAAATTATAGTTTGATCTATTGTCCAGACTATAGTTTGGTCTATTGTCCAGACTATAGTTTGGTCTATTGCCCAGACTATAGTTTGGTATATTGTCCAGATTATAGTTTGATCTATTTTCCAGGCTATAGTTTGGTCTATAGTCGAGACTATAGTTTGGTTTATAGTCGAGACTATAGTTTGATCTATAATCGAGACTATAGTTTGGTCTATTAGCAAGACTATAGCTTGGTATATTGTCCAGACTATAGTTTAATCTATTGTCCAGGCTATAGTTTGGTCTATAGTCGAGCCTATAGCTTGGTATATTGTCCAGACTATAGTTCGGTCTATTGTCCAGACTATAGTTTGGTCTATTGTCCAGACTAGAGTTTGATCTGTCCAGGCTATAGTTTGGTATTTAGTCGAGACTATAATTTGGTTTATAGTCGAGACTATAGTTTGATCTATAGTCCAGACTATAGTCTGGTCTATAGTCGAGACTGTATTTTGGTCTGTAGTTGAGACTATAGCTTGATCTATAGTCGAATCTATAGTTTGGTCTATAGTCGAGACTATAGTTTGGTCTATAGTCGAGACTATAGTGTGGTCTATAATCGAGACTAAAGTTTGGATTCTATAGTCTCAACTATAGTTTCGTCTATAGTCTCAACTATACATTGGTTTATAGTCGAGATCATAGTGTGGTCTCTAGTATCGTCGCTAGTTTTATCTAGTCTCGTCTATAGTTTTGTCTATAGTCAAGACTATAGTTTATACTGTAGTCTTAACTATACACACTTCTTTAGCCTCGACTCTATTAGATTGTTTGGTCTAAAGTTCCGACTATAATTTATAGGTCTACAGTGGAACGGCTCCCTTACCTTATAATGCAATACAAAACGTGGCGTATCATAGGTATTACCAATGAAACGATAAAATTCATCATGTTGCTCTTGGCTAACATCTTTAGGTTCCATAAGCCACAGTGGTTGAATATCATTAGCACGTTGACCATTCAAATAAATGGGTGATCCAACAAAATTACTATATTTCTTAATAACCGCACGTATACGATCCTCATCGGCATATTCACGACATTCCGGTTTAAGATGTATAACAATCTTTGTACCATGTGCAACACCCTCAGCTTCTTGTATTTCATAACTGCCAGAACCATCGGTAGACCAACAGAGACCAGGTGAATTGGCCTTAGAGGAACGTGTGAATACTTCTACCTTATCGGCTACCATAAAAGCCGAATAGAAACCAACACCAAATTGACCAATAATATTAGAGGAATTTTCAGCAGCAGCACCCTTTTCTTTGATTTGTTCTAAAAATTTCTTTGAACCACTGCGTGCTATGGTACCCAAATTATTGACCAATTCTTCGCGTGTCATACCAATACCAGAATCTTGTATAGTCAATTGCATAGCTTGTTTATCGGTGGCAATTTGTATTTCCAGCGCACGATCGGTGGCCTCGTAATCTTTTTCCTGTTCACCTGCTGTATGTATGGTATAGCGGAATTTCTCCAAAGCATCACTAGCATTCGAAATCAACTCTCTAACGAATACCTCATTTTCCGAGTATAAAGAACGTGCTACTATATCTAGCAACATTCTAGTTTCAGCTTGGAATTCATGTTTATCCGGCGTACCTAAAGGTTTTTCCGTGTTTTTTATATTATGACTGCCAGCTTCGGCACTTAGATGACGTACATAATTTACTCCTATAAAGACACATTCATTCTTAAAATCTCATTACACAACACATTCTGGAATATGTTAACTTACCATTCCAATTTCTTTTCCATGTTAGTGTATTAATGCTGCGTGCCAAGGGTCTGGTTGCATAACGTTGTAAACCGGCTGCTGCCGCTGGTTTTAATTTTAACAGTCTTGTAGCAAATGACATTTTTACTTAATTTTAAGTAAAATTACTTTTTAATTTTCTTTGTTAATTTTTTTAAAGTTTTATTTGATAAAAAAATGTTTTTCTGTCTGTTTCTTTTTTTTTTTTTGAGTTGCACGTTGATTTTAGAATTTTTTGTCAAATGTTTTCTTTTATTTTCTTCTCTCTTGTGCGGCTGTCAAAAATCTTCTTCATTTTGTTTAGGGGCATTCACCGTGTAATGGGAACATGTGTGTTAACACTTTTAACACGTTAAGAACTTTGTTTAATTGGGGTTGTGTCGTGGAATTCTAGTTATTGTAATTTACGCTAAAATAGGAATATTTACATATTATTAGTAAAAATATTAGCTTGCTCAATTACTTGCTAAATATGCAAGTAATTGAGCAAGTTCCAACTATAGTTTATTGTCTGGACTATAGTTTAGTCTATTGTCCAGACTATAGTTTAGTCTATTATCTATAGTCTAGACTATATTTTAATCTATTGTCCAGACTATACTTAAGTCATTAATCCAAACTATAGTTTAAGCTATAGCATAAACCAAAGTTTAGTCTATAATTCAGACCATATTATAGTATGTTATCTAGACTATAGTTTAGTCTATAGTCTAGACTATAGTTTAGTCTATAGTCTAGACTATAGTTTAGTCTATAGTCTAGACTATAGTTTAGTCTATAGTCTAGACTATAGTTTAGTCTATAGTCTAGACTATAGTTTAGTCTATAGTCTAGACTATAGTTTAGTCTATAGTCTAGACTATAGTTTTGTCTATAGTCTAGACTATAGTTTAGTCTATAGTCCAGACTATAGTTTAGTCTGTAGCCTTGACTATAGTTTAGTGTATTATGCAGACTATAGTTTAGGAAATAGAAATAACTATAGCTTAGTCTATAGTTCAGACTATTTTTTAGTCTACAGTCCAGACTATACTTTAGGTCACAGACCAGAATATAGGCCCCTATTCTGCATTTCAATTGAAATTTTCTCCGTTTGGCAACTTTGGTATTCTGCATTTCGATTCGACTCTCCGCTACATAAACAACAACTTACAAAAACGTAATTACGATCGAAATGCAGAATACACACAATAATATTTTTCTTACTATTCAGTTTTTTATTGGAATACCTTTTGTTCGATCATTGCGTAACTGAATGTGTAAACGTAATCGAAATGCAGAATAGGGTGATAGTTTAATCTATAGTCTATACTTAGTTTAGTATATTCTCCAATTTGTTCTATAGTCCAATAGTTTGGTCTATAGTCCAGGCAATATGACTATAGTTAAGTCTCTATTGCAGACTATCGTTTAGTGTATAATCTTGACTATAGTTTAGTGTATAGTTCAGACTATATTTTAGTCTATAGTCAAGAATATAGTTTAGTCTAAAGTCTAGTATATAGCTTAGTCTTTAATTCAGTCTATAGGTTAGTCTATATTCTAGTTTAGTATAGTTTCTATTTCATATATATTATGTTTAGCCTATAGTACAGAATGTAGTTCAGTGTATAGTGCACACAATAGTTTAGTCTGTTTACTATATGTTAGTCAAGACTATAGTTTAGTTTAGTAGTTTAGACTAGTTGTAAGACTAGTTTAGTTCTCAGTCCAGACTATAGTTTAGTCTATTATACAGACTATTGTTTAGTCTACAGTCCAGACTATAGTTTAGTTCACAGTCCAGACTGTAGTCCAGACTATAGTTTAGTCTATAGTTCAGACTATAGTTCAGACTATAGTCCAGACTATAGTCCAGACTATAGTCCAGACTATAGTCCAGACTATAGTCCAGACTATAGTCCAGACTATAGTCCAGACTATAGTCCAGACTATAGTCCAGACTATAGTCCAGACTATAGTCCAGACTATAGTCCAGACTATAGTCCAGACTATAGTCCAGACTATAGTCCAGACTATAGTCCAGACTATAGTCCATACTATAGTTTAGTCTATAGTCCAGACTATAGTTTAGTCTATAGTCCAGACTATAGTTTAGTCTATAGTCCAGACTATAGTTTAGTCTATATTCCAGACTATAATTTAGTCTATAGTCCAGACTGTAGTTTAGTCTATAGTTCAGAATATAGTTTAGTTTACAGTCCAGACCATTGCTTAGTACACAGTCCAGACTATAGTTTAGTCTACGGTCAAGAATATGTCTTTGTCTACAGTACAGACTATAGTTTAGTCTACGGTCCATACTATTGTTAAGTGTTTTATCCAGACTATAGTCTTTTATACAGACTAAAGTTTAGTCTACAGTCCAGACAAAGTTTAGTCTATAGTCCAGACAATAGTTTAGTCCATAGTTTAGACTCCAGTCCTGAATATAGTCCAGAATATAGTTTAGTCTATAGTCCAGAATATAGTTTAGTCTATAGTCCAGAATATAGTTTAGTTTACAGTCCAAATTACAATCCTGACTATAGTTCAGTCTACAGTCCAGACTATAGTTTAGTCTGTAGTCCAGATTATAGCTTACTCTATAGTCTAGACTTTAGTTTAGTCTACAGTCCAGACTATAGTTTAGCCTACAGTCCAGACTATAGTTTAGTCTAATGTCTTGACTATAGTTTATTCTATAGGTAAGACTTTAGACTAGAGTTCAAACTACTGTTTAGTCTACAAACAGGTTAATGTTTATTCTTTAGTTTTGTATATAGTCCAGGTTATAGCTTAGTTTAAGGTCCTGCCTGTTCTTTAGTATATAGTACAGACTACAGTTTTGTCTTCAGTCGAAATTCTAGTTATTGGTTATTTCGGGGAAGGGTTGAAACAATTTACGGCCAATTTTAGATTTTTCTTTTTTTTGAAAATTAATGTTGGGAACACATTAATTTTTATATGCTTGTTGCATATAAAAAAATATATATTAGATTTTCATTAATTTTTTTGTATCATTAAGGGATCTTATGGGAAAAAAGGAAAATAAGATTTATTGTAGGTTTTTTATAATTATTTTTTTTTTTTTAATTTTAGGCATTTTTGTCAATTGTAAAAGATTTCAGATTTTAATCAAAATTCAAACATCACGTGTTTTTCTTACATTTAATCAATCTAAAGAGTTTAGTGTTAATTACTGTTAACTTTATAATAAATAAAAATGTTGGTAATATGTATAATATTTTAGATATTTATAAATTAAATTATCAGTTAAAATTAACATAGCCGTTAGTAATTTAGATACCAATAACAATTACATACATACATTCATATATACATAACTACAACTAGACTTTATTTGTATGAATTATATGCTTAGAAATTATTATTTATTTTGTTATTATGATTATTTGAGTTTTGTTGTTTTTTTTTCTTTATTTAATGCATTTAAATTTAATCTTATCTTGGTAACAAACACTTGTACCCATCTGACGACATTGACATCGTCATGTGTTAGGTCTATCATATGGTTTAACTTGTTTTGTTTTTTTTATAATATTTTTGGAAAAATAAATCATATGGTTTCGTATTACAATAACTAGTAGTAGTGTTGTATTCTAGTATTTGTGGGCTTTCCTATTTGCTTTAGAAGTTATCAGTCTTAAAAAACCTATGATACTGAACAGATATCAAGCTGCTTTAAAAAAAGTTTTTCTTTTACAAAATTCTAAGTTTTGAAATATTTTTATAATAAATTATAAAAAAAATTTTATCATTTATAAAATTTTTTATTAATTATATTTTTGTAGACTAGACTAAAGTTCAGACTATTGTCAAGACAAACGGCCAGAGTATTGTCCTGACTATGGACTATACTATAGACTAGATTGTAGTTCACGCTAAAGTCTACTGAAAAGCCCTGACTAAAAACTAATTTAAACTATAGTCCAGACTCTAGACTAACGAATAACATTATAGTCTAGACTATAAACTACAATATAGTTTAAACTATAAACTAAGCTATAGTTCAAATATATTATAGTTGAAAATATAGATTAGACTATAGATTTATCTATTTTTTAGCCTAAAGACTAAAATATTTTCCAGATTGTGGACTTGATTATAGTCCAGACTATACGTTACACTAAAAAAAATACTAAACTATATTTCAGACTATAATCTTGATTATAATCCAGACTAAAAAATTGTTCAAACAATATACTAGACTATAGTTCAGGCTATAGACCATATTATTTTTAACATTATGACATCGATTTAAATCTACACTATAGACTGTAATACCGACTTTAGACAAGACTGTAACTGAGACTAAAAACTAAACTATAGTTCATACCATAGTTAAGATTACGGTCTCTACTATAATGCACACAATTCTTATGATTATTATACTATAATCCAGACTATAGACTAGCTATAGTCCTGACTATAGACTAGTTATAGTCCTGACTATAGACTAGTTATAGTCCTGACTATAGACTACCTAAAATTCTGACTAGAGACTAGCTATAGTCCTGGCTATAGACTAGCTATAGTACAGGCTATAGACTAGCTATAGTGTAGATTATAAACTAGCTGTAGTCCTGACTATAGACTAGCTATAGTTCTGACTATAGACTAGCTATAGTCCAGACTATAAACTAACTACAGTGTAGACTATAGACTAGCTATAGTCCTGACTATAGACTAGCTATAGTCCTGACTATAGACTAGCTATAGTTCTGACTATAGACTAGCTATAGTTCTGACTAGAGACTCGCTATAGTCCTGGCTTTAGACTAGCTATAGTACAGACTATAGACTAGCTATAGACCTGACTGTAGACTTGCTATAGTCCTGGCTATAGACTATCTATATTCCTGACTATAGACTAGCTTTTGTGCAGACTATAGACTAACTATATACCTGACTGTAGGTATGCTATAGTCGTGGCTATAGACTATCTATATTCCTGACTATAGACTAGCTATAGTTCTGACTATAGTCTATCTATAGTCGTGGCTATAGACTAGATATAGTCCTGACTATAGACTAGATATAGTCCTGACTATAGACTAGATATAGTCCTGACTATAGACTATAATACCGACTGTACTACAGAATAAAGACTGAAATACAGCTTAGACAAAAGACTAGAGTCCAGGTCACACTATAGTCTAGACTATAGTCCAACCTATAGACTAGATTGAAGTGCAGACTAAGTAGACTAAACAGACTACAGTTAAGACTCTAGCCTTATCTATTGTTAAGCATAAAAACTATACTATTGTCCAGACTTATAGTCCAGACTATAGTTCAGACTAAATAATAGTTCTTACGAGTAAGACTATCGACTAGATTTATGTTCAGACTACACTATATTAAAACCTATCGGCTAGACTTTAATACAGATTGTAGACTAGTCTATACTTGGGATTATAGTGTAGACTATGGTCTAGACTATAGGCGAGACAATGGCCAAGACAATAGACATGACTGTTGACTACGTAACAGTCATAATCTAGTATATAGTTTAGACTAAACTAGTCTAAAGTATAAACTATAGAATAATCAATAGCCTAGACTATATACTATTCTATAGTCTAGACTATAGACTATTCTTTAGACTATTCTATAGTCTATACTATAGACTATTGTTTAGACTATTCTATAGTCTAGACTATAGACTATTCTTTAGACTATAAACTACTCTTTAGACTATTCTTTAGACTATAAACTACTCTTTAGACTATTCTATAGTCTAGATTATAAATTACTCAAAAGTCTAGGCTATGTAGACTCTACTATAGTCAAGACTATTGACAACTCTATATACTATTCTATAGTCTAAACTATAGACAACTTCATATACTATTCTACAGTCTAGACTATAGACTATTTCGTAGTCTAAACTATAGTCTAAACTGTAGTCTAAACTATAGACTATATGGACTATAAACTACTCTTTAGACTATTCTATAGTCTAGACTATAAACTACTCTAAAGTCTAGGCTATATAGACTCTACTCCATAGCCTAGACTACAGACTACTCTATAGACTATTCTATAGTCTAGACTATAGACTGCTCTATATACTATTCTATAGAGTAAAGTCTAGACTATAGAGAATTCTGTATACTATTCTATAGTCTAAACTACTCTATAGTCTAGACTATAGATTGCTCTATAGACTATTCCATAGTCTAGACTAAAGTCTACTGTATCGACTATTCTATAGTCTAGACTATAGACTACACTATAGACCATTCCAAAGACTAGATTATAGACTACTCTGTTCTATAGTCTTGACTATGGTAGATTATTCTATAGTCTAAACTATAGACTACTTTATAGATCATTCCAAAGTCTAGACTGTAGACTATATAGTTTAGACTATAGACAACTCTATATATTATTCAATAGCCTTAACTATAGACTGCTCAATATACTATTCTATAGTCTATATTATATACTGCTCTATAGACTAAAGTTTAGGCTATAGACTAACTTGCAGTTCATTCTTTACATTAGTGTATAGTCCAGACATACCACTAGACTATAGTACAGACTATAGACTAGGCTATACACCAGACAGTTGACTAGACTATATAGTGCAGATTTAGTCCAGTCATTACTATTTTGAAATAAAACTCTTTGCATTTTTTTTTTACAATAAATTTACAAATGATCCCTTAAATGATCATGTTTATTAATATGTTTTTTGTTTTGTTTTCTTTTGGATTTTATAAATGAATATTGTTTATTATTTTATAGTTTATTATAAGGTTTTACGATTTTATTTATCGGTTTACTACATACACATATTTATTCTTAATTATTTATTTTAATATTATTAATATAAATACATTTAAAACTAAAAATAAAAAAAATTAATACAATTTCTACATGTTTTATTTTTATTTTTATTTTTTTAATTTTCTTAGTTTTATATGTTTATAAATTGTAAGAAATATGTTGTTATTTTCATACACAAAAAAATTGTTTAATGTGTTTTTTTTTTAAATATTCGGTTAAATTCTTTTAAAAAATTTTGTTTTTTTATTTATTCCCATGTTGTTTTTGTTTTTTTTTTTCGCTAACTGTTAATTTGTTAAAGTTTTATTTTCTTTTCTCTTGTCATTTTGCAAAATTTGAGGTAGTTTTTAGATCTTGTTATTTTTTATTAATTATGTTGTGTTGTTGTTGTTGTATTTTTCTTTAATTTTTATTTTATATTAAAACTTTATTTGTTTTTTTTTTAAGAACTGTAATATTTTTAATATAATTTGTGCTTCGCAAATTCTTGTTTATTTGGAATTTCTTAGAAAATAGAAATAGAAAAGTTCTCCTTTTACGAAAGCTGTTTAAAAAGTTTATCAAATAATAGACTTCTATATAGCCTGGACAATAGACCACTCTATAGCCTGGACTATAGACTACTCTATAGTCTACACTATAAACTACTCTGCAGACTTTCCTATAGTCTAGACTGTAGACCACTTGTGGACTATTCTATAGTCTAAAATATAGACTACTCTATAGACTATTCTATAGTCGAGTCTATAGACTACTCTTTAGACTATAGGCTATTCCGTAGTCTAGACTATAGACTACTCTCTAAACGATTCTATAGTCTAGAGTATAGACTATTCTGTAGTCTAGACTATAGACTAGTTTCTTAGTCTAGAATAAAGACTACTCTATAAACTATTCTATAGTCTAGACTATAGACTATTGAGTAGTATATAGTCTAGACTACAGAACAGGCTATAAACAACTCTAAAGACTATAGACTACTCAATAGACTTATCTATAATCTAGACTATCGACTACTCTGTAGAATACTCTATAGACTATTCTATTGTTCTATAGTCTAGACTATAGACTACTCTATAGACTATTCAATAGTCTAGACTATAGACTATTTTATAGTCTAGACTATAGACTACTCTGTAGTCCAGACTATTGACTACTCTATAGTCTATTCTATAGTCTAGACTATAGACTACTCCATAGTCTATTCTATAGTCTAGTCTATAGACTACTCTATAGTCTATTCTATAGTCTAGTCTATAGACTACTCTATAGACTATTCTATAGTCTAGACTATAGACTACTCTATAGACTATTCTATTGTCGAGACTATAGACTACTCTATAGACTATACGATAGTCGAGACTATGGACTACTTTATAGACTTTTTTCAGTCTTAACTATAGACTCGCCTGTTGTCCAAACTATAGTCTGGACTATAGAATAGTCTATAGTTTGGGCTATAGAGTAGTCTATAGTCTGGACTATTGAATAGTCTATAGTATAGACTATAGAATGGTCTATAGTCTGGACTATAGAATAGTCTATAGTCTGGACTATAGAATAGTCTATAGTCTGGACTATAGAATAGTCTATAGTCTGGACTATAGAATAGTCTATAGTCTGGACTATAGAATAGTCTATAGTCTGGACTATAGAATAGTCTATAGTCTGGACTAAAGAATAGTCTATAGTCTGGACTATAGAATAGTCTATAGTCTGGACTATAGAATAGTCTATAGTCTGGATTATAGAATAGTCTATAGTATGGACTATAGAATAGTCTATAGTCTGGACTATAGAATAGTCTATAGTCTGGACTATAGAATATTCTATAGTCTGGACTATGGAATAGTCTATAGTCTGGACTATGGAATAGTCTATAGTCTGGACTATGGAATAGTCTATAGTCTGTACTATATAATAGTCTATAGTCTGGACTATATAATAGTTTATAGTCTGGACTATATAATAGTCAATAGTCTGGGCAATAGAATAGTCAATAGAATAGTCTATTGTCAGGACTATAGAATAGTCTATAGTCAGGACTATTGAATAGTCTATAGTCTGGAATATAGAATAGTCAATAGCCAGGCCTATAGAATAGTCAATAGTCTAGATTATAGCCTAATATATAGTCTAGACTATACACTAGCTTATAGTTTGTTCCTTAGACGATTCTATAGTCTTGACTGTAAACTCTTCTTCAGTCAAAACTATAGACTATTCTATATATAGTCTAAACTATAGACTACTCTATTGGATCTAAGCTAGACGAGATTTCTCAGCATTATACTTGACAATCGAACTAAAGTTTTAAGTTGTTGTCTAAATAATCCTAATAGATCCCTGAATGTAATCAATTGTCACTTATCATTGCTTTATAAATATCCTAGAACTAAACGATCTAGCTGAAGTTTTAAGTAGTGATCTAAATGATCTTAATAAATCCTGAAAATAACCTTCATTAGTACAGCCTTTACATAGATTGTATTAAATTCTCACGATCACTTTTTTTCATTAGATATACCTTTTTTTCATTACTAAATGATCTATGAGCTGAGGTTTTAAGTAGTGTGGTTGAATGATCTTGATAGATCTCTAACGATTGCTTAGGAAAATTTCTATAACTTTTATAATTATGCGAAATTATTTTGAATGATTGTAGAAAACTTGTACAAATACTAAATGATCTAGCTGAACTTAAAACTTCAGCTAGATCGTTGATCGTAGATAGTTGATAAAGTGATCATATTAAATAGCTCAAGATCTTATAAGTTGCCTTTTATTAATTGATAAAGTGTTTGTACTACTAAACGAATTAAACTGAGTGATCTTGAAAGATCGCTGAATGATAAACTAAATGGATCTTTTTTGAAACTTATTTTTTATGAGATCATTTTCAAATTTACTTTCGAGTTTTCATTTTTAAATTCAGTTTTCTTAAGATTCTTAATTTTTGTCTGTTTTTTTTTCTTTAATTGTTTTATTGTTATTCGCTTTCAATATTATTCAAAATATTTGTTTTACGCTTAAAAAAATTTCAATATTTTATTCCTTTTATTACAAAAAAAGTATAAAAGTGTTTCTTTATAATATTGCTAACTTTGATGTTTTATTATTAAATTTTATATGATTACGCTTTTGTTGTTATTATTTAAATCCAAAAACTATAAATTTTTTTGGGTTAAAAAAAAATTGCTTATATTGATTGTTAAATATTTTATTCATTCTTTTTCTTTTAAATATTTTTTTTCTCAAAATTTTTTATTTGCAAAAATTTTACAAAGATCAGCAAAGGTTTTAAAGTTAAGGTTTTTAAAGAATTACAAATAGTTAGTTAAACTTGGTTTAAACTTAGTTAGAACTTAGGTTAGGTTTAGAACCTAAAAATGATCACATACTTCTCTAAGTGATCTTTTTGCAACTATTCTCCCAGAGCGATAAAATTCAAATAAACATTTCAAACCCCATTTTCTTCTTCTCCAGTTATAGAAAGCTCTAGCGAATGAACTTGACAGATCGTTGGGTTAATGAAATACTCTACTTGGTTTCAAGATTAATTTTTAAAACGATCACCCAATAACGGTTATCAATTAATCCTTAAAGTTACAGATCACATTCATAACACATATAGAAATGAAAAACTCTTGTTGTCTTTCATCAAAGAATGTAGAAAAATTGTCACTAATTTCTCTAGAAACTATAGATGATTCTCGAACACTTATGGGTCTGATCCATCATATTCAGTAAAAATAATCTAACGTTACTAACATACTGACCTTAGGAAAGATCATACTTGATGGATCGTATAAGATATCTATATTAATCTAAAGAAATCCAAAGAACACGGATCTTTCTAAAAGAATCACATTCTCAATGTCTTTACAGATCGACTCAAAGTAGTGTGTTTTAGATTGTAGAATTATTCAAACCCGATAATTCATCTAAAGATGTAACTTTAGGAAATATTCGTTTATTTTATGAACTGTCATCAAAACTACTTAGCGACGTGAATTTATTTTCATCTTTAACTAATTAAGACTACTACGGATCATTCTAACATGTCGTAATATATAAATTATAGTTGTTTCTTTTTTTCTTTACTTAGGTAAAAGATAATTGACCGATATCTCGACATTTGACTTTGAGTACCAATTACCCCTTAGCAAACCATCAAACTGAGGTATAATGTAGACTGAATGATCTCGTTCCATACCTACAGATCACTAATTTTAATCTAGAATCTTTGTCTTTAGAATTAAAGAAGTTTTTGCAAACTCCAGTTAGCTTTTCTATTAACGATATGAAATATATTTCGAATTTTGAATCATTTCTGGGTTTTATATCACATTGACATTATCTAATGGATAAGGATTAATCTACGTAAGGAATATTAGAGTAAGGAATATTTAGTCTGAACTAACGATAAGTCAATAGTCTGGACTATAGAAAAGTCTATGGTCTGGATTATAGAATAGTCTAAAGTCTGGACTATAGAATAGTGTAAAGTCTGGACTATAGAATAGTCTAAAGTCTGGACTTTATAATAGTACATAGTCTGGACCTTAGAATAGTCTTTAGTCTGGACTATAAAATAGTCCAAAGTTTGGACTATAGAATAGTTCATAGTCTGAACTATAGAATAGTCTATAGTCTGCACTATAAAATAGTTTATAGTCTGGACTGGTCTGGATCTATAATCTGGCCTATAGTATAGTCTGGACTATAGAATAGTCTATAGTCTGGACTATAGAATAGTCTATAGTCTGGACTATACAATAGTTTATAGTCTGCACTATAGAATAGTCTATAGTCTGTACTATAGAATAGTCTATAGTCTGGACTATAGAATAGTTTATAGTCTGGACTATGGAATAGTTTATAGTCTGGACCATGGAAATGTCTATAGTCTGGACTATGGAAAAGTCTATTATCTGGACTAGAGAATAGTCTATAGTCTGTACTATATAATAGTCTATAATCAGGTCTAGAGAATAATTTGGACTATAGAGTAGTCTATAGACTGGACTATGGAATAATCTATATTCTGGACAATAGAATAGTCTACTCTGGACTATAAAATAGTTTATTATCTAAATATAGTCTGGACTATTGAATAGTCCATAGTTCGTACTGGTGAATAGTATAGAGTCAGGACAATAGAATAGTCTATAGTCTGAACTATAGAATAGTCTATAGTCTGGACTATAGAATAGTCTAATGTCTGAACTATATAATAGTCTATAGTCTAGACTATAAAGTAGTCTATAGTATGGACTATAAAATAGTCTATAGTCTGGACTATAAAATAGTCTATAGTCTGGACTATAGAAGAGTCTATAGTCTGAACTTTAGAATAGTCTATAGTCTGGACTAAAGAATAGTCTATAGTCTGAACTATAGAACAGTCTATAGTCTGAACTATAGAATAGTCTACAGTCTGGACTAAAGGATAGTCTATAGTCTGGACTATAGAATAGTCTATAGTCTGGACTATATAATAGTCTATAGTCTGGACTATAGAATAGTTTATAGTCTGGACTTTAGAATAGTCTATAGTCTGGACTATAGAATAGTCTATAGTCTGGACTATAAAATAGTCTGTAGTCTTGACTACAGATACAATATAGAATAGTCTATAGTCTTGACTGTAGAATAGTCTATAGTCTTGACTATAGAATAGTCTATAGTCATGACTATAGAATAGTCTATAGTCTGGACTATAAAATAGTCTGTAGTCTTGACTACAGATACAATAAGAATAGTCTATAGTCTTGACTATAGAATAGTCTATAGTCTTGACTATAGAATAGTCTATAGTCATGACTATAGAATAGTCTATAGTGTGGACTATATAATAGTCCATAGTTTGGACTATAGAATAGTCTATAGTTTGGACTATAGAATAGTCTATAGTTTGGACTATAGAATAGTCTATGTCCTGCACTATATAATAGCCTATAGTCTGGACCATAGAATAGTATGAAGTCTTGACTATAGAATAGTCTATAGTCTGCACTATAGAATAGCCTATAGTCTGGAATGTAGAATAGACTAATCTATGAGTACGAATAAACAATTCTAACTTAAATGTCCGTGCGTAAAGTTTAGTGAAATAAAAAGAATGTCGTTTAACCTATCTAATATTTAACTCTAGTTTTTTTAAAACCTGAGATTATTTAAACCAAGTTTAAACTCTGAAATACCTAATTAATTTGCTTATAAGCTGAACTTTGTAATTTTTTTTAAAATTATTTTTTATTATTAACGAGAGTGTTACTTACAACTATTTCTACTACACAGTTATAATTGTATATAGTTAATATATGTATAAATGTTGTTGTTTTTAAATTTATTAATAATATGCAGTATGGTTTTTAATTTAATTTTTTTTTGCTTTTAAAGTAATAATTATTTATAAGTATTTACTGTTTTGTTTTTATATTTTACAAATAATTTTTATGCAAAATTTTGTTAAGTAATACTCAGTCGTAGCATGATTTATTTTTATTTTTTTTTTAATTTTTATTTATATTTTAAGGTTATGTTATATTTTGGCAGTGGTTTTTTTTATACATATTTTATAGTTTTCATTAGTTCTTGTTGTTGGTTTATTAAGAAGGGTTTTGTTTTTTTTTGGTTTCTTCCTTTAGTCGAAAATTATTTCCCTTTATAGTGTAAGAGACGCTTTTTGTTTTAAGATACGGTTTTTAGGGGGTTTTCAAAGCTAACAATTAACATTTATAATTTTATTATTTTTATTTTTTTAAATTTCATTTTTAATATTTTATATTTTCCATTAAAAAGGCACCAAACTTAAAATAAATAAAAAAAGAAAATAAGAAAAACAGCAAGCAACTCATATTTTAAATTAATATTTTTTATTAAATATTTAAAAATTTTAGTTTAAAATTATTTTTAAATTATTTTAAAATTATTATAAAAAAAATTAAATTTAATTAAAAAAACTTAAAATTTAATTTTGTTTTTAATCATTTTGACTAAATTTGTCTTCAAGCAAAACTAGTTTTAAAGAAAAGCTTTCTTCTTGTTATTTATAATTTTTTAAAAAAAAATTTGTTTTTGTTTTTAATTACTTTACTTTTTTTGTTGTTCTCTATACAATAATTACAACTAAATTTTTATAAATTAGCCGTTTAGCGGGTATTTAAAGGAACGTAAATAAAAAATTTCTCTTTAAACTTAATATATTTGCATTGTATTGGCTGTTAATTTAAGTTTAATTATTTACAATTTTAAAGTTTAATCTAAAGAGGGCAGCATTTTGTTAAAATTATTTTCATTTTTTTTAATAAAATATTTTCTAATTCAAATTATTTACAATATTCTCTATTTAATTAGAGATCATTTTGTTTACCAAACAGTCATTTAATTTATAAAAAAAAATCCCTAAATTTGTTTTAAAATGTAACAACATTTTTAAAAAAATCTTAAAAAAGTTTAATCTATAGTCAGGACTATGGACCAAACTATAGTGTAGATTAGAGACTAATCTATAGTCAAGACTATAAACCAATCTATAGTCAAGTCTATGGACTATAGACTAATCTATAGTCAAGACTATAGACTAATCTATAGTCAAGACTTTGGACTAATCTATAGTCAAGACTATAGACTAATCTATAGTTTAGACCATAGACTAATCTATAGTCAAGATTTTGGCTAAATCTATAGTCAAGACAATAGACTAATCTATTTTCGAGGCGATAGAGTAATCTTTACTTGAGACTATAGACTAATCTATAGTCAAGGCTTTAGACTAATCTATAGTCAAGACCTTAGCCTTATGTATAGACAAGACTATAGACTTATCTCTAGTCAAGACTATAGACTAATCTATAGTCAAGACTTTATACTAACTATAGGCAAGACTTTAGACTAATCTATAGGCAAGACAATAGACTAATCTTTAGTAAGACTATACTGATCTGTAGTCAAGACTAGACTGATCTATAGTTAAGACTATAGACTGATCTATAGTCAAGACTATAGACTGATCTATCGTCAAGACTATAGACTGATCTATTGTCAAGACTATAGACTGATCAATAGTTAAGACTATAGACTGATCTATAGTCAAGACTATAGAATGATCTATAGTCAAGACTATAGACTGATCTATAGTCAAGACTATGGACTGATCTATAGTCAAGACTATAGACTACCCTAAAGTCAAGACTATCGACTACCCTAAAGTCAAGACTATAGACTACCCTAAAGTCAAGACTATAGACTACTCTATAGTCAAGACTGTAGACTACTCTATAATCAAGACTATAGACTACTCTATAGTCAAGACTATAGACAACTCTATAGTCAAGACTATAGACTATTCTATAGTCAAGCCTATAAACTGATCTATAGTCAAGACTAGACTGATCTATAGTTAAGACTATAACCTGATCTGTAGTCAAGACTATAGAATGATCTATAGTCAAGACTATAGCCTGATCTATGCTCAAGACTATAGCCTGATCTATAGTCAAGACTATAGACTGATCTATAGTCAAGACTATAGACTGATCTGTAGTCAAGACTATAGACTGATCTATAGTCGAGACTATAGAATGATCTATAGTCAAGACTATAGCCTAATTTATAGTCAAGACTATAGCCTAATCTATAGTCAAGACTATAGACTGATCTATAGTCAAGACTATAGACTGATCTATTGTCAAGACTAGAGACTGATCTGTAGTCAAGACTGATCTATAGTCAAGACAATATGGATAATCTTGACTATAGATTAGTTGACTATAGATTAGTGTATAGTCTTGACTATAGATTAGTCTATAGTCTTGACTATAGATTAGTCTATAGTCTTGACTATAGATTAGTCTATAGTCTTAACTATAGATTAGTCTATAGTCTTGACTATAGATTAGTCTATAGTCTTGACTATAGATTAGGCTATAGTCTTGACTATAGATTAGGCTATAGTCTTGACTATAAATTAGGCTATAGTCTTGACTATAGATCATTCTATAGTCTTGACTATAGATCATTCTATAGTCTCGACTATAGATCAGACTATAGTCTTGACTACAGATCAGTCTATAGTCTTGACTATAGATCAGTCTATAGTCTTGACTATAGATCAGTCTATGGTCTTGACTATAGAGTAGTCTATAGTCTAATCTATAGACTAATCTATAGTCAAGACTATAGACTTGACTACAGATTAGTCTATAGTCTTGACTATAGGTTGGTCTATATTCTTGACTATAGATTAGTCTATAGTCTTGGCTGTAGATTAGTCTATAGTCTTGACTATAGATTATTCTATAGTCTTGGCTGTAGATTAGTCTATAGTCTTGACTATAGATTATTCTATAGTCTTGACTATATATTGTTTATATTCTTGACTATAGATTAGTCTATAGTCTTTACTATAGATTAGTCTATATTCATGACTATAGATTAGTCTATAGTCTGGGTTATAGATTAGTCTATAGTCTTGACTATAGATTAGTCTATAGTCTTGACTATAGATTAGTCTATAGTCTTGACTATAGATTAGTCTATAACCTTGACTATAGATTAGTTTAGTTCAGAGTATAATCTATATATATACTCTATTTGAGGAAGGGAATGCAGTTTCTATCAAGAAAAGTATAGAGAAAAGAACTTCTTAGTCTCCATCGAGAGTAGAGACTTTAGTTGCTAATTAGTTGAAAGGCTCTAGTTTCTATGGAGGAAAGATCCTTTTAGTCTTTAACGAGAATAAAATTTCTATTTACTATCGTAAGTAGAGACTCTAGTTTCTAACGAGAGAATAGTGATCCTGTTCACCATCGAGAGAATAACGACAGTAGTATCTAACCAGAGTAAAGACTTTAGTTTTTTTTCCAGAGTAGAGCATCTAGTCTTTGTATCTCTTAAAGGTTTTACAGTGGGATTAGTTTTCAAA
The DNA here is from genome assembly GCF_022045245.1 of Lucilia cuprina. NCBI lineage: Eukaryota > Metazoa > Arthropoda > Insecta > Diptera > Calliphoridae > Lucilia > Lucilia cuprina. The sequence goes on from NC_060954.1 coordinate 9,698,207, forward strand.
AACTTTGTCACAAATTAAAACAATTCTTTGGGTTTTTTTTTTTTTGTAAAAAATTATTTAAAATTATTATTTTTGTTGTTGTTTTTTTTCTCTCTCTCTAATGACACATTAATAAAACTAAAGCAAAGCTTTTGTTGGTAATAAGATTTTGTTCTAATAATTAAATGAATTGTCTAAAATGCAATTCATATATTTTTTTAATATTTTTTGATAATAGTTGGACAGCGGGTGAGAAGGAAAGTGGGGGGATAACTTTATACTACATGTTTTGTTTACGTTAAAAAACTAATGATTATCATAAAATTGTTGTTGTAATTTTTTATATGATTTTGTTTTGTTTTTCACGTTTCCTTTTGTTTATGTTTAAATTTAAATACTATTTTAAATATAATAATTAATATAAGAAATGTTTTGTATTGTTTTTGTTTTTATTATATAAATTAAATTAATTAATTAATAATATTTTTGAGTGTTTTGTTTTTGTTAATAATATTACATACAGGGTTGGGGTTGTTTTTGTTTTGTTTAATTATATGGCAGTGATATTGCCTATTGATTTACGCACATTTATTAAAACTTTTTACGACATTTATTTCTAAAAAATTTCTTTTTATAATAAAGAAATTAATATTTTTAATAAAATATAAATTTAAAAACTAAATGTTGTCACTGTGGCTCGTTTGTCTTTCAAAAGAAAAGTTTAAGAGTTAAATAAATTCTTAATTAAAACTAAATTAAAGTTTTTTTTTTTTACTACTCATTTTAATAAAAAAATAAAATTTACAATTTTATAAAAACTATAAAAAAAATCTATTTACAAAAAAAGAAAAATAAAACTTAACTAAATTAAAACAATAATATAAAAAAAATAAAATAAGTAAATTACAACTAAAAGGGGGGTTTTTGTTGCTTTAATTTGTTACAGGAAATACTTTTTGTTGTTTAGATTTTGTTTATTTTTTAAACAAGCACCACTTAAGCAAAAGAGCTTCTTCTCTTTCTCTCTCTCTTTTTATCTCTTCATATCTCTTTTTCAACTCTCTTAACGTGTTATTATAATACGATTTTGTGGTTTTCTAGGATGTTTTTTACGTTGTTGCATTTGTATATTGGTTATGGTTAAAACATTTTGATAACTTGATATTGTTTCGGCCGTTGTGGTGGCATCTTCCTCTTCTTCTTCTTCTTCATCATCTTCCTCCTCATTATCATCCTCATCGTTGTCTTCATCTGCTTCTTCATCAGTTTCTTGTTTTCCACTAGTTCGCTGATATTGTTGACTCAATGCATAATCATTTTCAAATATGGTTGGTGAATAGGGCATTTTGTAGGCCGTCATTAGCAGACTTTCTACTTTATTCTTTTCAGCCGGTTTCATTTGTTTAATATTTACAGTTTTCAGAAAAGGTTCTGTTCCATTCTCGGGCAGCCATTCATCGGAAATTCTAATATGGAAATAAAAAAATCGTTAGAAAATTTCAGACAATTCAGTTCAAGTTAACTTTTAGCTTTAGTTCAGTTCTAGTTCAGTTCTAGATCAGTTCTAGTTCAGTTCTAGTTCAGTTCTAGTTCAGTTCTAGTTCAGTTCTAGTTCAGTTCTAGTTCAGTTCTAGTTTATATCTAGTTCTGTTTTAGTTCAGTTCTAGTTCAGTTCTAGTTCTGTTTTAGTTCAGTTCTAGTTCTAGTTCAGTTCTAGTTCAGTTCTAGTTCAGTTCTAGTTCAGTTCTAGTTCAGTTCTAGTTTTGTTCAGTTCTAGTTCAGTTCTAGTTCAGTTCTAGTTCAGTTCTAGTTCAGTTCTAGTTCAGTTCTAGTTCAGTTCTAGTTCAGTTCTAGTTCAGTTCTAGTTCAGTTCTAGTTCAGTTCTAGTTCAGTTCTAGTTCAGTTCTAGTTCAGTTCTAGTTCAGTTCTAGTTCAGTTCTAGTTCAGTTCTAGTTCAGTTCTAGTTCAGTTCTAGTTCAGTTCTAGTTCAGTTCTAGTTCAGTTCTAGTTCAGTTCTAGTTCAGTTCTAGTTCAGTTCTAGTTCAGTTCTAGTTCAGTTCTAGTTCAGTTCTAGTTCAGTTCTAGTTCAGTTCTAGTTCAGTTCTAGTTTCTTCTAGTTCTAGTTCAGTTCTAGTTCAGTTCTAGTTCAGTTCGTTCTAGTTCAGTTCTAGTTCAGTTCTAGTTCAGTTCTAGTTCAGTTCTAGTTCAGTTCTAGTTCTAGTTCAGTTCTAGTTCAGTTCTAGTTCAGTTCTAGTTCAGTTCTAGTTCAGTTCTAGTTCAGTTCTAGTTCAGTTCTAGTTCAGTTCTAGTTCAGTTCTAGTTCTGTTCTAGTTCTGTTTTAGTTCTGTTCTAGTTCTGTTCTAGTTCTGTTCTAGTTCTGTTCTAGTTCTGTTCTAGTTCTGTTCTAGTTCTGTTCTAGTTCTGTTCTAGTTCTGTTCTAGTTCTGTTCTAGTTCTGTTCTAGTTCTGTTCTAGTTCTGTTCTAGTTCTGTTCTAGTTCTGTTCTAGTTCTTCTAGTTCTGTTCTAGTTCTGTTCTAGTTCTGTTCTAGTTCTGTTCTAGTTCTGTTCTAGTTCTGTTCTAGTTCTGTTCTAGTTCTGTTCTAGTTCTGTTCTAGTTCTGTTCTAGTTCTGTTCTAGTTCTGTTCTAGTTCTGTTCTAGTTCTGTTCTAGTTCTGTTCTAGTTCTGTTCTAGTTCTGTTCTAGTTCTGTTCTAGTTCTGTTCTAGTTCTGTTCTAGTTCTGTTCTAGTTCTGTTCTAGTTCTGTTCTAGTTCTGTTCTAGTTCTGTTCTAGTTCTGTTCTAGTTCTGTTCTAGTTCTGTTCTAGTTCTGTTCTAGTTCTGTTCTAGTTCTGTTCTAGTTCTGTTCTAGTTCTGTTCTAGTTCTGTTCTAGTTCTGTTCTAGTTCTGTTCTAGTTCTGTTCTAGTTCTGTTCTAGTTCTGTTCTAGTTCTGTTCTAGTTCTGTTCTGTTCTAGTTCTGTTCTAGTTCTGTTCTAGTTCTGTTCTAGTTCTGTTCTAGTTCTGTTCTAGTTCTGTTCTAGTTCTGTTCTAGTTCTGTTCTAGTTCTGTTCTAGTTCTGTTCTAGTTCTGTTCTAGTTCTTTTCTAGTTCTGTTCTAGTTCTGTTCTAGTTCTGTTCTAGTTCTGTTCTAGTTCTGTTCTAGTACAGTTCTAGTTCTGTTCTAGTACAGTTCTAGTTCTGTTCTAGTTCTGTTCTAGTTCTGTTCTAGTTCCGTTCTAGTTTTGTTCTAGTTCTGTTCTAGTTCTGTTCTAGTTCTGTTCTAGTTCTGTTCTAGTTCTGTTCTAGTTCTGTTCTAGTTCTGTTCTAGTTCTGTTCTAGTTCTAGTTCTGTTCTAGTTCTGTTCTAGTTCTGTTCTAGTTCTGTTCTAGTTCTGTTCTAGTTCTGTTCTATTTCTGTTCTAGTTCTGTTCTAGTTCTGTTCTAGTTCTGTTCTAGTTCTGTTCTAGTTCTGTTCTAGTTGCATTCTAGTTCTGTTTTAGTTCTCTTCTAGTTCAGTTCTAGTTCTGTTGTTATTCCGTACAAAATCGAGAGACTGTTGCGTTTTCTCTACTTACATTTCTCTTGGTGACCACTGAACAAAACATTCCATATTTCCAGCAAAGTTTTTACGTTTCATAATACATTGACCTTGGAATGTAATTGAATTACAGCCATTGGTTAAAGTAGAAATTTGACGTAAACGATGTTGTAAACCCTCCATAATGCCAGCATCAAAGAAATCAAACATGCGGGCTATAAATAAGAAGAAACAAAAACGGAAATTAAAGAAAAGAAACCATAAATAAAAAAACACAAAATTAATTTCAAAACTGTTATTTAAATACTAACCGGAAAATGGTTGACGTCTGTAGCGTAACTTTTTGCCATTTTTACGCAATTGCTTGGGTACCGGAGGATCTGAAGTGCGTTTATTAGTGCTTTCCTTATTTTCGGTGGCGGTAAAGTGATTGTTAACATGCTTTTGTAAAGCCAACTATTAAAGTAAAGAAATTGAAATGGTAAATAAGGTATTTGAGGGGCTGAGAGGGGTATTGAGAAACCTACCTGAGAACCAAATCTTAAACCGCAACCCTCTACAATACATTTGAATTGCTTAGAACCGCCATGCGAGAGAACATGTCTTTCTAGCCATCTGCGTGAACAGGATTCCTTCTGATATACCTTACAACCCACCCACAGACAGGAGAAGGGCCCCGTTTGGGTATTAACATGTTGATGTTGCATATGATCCAATAACTTGGAATTGCTTTCATGTTTCTTATTGCATTTATGCCAATAGCATATGCCATCTTGTCGTTTATTACCTTTACCGCCATTCGCGGGAAAACGTATAGTTTTGGGTTGTGAGAGTATGGGTGAGATGGCACATTTGGGTGCGTCTTTTGTAAAGGCTTCCGTGTCTATGGTGGTGGAGAGTAAATCAAAATATTGTAGAGATGTTAAGTTGGAGGAATTTGATGATTGCTTCGAACTAGAGTTAGAATCTAAAGATGGTTGAGGCTGCGTTAACAAGGAAGCCAGAGAGGAGGAAGTTTCATTTTGTGATTCCTCATTGCTGATTGTGTCCTGTATCATGGGTGTAGCGGGTGGTGTTTGTGGTTCGGATTGTAAAGAAGCAGGTGAATTGAGAATATCTGACGATGTGGATTCCGAAGATGAATGTGAGGAGGAAATTTCAACACTTGAGGACTTGGAAGAAGAATCCATACTTTCGGTATTGCTAAGACTACCACCAATACCCGATTCGGGTGTATTAACTTCCCGTGAGGGTTTATCATTTTCTTGACTACAGCTAGCGGACTTATCTTCTGTCAAACTTAATTTACTTTCCTCATTTTCCGTTAGTGTTACACTTATACTAGCCTCCGAGGAATCGGAGGATATACAAGTAGAGGTAACCATTTCGCTGAGCATATCCCTTGAAGAGGCACCCATGGCGCAGGAATTTGAAGAATTCGAATCACTTAAAGAGTTGGAATTTGAACAGGGATTAGGAGTTACTGAGTTTGCACAGTTGTTGTTCAAAGGAGACAATATAGAGCAGGGCGGTGAATGAGGCTCTGAGCTGGTTATGGAGGCAGGTGTAGAGGCCTCTAGCGATAAATCGGCTGCTGAAGAAACTGTTATGGAATTTGAACTAAATGATGAAGACGATGAGGAGGAGGATGATGAAGAAGAACACTCATTGTTGAGTAAATTATTAGGTTGAGCAGCTTCTTGTAACTGCTCATGATTAGAACTTAACACATCCTGTTCTTGTTTGATTTTCAAGTTGCCCGGAATTTGTCCCGTAAATGTAATGGGATTCTCACATTTAACCAAATCCTTTTCCTTGTTTATGCACGTTTGGCTTAGAGAATCGTCCACAGGTTCATCTTTAATTTTGCCTATACTTTCCAAAGTTTTAAGAGCAGTTGTGGAGGTTGTTGTGGTGTTGTTGCTAATGCTGTTGCTGCTAATGTTTTTAAAGTTATTGCTTTGCACAAAGTTTGAGCTTAAATTAAAGCTAGCTGGTGCGGTTACCGTAACTTGTGCTACATTAGCTGGTGCTATAACAGGAGCTGGTGTTATACTTATGGCTCCATTAGAGTTTTTAACCAAATCAAAAAGATCTGTGGCGGTAGTGTTGGCCGACGTTGTAGTAATGGCAGGTTTTGTGTTCACATTACTGCTGTTGCTCACGCTTACTTTGGTTTTTGTTACAGCTGAGGGTGAAGTGTTGCTACTGCTGCTGCTGTTGCTTAAATTCATTAGATTACCCGTTTTCATAGCCATCATGGTCTGCGTACTACTGGCTGTTGTTAGTTTGGGAGCTATATTAACCAATTGTGTTGTCTTGGTGGCAGACATTACCGGACTTATGGTAACACTATTCGAGCCTAAGGACTGCGTTGTTTTGGGCTGTATGGCAGTAGTACTAGTGCTGGAAATGCTTACCAAAGCGGGTGTAGGCATTTTACTATTAACACTACTATGGGATTTGGTTAAATTGGTTGCTCTGACACCCTTGGCTGGGGCTGAGGTCAAGGCTACCGGTTGCTGTTGATTAGCTGTTAGAGTGGGCACCAGTGGAGGCGGTGTTGTCGGTGTGGCTATTATTTTACCCGAAGCTGTGGTTATTTTACCTCCCGGTGATTTATTTACAGATTTCCCACTTAGGGTCTGTTGTTTCCCATTTGTTTGACGTTTTTGATAGGGTTTCGGGTTATTTTGTTGAGCTTTCGAGGTGAGTGAGTTAGCTCCAGTGTTGCCTCTATTTGATATGGTAACTAAGGGTGGTGGTTGTGAACTTAAGGTTGTATAGTTAGTGGCTAAAACATTGTTGTTATTGGCTTTTACTATTGCCAATTTGGCAGTGTTGTTGGTTGTTGTTGTTGTCGTCGTCGTTGTGTTGTTGTTTAAATTATTTGCTGTTGCTACTGTCATTAGGGTTGGGTTAGTGGTGTTAAGCTGTTGTTGTTGCTGGCTTGTTGCAGTTGCTGTTAAACTATTCGAGATTGTATTGATATTTGAGTTATTGTTGTTGCAGTTAGTATTGTGCGTTAATTGTTGTTGTTGCTGTTGTGCTGCGTTTGTTAAAGCTACAGTGGCCAAGGGAGGCGGTTGGTTACTGTTTATAAATTGCTGTTGAGCCAAAGCCAATTGTTGAAGTTGTTGCAAATCCTGCTGCTGCTGCTGTTGTTGTTCCCCCGTCTGTGCCGCTTGAGGGGGAGGAGCAAAAATAGAACTTAAAGCCGGCAATGGAGCTGGTTGTATGGGTTGCAAGGCAGGTAATGCAATGGCCTTTTGTTGCTGTTGTTGTTGCTGCTGCTGCTGATGATTAACAGCCAAGGCAGCTGCCGCCTGTGCTAACATGGCCGGCAAAGAGGCAGCATTAAGTAAAAGACCAGCTGGTGTGGCCATAAAAACCGGTTGCTGTTGTATATTAGCAGCTGCTCCTAGTCTTTGCAATTGCTGTAGTTGAGCTTGCTGCTGTTGCTGCTGCTGATTAGCAGCTATGGCTGCAGCTATTTGTTGCTGGAATATTTCCTGAAAACTATTAGCAGAGGCTGCCGCTGTTAAAGTATTTAAATTGGCTTTTTGTTGCTGCAATTGCTGTAATTGTTGTTGCTGCTGTTGTTTGATTAGCAAATCCTGTAGATCAGCAGCACTCAATAGATTAAAAGGATTCCCCGTATTAGTAGGGGCTGCCATGGCGGCCGAAGTAGCCGTAGTTGTTGTGGCTGTAGTAAATTGTTGCAGTTTAAAAACAGTACCATTTAAAAAGTATTGAGCTGCTTGTGCTGCCTGTTGGGTAGATTGTGTTTGATTGTTGCCGGCAGCATTGTTGGGATTTTGTGTGTTATTAGCTTGGGCGTTTTTCACCATATTGGCTGCTGTGGCTAGATTGTTTAATTGCATAATATTGGCTCCATTGGCGGCCAATAGTTGAGGCAATTGGACTAGATTTGGTAATTGTACGGCGGGCAATTGATATAAAGTAGTGGCTGTGGCGGGAGGTGGAGGTGGTGGCGCTGCCGTGAGAGCATTGTTGGTGGCAGAAGAGGCCACTGTTGATGGTGAGTTCGAGGAGGAGTTGGTTAATTTATTGGCAGTAGTGGCCAATTTACCCGTTAATGTTTGGTCCGTTGACGTTTGTATATTGTTGGTGGGGTTGGTAGGCAAACGTATGGCAGTTAATAAAACCGCTGGTGCAGCATTAGCAGTTGTTGTCCCAGCAGCTGCGGCTGCTGCTCCGGTTGCTGTTAATTGTGTGTTTGTTGTTGTTGAGGCAACGGGAGCAGCCATTAATGTTAACGGTTGTTTGTTGTTGTTGTCCTGTTTACTAGCCATTAACTGCTGTTGTTGCTGCTGCATTTGCTGTTTCATTTCGGGTGTACGTGGAGCTATGGCCACATGCTTTTTGGCGGGTGATTTCCCTGTGTTAGCGCCAGAATGTTGATGATACGTATTATGGCTATTGGAGGGAGTTTTTCTTAAATTAGGAGCCACCTGGGCTATTTTGGTAGGTTTGGGTCGTTCGATTTTCTTTAATGCAGGCATTGGCACAGGTTGTATGGACAAATTGCTAACAACAGGTTTGCTAGTGGAAGCCACAAATGTATTGGCTGCAGCCGCTCCGCCAGTATTCGAGTTGGCATTAACTGTGGTAATACTGGACAAAGTATTTAGATTGTTGGCGCTAGTCACCGTTTTTGTATTATGTGTAGTGTTAGCTATACTGGTAAAGTTGTTGTTGCTTTTAGCTGGACCCTGATGGGCAGCAGCATTACTGCTGTGCGTGACCTGTTTATTATTTTCCTTTAATTGAGCCAAAATATTGAAATATTTATTAAGAGAAGCGGTGGTAGCGGGTGCACTCATAGTTAAAGCATTAGTGGTTATGGAATTATTAGCACTGCAAGAGGCTAGGCCTGTGGAAACCACACTAGAGGCTTTACTATGATTGGCCTGCATTTGTGCTTTCATTTGCGATTTAAAATAACCGGTAATTTTAGTTTGTGACTCTTCTAAAGCGGCTGCTTTCAGTCTTTTAGCTCCCGTATTATTGCTATTATGCGCTAAAGAAATGGGATGTGTGTTATCTGGGGCCACAGAGCTATGACTATTGTTTAAGCGTGATTTTTTGGCTGTTGAGGGATTGGTAGTGATTTCAGCATTTGCTAGATAAGGAGCTATTGTACGTTTCTTGCTTTGAGCTGTAGTGTAAGTGGTATTGGTGGCTACGGCGGCAGGTATTGCAGTGACCACCACCGAAGTGGATGAATTCACTGTGGCAGAAGAACATGATGAATTGGCAGTTGCGGAGGATGAGGAGGAAAAGGTTGTTTGAGATCCTGAGGAGGCGTTTGGCGCTGTTGATGATGATGATAATGATGCTGGTGTTGTACTCCAAGGCCATTGTAAAGTGGGTAGATTTGAACAACGTAATGTGGCAGTGTTGTTGTTATTGTTATTAGTATTGCAAGTGGATTTTGCATTTGTTGTATATTTAGATTTATGGCTGTGGCCAGTATTCGAGCTACTACTACTGCTGCTGCTGCTGATGGTGGGCGTTATAGTCAAAGAAGCTGGCAGATTAGTAGTTCTTACACATAATGATGTTGCTGTTGATGATGTACATGATGAAGATGCTGTTGAGGAGTTGGCTGTGGCAGCCATTTGTAAGTTCTGACTAGTTCCTCCAGTAGTTTTGTTAGAACTGCTGTTGCCTCCATTGCCTGCCCCGGAATTTGTAACGAGTATTGTTTGGGGTGACATATTGCTGCTAGTGCTAGTAGTAGTAGTAATTGTTGTTGTTGTAGATGTTGAACTAATATTGCTAATTAAAGCCAATTGTTGCTGCTGTAACTGCAGTTTTAATTGTTGATTGTTTTGTTGCTGTTGTTGTTGTTGGTTCTGTTGTTGTTCCTCATTTATTAAACCCAAATGAGGAGGACTATAGGGAGAACCAGGTTCTGAGGCATCTTCACTAGAAGCTGTACTGGAATCGGTGCAACTTAAAGAAGTTGCCACACCACTGGAAAAGAAACAAACAAAAAACATATTTCCATTAGTTTTTTTCATTTTATTTAAAGTCATCACTTTTTATAACAAAACTATACTTTTAATACCTATTATTTAATCTGTTACTCAAAGCCCCTTAAGTTAACATTTATTTTTATTATTAATTCTTTTAGTTTATTAATTTAATTAAATTTTCTTTTATTAAATATAACAAAATTATTAAGTTTAATATTAAATTTTTCTTTGTAACTTGTTTTGTACTTTTAATTTATTATAATTTTTTCCTCATTTTTATTATTATTATTTTTTTTTAATATTTATCTTTAGTTTTTTTTACTTCTTTTTTCTATACAAGCACCGCACGTACGTACAACAACATCAGCATGGGGAGAGTAAAATGTAATAAAATGAAATCAAATAATCAAGCAGCTGTTTGCAGCTGTCAAAAATTTAAGAGATACATACTCATTTTAACTATATATACAAATTGTTGTTGTTTATAACAAATACAACTCTATGATCTTTGTTTGTTTTCAATTTGCCGCCTTAAAGTATGCTTAAGTAAGCTTCATAAGGAAAACATGTTACCATTAAGTGGTACTAGAGAATTATTAGAAGCAAACCATTAAATAGTATTACAATTGTTAAATTTTGAATTAACATTTAAAGGAAATTAATAGAAAAAATATAAACATAGATTCCTTCAATCCTATATGAGACTTCGCAATTTCATTTTATTAGATAATGATTCGTAGTTTACATTTGCAGCTGTCTGCAAAGGATTGATCACAGCCTAATTGTAAATAGAAATGAAATCTTTAATAAAAAAGATCGAAAACTGAACTAGAATAGAAATAGAACCTAACTAGAACAGAAGCAGAACAGAATAAGAACAAAAATAGAAGAGAACTAGAACAGAACTAGAAAAGAACTAGAACTGAACCAGATCTGAACTAGAACTGGACTAAAACAGAACTAGAACAGAACTAGAACAGAACTACAACAGAACTAGAACATAACTAAAAGAGAACTAAAGCAGAGCTAGAACTGAACTAGAACACAACTAGACCACAACTAGAACACAATTAGAACTCAACTAGAACAGAACTAGAACAAAACTAGAACAGAACTAGAACAGAACTAGAACAGAACTAGAACAGAACTAGAACAGAACTAGAACAGAACTAGAACAGAACTAGAA
>NC_060954.1:9709009-9716473 GCF_022045245.1 Lucilia cuprina
GTCTAGTCTATAGTCTAGTCTATAGTCTAGTCTATAGTCTAATCTATAGTGTAGTCTATAGTCTAGTCTATAGTCTAGTCTATAGTCTAGTCTATAGTCTAGTCTATATTCTATGTCTTTATATAGTTTTAATAGTTTTTTTATATTAGAAATCTTGAAATATCTCAAAACCCATTCCGTCTCATTACACAACCCAATCGCAAAAAAAAACACAATTTAAAATTAATCTTTACCATCTCCTTATTAAAAGCAACCAATTTCTCATCAGTGATTATGGCAGAAGTGGATAGACTCTCTTGATCATATGAGTTTTTAAAATACAACCATTAAAACGAAAACTCTGTTTTAAAACTGATATCGGCAAACAGTTCTCATCATACTTGCATAAGTTCGTAAAGTGTAGGAGGACTCATTTTAGAGACTATAAAGTTAAATCTAAATATAGATTTGTCTTAACTCTAGTCTGTAGTTTCAAAACTGACTAGAGACTAGAGAATCTACATTAACTAAATACTATTATGGATCTGGATTTACACTATATTCAAGAATAACTTTTTTTTTGTATCTAGAGACTATTTTTAGCTAAAGACAAGAGTTTCTTTTATAGTTAGATATTAGTGTCCTCCACTCTAACTAATGACTAGAGATTCTAGTCTATCTAGAGACTAGAGTATCTACTCTAGCCTCTAGTTTCAACACTGACTAGAGACTAAAGTTTCTTAATAACTGAAGATTCTATGAAGAGTTTCTACTCTATCCAAAGACTCTATTGTAGTTAGAGAGTAGAGTTTTTACTCTTGTCGAGCTACAGATTTACATGAGTAAGAACTGATTTCTCAAAAATATATATCCAAAGACTCTAAAGATTGTCTTTACTCTAACTAGAGACTAGATTTTATAGGAATCTTCTTTGGCTAAACCTTTAAGTGAATTTATAAGAAAAACTCTAAATCTTAACCTAAATAGAAGAGGGGTAGGATGATTTCTTAAAGATTCCGATACATATATTAACAACCAGTTGAAAAAACAATAAAATAGATTGTAAAATATTAAAGGCCCTATAAACAAGATTTGATGCGAAAGCAATCCGTAATCTATGGAAAGCATTGATGTAACCTATGGATTCTGAAAGAGATTTTGAACCGATATTAATAGATTAGAGTCCAACTTCTGGAGGTTATGTGAGAATACTGAAATTCTTAGACACAAGTGGATAGGAAATTTGTTCCATGAGAAACTGGGTGAAATAAGACATGTTGACGTGATGGAAAACTGATTTCAGTAAACAGGTATAATCTCTAGGTCCTCTCTTTCTTTTTATTGTTATCTAAAAACTTCTTGTAGAAGCGAACCAAAGTTGATTTTAGTCCAGATAAACTTTTAATAGAAATATATGAAATTTTCAAAAAATTAAATAATAAAACTTGAAATTCCCATAAATTATAACTTAACAAGAGTAACATTAAATACTTAAACTCATAAAATTAACTTTAAATATTGATGAGAAAATTCTTTAAAAATAAACTCCCATAAAATACGCTTTAAAATATTCAAATAATAGAAAAAATTCACTTGTTTTCTAAATGGAAAAGCAACAAATTAAATCAAAAAAAGCATAAAATTTATTTCAAAAACCCCCCAAAAAAAGACCACCTTTAGAGAATCAATTACAATTTGTTAAGAAAGATTTTCTTTATATGTTTAGTAGAAGGGATTGTAAAAAGTTTTTTAAGAGAATTAAAGGGGATTAAAATTAAACATTTTAGATTCTGGTGAAAGTTTAAAATCAATCGTTCCTAGATTTTTTGTAGCCGTTTTAACTATACTATATATGTTTCATTGTTTTTGTGTATTAAGCATTGTTATTAACAAAAATCATTAACTTTTCGGATTTAATATGGTTTTTGAAGAGGTAATTCTATAAGATTTCAGGTATTATATTACTTTCTTTAATATTTAACTAATTTTCTAAAACTTGTGACAATAAATTTTCTTCCGACGGCATTTTAAGATTTGTATAGTGAAAAATATAGAAAAAAAGAAATAAACTTACCTTAGTGGCATTTGGAACCAATATTATTCATTTTGCTAGAAGAAAAGAAAGAAGAATTAATTATATAACTGATTTTAAAATTGTATAAAATATTGTTAATTTTAAGATAATTTTTAAGCTTGTTCCATTTCAGTTTTAGTTTTTTTCTTGTTTTATTCTAGTTCTGTGCTAGATCAGATCTAGTTCAGTTCTAGCTCAGTTCTAGTTCAGTTCTAGTTCTGTTCTAGTTCAGTTCTAGTTCAGTTCTAGTTCAGTTCTAGTTCAGTTCTAGTTCAGTTCTAGTTCAGTTCTAGTTCAGTTCTAGTTCAGTTCTAGTTCAGTTCTAGTTCAGTTCTAGTTCAGTTCTAGTTCAGTTCTAGTTCAGTTCTAGTTCAGTTCTAGTTCAGTTCTAGTTCAGTTCTAGTTCAGTATTAGTTCAGTTCTAGTTCAGTTCCAGTTCAGTTCCAGTTCAGTTCTAGTTCTGTGCTAGTTCGGTTCTAGTTCAGTTCTAGTTCAGTTCTAGTTCAGTTCTAGTTCAGTTCTAGTTCAGTTCTAGTTCAGTTCTAGTTCAGTTCTAGTTCAGTTCTAGTTCAGTTCTAGTTCAGTTCTAGTTCAGTTCTAGTTCAGTTCTAGTTCAGTTCTAGTTCAGTTCTAGTTCAGTTCTAGTTCAGTTCTAGTTCAGTTCTAGTTCAGTTCTAGTTCTAGTTCAGTTCTAGTTCAGTTCTAGTTCAGTTCTAGTTCTAGTTCAGTTCTAGTTCAGTTCTAGTTCAGTTCTAGTTCAGTTCTAGTTTAGTTCTACTTCAGTTCTAGTTCAGTTCTATTTCAGTTCTATTTCAGATCTATTTCAGTTCCTATTCCGGCATAACCTGCGGACTAGTCTATGAAATGGCTAACGGAGTTTTCCATCTCTGAAGTGGTGCATTCTTTTTTTATGGTTGCTTTTCATTTTAGAACATAAAAGAGGCATTAGCACCATCAAACCAACAACAACAACAAAAACCATTTGTAAACATACAAAAAGAAAGAAGAAGAAAAAAATATATATAAATAAGAGAGTGTTTTTGAAACATGCAGGCAATAAAAGTAAAAAAGAAAAAAAATACAGGGAAATCATCCCGTTTCCCGATGCCCATTGCATGTGTGTGTAAAATGTTTGAAAAAAATAATGCTTTCTAAACTCACGCACTTTTCGTTGGGAAAAAAAGAGATTATTAAGCGGCGCGGTGGTGCTGTGTTTTTTTGTTTGAAAAAAGGCCTTAGAAAGCAGGGATTTTTTGTTCTTGATGTGTAGCGAGTGGTTTGTATGAGTGTTATGTTGGGAAGTTTTTGTTGTTGTTGTTATGTTGCATATAATATGTAGTATATACATATATTAAGTTGTAGCAAGAACATTTAGAGCCTGAGCCAAACGAGCAAAGTGTAGGGAAAAAAAAAGCCAGTCGAAAATTTTCCCTTATACTGTACGGACGCTGGATACGGAAGAAAAACGTTATGAGAAAGCAAAAGAGAGAGATGGTTTACGGTATCAGTTGTGTTTATAACTAAGTACTACTTCTTTATTGTATGATTTTGCTGTAATATAGAAAAAATATATAGAAATATTAAAAAGAAAAAAAATTTCATTTTGGATTAAAAAATTTTTAAAATAAATTTAAAGAAAATATGAAACAAATGTGAGAAATGTATTAAATAAAAGTTTTAAAAACAAGGATTTTAATAAAAGAAGTAAAAATGTTTTAAAAGTTTAATTAAAGAATTTGTTAAAAAATAAAAGAAAGAAACTTGTGTAAAGTTAAAGAAATCCAAAAAAAATGGCTGTCTTTTTATAGAACCAGGAATAGTGAAAGAAATTTAAAGCCGAGAAAATCGAGCAATTAAAGAAGAAGCAACTAAAAAAGAAAAAATCTATACTAAGGATATATAAATCCTGTTATAAAATAAAACGACGAGTCGAGTCTTCCTGTTTCTCTATGTGTGTTTCTTTTTAACGTGTAAAACCGTTTATTTTTGTTTGTTTTGTGTTGTTGTTTTCTTTCATTTTTTTTCTCGTGTCGAGTATACGTTGCTGTGTGTGTGTATACTCCCTCTTTCTCGCTATTCTCATGCTCTTACACAATTATTGTTCTTCGTTGAGTTTGTTGAAACATCACAAACACACACTTCTTATCAAATGTTCGTTTGTTCGTTCAGTCAATCGTTCGGTCGGTCGGTCGGTCATCACTCTTGCTCTTTCGTAAATTTACTTTTACTCTCTATCACAAACACTTAAACAAAAATACAAATTGTGCTCTCTTTTTGGAATAACTCTTAACAAAACAGTGAAAAGTAAAAAATAAAAAAAACAAATAATTAAAAAAAGCATAAACAAAAGCAAAACCAAAACTTATAAATCCTTTTTACTTTGTTTATTAAAAACAAAATCTTAAAAAAGAAAAACAACAAAAAAATTACAACAAAATCCAAATATTAATAAAATAACACCAAATAAAGGAAAAAACCAAAAAATATTTCGCCAAAAATAAAAATTTTAACAAAAAACTTAAACAAAAACCATTAAAAGAAAATTTAAAAAAAACAACAACAAAAAATACTACCTCCTGCTCCTCATGCTTTCCCCTTAAATAAACAAATACCAACACAAAAAGAAAAGAACTTTTCTATACAAAAAAGTTTCTTTTTTTTCTAAATTTTATGTTTTCTACTACTATTGTCCTTACACTTTTGTGGCAAATTACTTTTTGCTCCATTAAACCAAAAAACAACAACTACAACAACAACAATTACAACAAATTTAACTTAAAAAATAGCTAACAAAAAAATCAGGATTAACTTTATTTGTTAAAATTCTCACGTTATTCTTGTGAAAAGAAAAAGACGTTTTGTTTTTTTTTTTTGCCGTCGGCCCTTAACAACAACAACAGCTACAATATAAAGGATATACAAAAATTCACCAAAATGGTAAGTGTAATGTTTTTCCCCTAATGGCAAGCTTCTCAAACAATAGAAAACTTCAACTTCAACTTTGAAAGCTTTAAAGAAATTTGTAAGATTGTTATTTTGCTCCTCTAACAGAGTGACAAAAAGTTAACGAAACAAAAGCTTTGACAAGTTTTTCTAACTATTTCTTCGCTAGTAGCTGCCGGTAGTTTAGTGATTAGTGTTCTAGTCTAGTGGACCGATTCACAACTAAGATAAAGTTGAACTATATCTGCGCTAGTTGCCACCGGTAGGCGGAAGGTGGTGAGTTTAACTATCACCTGAGGGACTGGTTAACTGTTTCTGTGGTAGTCACTTTTGGTAGGTTAATGCTTTGGAGGTAATGGGTTGATTTCCCACCTGAGCCTCTGGTTAAGAAGCGCACAGCAGAACCAATAGAGGCTTAGGTGTATGTCTGCGGATTTGATATATTAACATCCTCATTTCTAATTAGCTTACCAATAGTCTACTCTATAGCCTAGTCGATTGTGTAGTCAATAGTCTAGTCTATAGTCTAGTCCATAGTCTAGTCCACAGTCTAGTTCATAGTGTAGTCTATAGTCTAGATTTTAGTTTAGTTTATAGTCTACTCAAGTCAGTAGTCTAGTCTATAGCCTAATCTATATTCTAGTCTACAGTCTAGTCTATAGTCTAGTCTATAGTCTAGTCTATAGTCTAGTCTATAGTCTAGTCTATAGTCTAGTCTATAGTCTAGTCTATAGTCTAGTCTATAGTCTAGTCTATAGTCTAGTCTATAGTCTAGTCTATAGTCTAGTCTATAGTCTAGTCTATAGTCTAGTCTATAGTCTAGTCTATAGTCTAGCCTATAGTCTAGTCTATAGTCTAGTCTATAGTCTAGTCTATAGTCTAAACTATAGTGTAATCTATAGTCTAGTCTATAGTCTAGTTTATAGTATAGTCTATAGTCTATAGTTTAGTCTATAGCCTAGTCTATAGTCTAGGGTATAGTCTAGTCTATAGTCTAATGTATAGTTTAGTCTATAGTCTAGTCAATAATCTAGTCTATAGTCTAGTCAATAATCTAGTCTATAGTCCAATTTATAATCTAGTCTATAGTCCAGTCTGAACTATATTATAAACTATCATAAAGCATGTGAATTTGACAAACCCAGGCCTACAAAAAAAATGGCTAAATGTTGAAAATAAAACAAAATTCAGTTGAGCCAAATAAAAAATGTAATAAATTCCAAACAAAACATTCTTTCGACATATTTCTTCTAGGAATTTAATTTAAAATTTTCAAAACTGTAATCATCAATTAAAATTTTACAGGAATTGTTAAAATAAAAACAACAAAAAACATTGTATGTTGCTTTCAAGCGATAAAACTGATCTGTCAAAGCAGTTACAGAAAAAAAACATATAATCATATTCAAACAAAGGTCTTTAGCATTTATAAACCTTTTTTTAGCAAAATTAAAGAATATACAAAACTGAGGCCAGGGCTTCATTAAGTTCATAATTAACGGCACCGGATGACTCTACAAAACACCAAAGGAATTGTTAAAATTCTATGGAACTTTCTGACTTAACATTATCAATATATGAACATACATATGTAGATATATGTATGCATGTGTGATCACAGGTTTCTTTCTGTCTGTCTGTCTCTACGAAAAATGCATATAACTTTTGTTGGCAGTGATTTTGGTTTTTCAGTTATTTTTGTATTCGATTCCGTAAATTCTTCGAAATTAATGTTTGTAATTTATGTTTTAAATGGATCTGTCGTTGTTTTTTTATTTTCGTTAAGGTTTTTGTAAATATTTATAATGAAGGTGGAGTAGTATCTTGGCGTTAAAGCCGTGTGTTTTATTAATTGTTTTTTTTTTTTTTGCTTCAAAAAATTCATTAATAGTGTAATTCTTTGTTAAAGAAGAAAGACATAATTTTTATGATAACGATGAGTCATTTAACAGAAATTCATTTAAAAACATTTAAGGAAACATCTACTGCAATAATGTGTATCATATATATGTATATAGAGAGGGAGGGGTAAAGAAAGGTTCTGGCAGGCATTAATATAAAATATATATGAAAAGGAATACATTTGATAGAATGAATAAGACTATAGCATCGACTATACACTATTTAATAGGATAAAGTTCATATTATTATCTAGATCTTATTTTAGAATATAGAATAGACTGTAAAGCTTAGACTATAGTCTAGTTTATAGTTTTTACTATAATCAACACTATAGTTTAGACTAAACTAAAGACCAGACTACCGACTAAAGTCCAGAATACAGACTTAACTATACACTAGACTATAGACTAGACTATAGACTAGACTTTAGACTAGACTATAGACTATAGACTAGACTATAGACTGACTATAGACTAGACTATAGACTGACTATAGACTAGACTATAGACTAGACTATAGACTAGACTATAGACTAGACTATAGACTAGACTATAGACTAGACTATA